>NC_138724.1:27278353-27774002 GCF_965113295.1 Leuciscus leuciscus | reverse complement strand
GTTGGTTTAAACCAGTTAGATGCGTCTGGAGAGGTTCAGCTGTATTTGTGTCTTCAGGAAGCGTGCCGCCTGTAAGTCCAACACCGGCTCACACAAGTACAAGAGCTCGTCTAAAGACCTGAAACCTCCTGATCTCTGGATCCATCACGAGCGTCTGGAGCTCAAACCCATCGACAAATCCCCCGACCCCAACCCGGTCATGACGGAGACGCCCATCCCTCGTGCCGCCCAGGACCCGGTGGAGCCCAGCCATCAGATCCAGGAGCTGGAGGAGAGTGTGTCCTCTCGCAGGGGAGTGAGACCCAAAATCATGATGCCATTCGACTCTCAGCCTCCCCAACGTGAGTTCATAGAGCACAAAGGCTCATCGCTGATCGTCCCATAACATCTCAACCCGTCTTGTGCTTGTCATACGGTACTATATGAACCGTGTGCCGTTCTCTCATGTCGTCTTGTGTCATAATAACTAGATTCAAACCTAGTGAGCTTACGTCTTAAACAGCTTTTTTAGGCACTTTTTAGGATATATTTCGCTATGATAGTGCTCTGACGAAAGATACGGAGTGTGTTTCCTTCTAGGAATAGTGATTACAGTGATCAGCTCTTCATTTGCATATTGCAGATTATCCATCCTGGTCAAAATAATTCCAGAATGCAATACACTTAAAAAAAATAAATCAATTTACAATGGCAGATGATTCAAGATAAATTATTATAAATGTCTAATTCATTTAATCTAACAGATCAGTATAATTTTAGTAAATAGTGTGCTTTCTATTTATTATGTTTATTAGTATCAGAGCAACATGCTAACACCTAACACCACTATTGAAATATTATTATTATTATTATTTTTTTTTTTTTTTTTAACTTTATTAAACTATATTTTATTTTCATGAGATTTATTTTTGTATCCTAATTTATTTTGATATTTATTTTATTTTATTGATAAATATCAAAATGTATATAATTGTGCACAAATGAAACTAACTGAAACAAAGTCTAATATAAATACAAAGTTAAATCGTTTTATTTTTCTATTTAATATATTTTTACTTTTATAAAATAAAATATATTCATATATTTTTTCTTAAATCTTATTTTTGATTTTTAAAACTATTATTTCAGTGTATTAAAATTAAAACTACAACAATTTATTTACATGACCAACTAAATAGAGCGCTCTAAATCAAAATGCCTTAGTAGTCGTCTGAAAACCAGCTCACTAAGTGTGTAGCAGATGTGTTGTCATGTTGATCTCACTCTGTGTGTTTGTGTGTTTGTGTGTGTGTGTGTGTGTGTGTGTGTCCTCTCTCAGCTGTGATAAGTGCTCACCCCATTCATTCCCTCGATCATCTTCATCACCATCATCATCACTATCACCTCCCGCCGCGCGGTTACCTTCATCACCAGATCAGCCTGAGAGCGCCCGCCTCCCCACACACACACTTACACAGGTCTCCGTCTGCAGGTGAGACACACAGCTGACACCCCACACACACACACACACACACACACACACACACACTCACACAGGTCTCCGTCTGCAGGTGAGACACACAGCTGACACCCCACACACACACACACACACACACACACACACACACACTCACACAGGTCTCCGTCTGCAGGTGAGACACACAGCTGAATAATTGTATTAATTGATTTATTTCTTCATCACTGTGTGTGTGTGTGTGTGTGTGTGTGTGTGTGTGTGTGTGTGTATATAGAGTCTGTGAGGAACCAGCCGGCTGCACCTGAACCTCCGGTTGCCCCCAGTCAGCCCATCACATCAGCTGAGCTCCAGAAGACTGAGGCGTTGATCAAAGAGGAAGATCCACCCAGTATAAACCCACCAACGGCCCACATCCGGCCCACACACCCGCTCACACACCCTCTCAAGAGCTTCGCTGTGCCAGCGCTCACGGTTTCTGCCCATAACCCGCCCACCTATGAGACGGCCTTACCCAGCACCCCTCTGCTGGCTCAGCCAGGTGCGCTCCCTGGCTAATACATTTTGACATGTTAAAAACTTAAAGGTTACTCTATAGGGGCTTTCGAACCTTTTCATAGTTCCTAGAACTATTGGCGGAAGTTCTCGGATTTTGGCGTGTTCGCACCGCAGGGACTAGGAACGATTTTACTTCTAGGAACTCCTTTTGGAGGAACTAATTTATCTCCTACTTCAGAGTCGGTCTAAACCAGTACTATAGGAACTAAAGTGACGTTAGTGTTCGCTGATTGGACGAAATACTGACTCTGGCTGGCGTCAAAATAAAAGTCACAACAACAAGCCCGGCATATGTCACTTCAGAGTTCCTACTGGCGGTGCGAATGCAACCAGGAAAACATTCCTATGGGAACCATTAGTTCTCGGGGAACCAACCTGGTGGCTAGTTCCTAGTAGAACTACCCGGTGCGAAAGCCCCTTATGTAACTTTGTGGATTTACATCATGAATCCATCCTCCAAACCGTATGTTTGTCTTATCCTGATTCACTACGGCACGCCTATAATAAGTGGGACTATTTTAGACCGGGCGGGTATCCCAGTACCCGCGTGATGCGTCATATACAGTACATAAACAGAGAGAAGCAGCTCTGACTAATTAATGAATGTTCTTCCACAAGATGCATGCAGTTTTGTTTATTAACCACTAGAGCACCAAAAGTTACATAGTGTACCTTTGAGAGAAACTACTGTGGTTGGTTGCTTTATGTGTGGGAGAGTTCATAGCATGTGCTGTTATCTGTGTTTCAGCGCCCGGCGTGAAAACTGCATCTATCGGGACACTAAATCGAGCTCGAGCCCCAATGGCAGTAACAGTCCCGAATGCTCCTGACCAATCAGAAACCAGCAAGATGCTGGACATGGTGAGTGTTGGAGACATGTGAATGCTTCATTATGAAACCTGTCTCAAACATGTCTCGTTCACATTTCACCCCAAAATCAAAAGAAGGACGTAAGATATTAGGTTTTGCATATAGAAAATGAAGCCTTTTTTTCCATTGTGAAATCATTTTCATGACAAATAAACTGTTCTTTAGTTTAATATTTAATAGTCCTAAATTTTTTTTCATTTTGTGCTGTAAAACATCTCAAATCAAAATGGGCCCAATACAAAGCCCTGTGGGACACCGCTGGTTAAAACAAAGAGCATGGGGCTTAAGTCTAATGTTTCCCACACTGAAAAAAAGTGTATTGAATTGATTTATTATTCAGTTTGTATCTGAAATATATTTGTTGTCCATTGAAGTATTTGCTCATTTAATTTATATAAAAAAATTCATAAAAAATTGAATAAAATATCTGCATATTCTTTATACAAAATTGAATTTCTTGTTTTCTATTTTTAATTTTAGAGTGAAGTGTGATCTTGACACCCTATTATTAAGAAAGTTTGAATCTGTGTTTAATTTGATTTATTTTTCTCTTTTTTTTTTTTTTACCCATTTATCTTTTTACTCACCGGCCGAATTAATTTGAATCGTTTTCTCTTTCTGTGCCTAATTTTAAAAATGCACTGTTTTTCTTTTCCTTTTTAATTTGTGTTGCGCTTCTGAAATGCATGCGTTTTGTTTGTTTTGTCATAGGTTGCGCTGTAGCGTCTTGCTTTATTCTCTCGCTTCTCAGCTGCTCCAAACCCGTTTCCCTCCCTCGTGCTCCTCTCGCTTTTCCTCTTTCTGTTTGGTTTGTCGTTCTTTCTCCGGTTTGTCGTTCTTTCTCCCTCCGTTTTCTTGCATCCCTCAATCCTAACTCTAACCTGGCTGGTCTGGCATGGCTCTCTCTCTCTCTCTCTCAGACGTATGAGACTGATGAGCTCTCAGAAGAAATGGCCCACCTGGAGGGTTTGATGAAGGATCTGAACGCCATCACTACAGGCTGAAGCGCCTCAACACACACGGCTGAACCTCGTCCTCAGGAACAACCAGGACATTTGAATGAACACTGACTGAACGCTTCATCTTCCTCCATCCTGCATGGATATTGCCAGAGAAATCTATAAAACCATGAAAACTCAATGCCATTTTTCTCAACTCGAATGAGCCGTTCTGCACAGAAAACATACTTTTAATGTTTTTGTTTTTTGGAAGGGGGGGGGGGGTGGATTGTATTTACGTATTCCATATTTTTAGCCTGTTTATGTATGTTTTCATTGTGTATACAGCCATTTTAGGATTTTTTTTTTTAAGGTCAAAAACCTCACATGCTCATACATTGGGCTTCACTCATGAAATGCAACCAGAATAACTTTATGGAAATTATGCGTAAAACCATTCCTATGTAAATTGTCACTTTCAAATGAGTGCAACAATTTACACAATGAATTTATTAATGATTTACACATGTGGATCATGAATATGCTCGTTTGTTGAACATCTGTGTTCATAAAACAATTCTTGTATAAATTGTCTATAACACCATGTTAGTTGTTGCATTTGAATTGAATGCAGCAATTTACACTATAACAGTTATTGGACAATTTACAGATAATTTGCGAACCGTTGTTTTTGTTTGCTCATGAATTCGGATGAATGTGTCATGGCTTTATTTCAGTGTCTTACATCATGTTTAAATGCTTCATCTAATGCCATCATCTCTGGAAGATCTCAGTGTCTCCTGCTCTGGGACGCTAGTAGCATCAGAGTCTTGAATATGCATCCGCATTTTCCACTTTCTACTCTCTTTATGCTCTGAATGACCATCTCAACTCAATCTGAATCCAGTGATGTTTGGTGCTTCAGAAACTCCTCAGACGTGAGACGCTCGTTCCTCATGTACGCTCCTCTTCCTCAGGACCCTGACGCCTGTTTTTGGGGCCCTAGAGATTCATCATGAAGGAGTTTTATGCCAAGTGACTCTCAGATTTTTGTACTTTGAGAGGTATATATATATATATATAGATATACAATGAACTGCAAATGTTTGCTTACATGAATACTTTGTACACTCTCAAAAAGGACAATTTTTTATATATATTCATGTTTTGGTTGGTTTTTATATGAAGACGACACATTGCTTTGTAAACATTTTCCATGTAAGTTATGAAATATTCTGCGTTGTGTTTTCACCGTGCCGTTTAGCCGACCCCTTCTCCCAAAGAATGAGCGGAAGAAAATATCAGCGAAGAACTCTGCCTTGCTCGTGTACAGTTTCTCACGTCATGAATGTCAATGTGGCTGTAACAAGGTCTGCTTATGAATTATGAGTTGTTGTTTGTGTTTACAATAACGGGGGAAGATTAAAAAAAAAAAAAAAAAAAAAGGAAAGAAGACACTGAACCATGTTGTGTGGCCGGTGTACCGTCAACTGTCATTTGCACTTTTTATATTTTGGATTTGAAATGAATCGCTGATGCCATGTGAAATATGAACCTATTTTATGTAACAATGATGTCACAAGTAAACAGCTGGTTTCAAAGACATTTAACTGTTGTTTAGTTTGTTACATTATTATATAAGACCATATTTGCATTTGTGTTTTTTTTTGCTGGAAAGCATATTGCTTATATTATATTTGTGGTTTGATGAGGTCAATGGAGAAATATTGGATGTATAATTATTATTTATTGCAAATTATAGTAGCTCATTGTTTTCCACAACTTATCAATTCTGATTTTACGCTCTGAAAAATCGTTGATGGATAAAAGGTAAGTTGTGGCCAAATCAAAACGGACCCAGTACAAAGCCTTGTGGGACACCGCTGGTTAAAACAAAGAGCATGGGATTGTCAAATGGCTGTTTCTCACACTGAAACAAAGTGTATTGAATTTAAATGATTTATTCATGATCATCAGTTCCACGTGAATCAAGTTACTCAAATTTGTCCAAAAAACAAAGAGATATATGGAGTTCCAAAGTGATATATGGTTCCCTGACAAGATTTATTCTATTTCAGTAATTTTCGTCACCACTAAATTATAAGATTGTGTTAGCTAGCTAACGAACTATTAGATATAAATATCACATTAACTCTTTCCCCACCATTAACAAAATTTTCCGGCAATCCATGTTTTCACTGTTGTACAGTAGGGGGCGCTATTACACATCTTTAGAAAGATTACTGACTATCTGGATCAAAACATGCAAAAAAGCAACAGAAACAAGCAATGAAAGCATTGCTTATGCATGTATGACAATTTTTTTTTTAAATACACTTTTTGGTCAAAATTTTGCTTTTTTAATGAAACGCCCACATTCAAGTGTTAATAAAAAAAAGAATGCATGAAGCTGGAATATAACTTTTTTTTAACCGGCCGATTTCTTTTGATATATTCCGCGCTCGTGCACGGCTGCACGCGAAGTCAGCACTAGCAGCTACTCACCTGTCCGGAAGAAACAGTGTAACCTTGGCGTCCGATTTAAACATTTTCAGTTCTTTAAGTTCTCTCCACCTTTCAAAAGCCTTCCCGATAACTATTCGTGTCTTGGAGTAAACACGATGGTATTCCCTCGCCCTAATCCTCCTCCTCCTCCTCTTGGGGATTGATTCAGCCATGTTCAATTGCTCTTGTTCGTTGATAGACGCTGGCTTCTTCTTCAGCTCCGACTTCTCGTGCAGCCGTGCACGAGCGCAAAACCCTATTTTAACGAAACGCAAGTAACTTTGTGGGCGGATCTCGGTGTTGCTATTATACCGGCGGGATAAATTACTCTTGCGCCCGACGCAAATCTAAAATGGGTTGGTCTGAAGTAGCTTCATTACTCATAGGTGTGGTTTGGGCGTAACGTGAAATATACCAATCAGAGCGACATCTCACATTCCCTTTAAGAGCAGGCGCGCTTGTTCCATGGCGGATTGCTATTATAACGGCGGATTCTCATGATGAGATCTCGAACATCTCATCATGAGAACTGCTGCGTCTGTGTAAATGAGAGAAGCAAGTGTATACACTTGCTTCTCTCATTTACACAGACGCAGCAGTTCTCATTTTTGCAAACCACACATGATTACAAGGAAAATATTATAACACGAGGGAATGTGCACACGTGCGTTGTGCACACGCTACATTATGGCCAAGCATGCGCCCTTAAAATATCATCTGAACGCGCCACTGACTTTAAACTAGGTTTTTTCGGTTAGTGGCGCAATTGTTTTCTAAACCTGCAAAATAGCACCAGGGAACGTTTGCGCCGGAACACGCCTCCTCTTTGCGCTGAACCGCCTCCGGGAGCGCAAGTTCATTCCCTAATTTACCAACTGTGGAGGGAAAAGTCCTCTGTGTGTCGGGTGCAAAATAGGAATGATACATGCGTCGGTGTACAAAGTCAATTGCGCTGGGTACAAGATAGGGCTCTAAGGCTTATTGCAAATGAGTCTAGTCAAGTTCATTTATACAGCGCTTTTAACAATATAGATTGTTCCAAAGCAGCTTTACAGTGATAATAGTAACAGAGATTGTTTTTGGCTTTTCATCAGCTCTAGAATAAAGTTATTGCTAAAGTTAGTTTTGACTGATTCACTTCCGTTGCAAAGATCATTAGTTATTAACTTAGGGGCCGCTAACACGACACCGTTCTAACAGAAAACCCTTAACTTCTCTCTGTCCAAACTTTAAAAACGTGAACCTGTAAGAACGCTGACGGCGTGCACATGCGTATTACGCGTTTAGTTTATAGGAATGTTTATAGGAGTGTAAACCTATTTCGATTAATATTTCAAGTTTGCTTGTTACTGATACATTATCATTCCACTGAGTCATCAATATAATACCTAGCTTTCTTTTTTCCAAGATACTCAGCCCTAGCTTCTGCATCTGTGTTTATCCTGGCTCTGAACCGTCTCTGCCTCTCTTTATTACACAGAGGCATCTGGAAGGACAGAAATTACCTTAAAACACCAGAAGTTTGGGAATGTTTGGTTCAGGAAATGTGCTACCAGGATGGTGATTCCATTAAAACACAGTGGTCCAGTACTCAGTCCATACTCATTTATTGTATGGTGCTTCTCGTTTTTTTCCTAACATAATTAAAATTAAAATGCTTAAAAAGATCAAATAATAAATCAAAGTCTCAAAACAACTGTTCAAATGATAAATCAAATGGTCAAAATATTAAATAATAAATCACACTCTCAAAACAACTGTTCAAATGATAAATCAAATGGTCAAAATATTAAATAATAAATCAAAGTCTCAAAACAACTGTTCAAATGATAAATCAAATGGTCAAAATATTAAATAATAAGTCAAACTCTCAAAATGGCTGCACAAATTATAAATCAACTGGTCAAAATATTAAATAATAAATCAAACTCTCAAAATGGCTGCACAAATTATAAATCAACTGGTCAAAATATTAAATAATAAGTCAAACTCTCAAAATGGCTGCACAAATGATAAATCAAATGCTCAAAAGCAATTTCATTTCCTCATTCGGATTTTATTTTTAATTTTCGAATATTCATTATCAACCCAGTATGATAAAGTACAAAAAACGTATTGGTTGATCTTCTTCTGCAAAGGCGGTCTTTCGCTGCCCTGTGACGTCACGAGCCTCCACTTTGTAGAACTCTCCTGTCGTTGCCTTGGTTTCAGTAAATACAGCTTTTGCAGTAAACAAGGAAGGTTTGAGTTTTGAAACTTGCAGGGTATTTTTATAGCGAGCTCTTGTATAATTCTTCAAATGAGCGCGATACACAATCCCAACCAGCCTCTGGAACCGCAGCTGAGACGCGAGCAGGAGAGCGACGAGATGTACGAGATCCACCGAGAAAAGGTCTGGATGTTTATCAAGTCACTAGCTGCTAATAACTTAACTAAGTGAAAATTGCTTTCAATGAAATGTCAACGAAAATTATGACTAACGTTAACTGCGTTACCATAAAAAATGTTACTTTATGTTACCATTATTTACTGATATTTATTTCAATGCGTTACATGCATTCAAATGCGTGTTGTTCTCTTTCATCATCTCGTTTCGAGATCCACCTATGGGAAGGGCATCCGTACCTGACCTCTGCAGAAGCATCCAATTGCACCAAGTCTGGCTAGACAGACAGAAGCGCGCAGCCAATGCCAAGTAAGGCCACACCCCTTACCCAGGCATATATAACTTCTCTGCGGGCTGCTATTCCTCAGTTGACATTCGCTTCTCGCGATCTCTGCGTCTCACAGCTCGGTTGTTCCTTTCACTGCTCACCTCGTGTCTTCAGGAGGAAATATCAGCTAGATCAGCCTCCGCCAGACGTGACAGTTGTCTTTTCAATCCTGCTGTTTTTGCATCGGAGCCGCCCACGCTCTCGCTATTCACCGTTCCTCCGCCCACTGAAACTGCCAGCTACGGATTTCTCCGACTTCTTCTCCGGTATGTCGCTATCTAAGCCTACCGCCTCTCTAGGTGACAACCTATCACGGGCCTGCCCGGCCGCGTGTGGTGCACTTATTGCCGCTAAGGACCTCCACGAGTTCTGCGTGGTCTGCTTGGGTCTCAAGCATGCTAAGGAAGCCCTGGAGAACCCGGAGAACTGCACCTTTTGTCTCATGCTGCCTAGGAAGTTGCTAAAACGCCGTCTTAAGGTGGCAGTCACTCAGTGCTCCGAGCTCAGCCCGTCTGACTCGGACGGTGGACACGGTGATGACGACGACGCGCTACCGGGGGCCTCCCGGGGCGCCACCTCTCTTGTTTGGGCTGACCAGCCCAATCCCGCTTTCCCCGAAGAGGACATCTTCGCGGGTAACCTCGCTCTCGCCCTCGAACCGCCCGGTTCGGTGGAAGAGGAGGATGCGGCTATTCTCGGGGTCTCAGAGGACGAGGAGGCCATCCCGCCCTCTGGTGTTCCCCAGGCTAGCGCCCACGCGGCGCTGCCTCAAACCATCCTCCTGGAAGTGTGTGAGCGAGCGGCCGCTCGTCTCAACATCGATTGGCCGGCACCGCAGAGTGCCACCGACCAGGAGAGAGATATTTATGATGGGAAAGTGCTGGGACCCCCTCCCGGCCCGAGGAGACAACTCTTCCCCATTCTCCCGGCGTGTGCAAAGCACATGAGGCACTACTGGAGCGACCCGCTCGACTTTAAACACGGCCTCACGGGACTCGAAGTCAAGGATATGGCAGTTAACGGTATGGGTGACCCCCCCGTTGTTGAACCTTCCATCGCCAGGCACCTTAACCCCGCTCAGGGTGGGCTGCTCGCTCCCCCTAAGCCGGTCTTGCCAAACAAAATGGACCGTTTTGCTGCTTCCGTTCACCAGGCAGCTTACAAGTCCTCGGCTTTGGCCGTCAGAGCCCTAAATGTCTCCTCTCCCGCCTACCAGGCGGAGATCCTGGACGAATTAGGGCAACAGCTAGAGAAGGGAAATCCTTCCGAAGTGCTGTGGAAGGAGATCCTTACTGTGAACGATCTCGTCCTCCGTAACGCCCGGCAGGCCGTCCAAGCTTGCGGGCGCTCAATGGCGCTCTCCGTGGTGGGAGAGCGCGCGCTTTGGCTTAACCTGTCGGGACTCCCTGACAGTGAGAAGCGGCGCATCGCGGGTGCACCGGTAGAGCCCGGCCGGGCTCTCTTTGGTCCCGCCGTCGCACTGATGCAACAAAGATGTGACGATAAGAAAAAGGAGGATGAAGCTTTCAAGCTGTGCCTTCCTCGGAAGGCGGCCCCACGCCAGGCACCCCCTGCGCGTTTGCCTAACCCACCTGCCACGGGACGACAGTTTCGTCAGGGCAAAGAAAGGCCCCGCAACAAACCCCCCCCACGGCACAACAGCCCAGCGCCTACTAACAAGCACTGGGGGAAATCCTCTCCCGCCGCGGCCGCGACCGGGAGACCAACTAATCCCACCCCCACCGACGTGAAACGAAAGCGGCCTGCCTGATGTTCACCGGATGGGGGCATTGAGTCCATGTTCACGGGCCGCGAGCCCCTCGGACTCCCCTCTTTGCTCAGGACCTCCGTCCAAAAGACTCAGGGGTTCCCGAGGCTGGGTCAGCTCACCGCCTCTCGAGACTGCCCAGGTTATGTGTTCAAGAAATGTGTTTTTTCCCCCCATGTTCAGGGGACGCGTTGTGAGGGAATGTTTAAGTACAGTGGCACCACACCGCTCTCATTCTGTTCCCCTCACTCTGTCTATAAAGGCTTCGGCCCCAGTGTTCGCACAAAATCAAAAAAAAACACAAGACACAAAAAAATACGAATCAAATGAATTCGTTTCGGAGAGAAGCCCTCTCTCCGCAAAGAGATCTCATCTCATTGCAGAGAGCGGAAATTTCTCCGAACCCACGCATGCCGCCCCTAGTGTGTCCACTAGATGGCGCCATGGCATCACTAATAAACCAGCTAGGTCCACACAGCTCCGCTCCGGCCCGGGCGGGGGCGCTCGCGAGTCACGAAGCAGCTTGGCAAACCGTTTCAGCTCCCGAGTGGGTGATGCGTACCGTAACCAAGGGTTACAGGCTGCAGTTTACATTGAAACCCCCGCTTTTCAACGGCGTTCTCTTTTCTCACACAGAAGAAAACGCCGCACACATTCTGAAAGAGGAGATATCCTCTCTCCTAAACAAGGGAGCGATTCAGGTGGTGCCCCCCAATCTGATGAATCAGGGTTTTTATTCCCGTTATTTCCTAGTCCCAAAGAAATGCGGCTCACTCCGCCCTATCATGGACCTGCGAGTGTTAAACAAACATTTGAGGAAATACAATTTCAGAATGCTGACACAGGGCTCACTCGCCCGTGCTATAAAGCAGAACGACTGGTTCACATCAGTCGATCTGAAAGATGCGTTCTTTCACATAAGCATCTACCCCCCACACAGGAAATATCTTCGTTTCGCCTTCCAAGGCATATGTTACGAATTTACAGTTCTTCCGTTTGGGCTCAGTCTAAGCCCCCGGTCATTCTGTCTGTGTGTGGAGGCGGGCTTGGCACCGCTGAGAATATCAGGGCTGAGAATTCTGACGTACATAGACGATTGGCTTATCATAGCCGAATCAAAGGAGAAGGTGTTGCAGGACACCGGTCGTGTGCTCGCGCACATCACATCCCTCGGGTTCAGAGTGAATGTGAGCAAGAGCAATCTTACGCCCAGTCAAAATGTCATTTTCCTGGGCTTGGAGCTGAACTCAGTCTCCATGCGAGCGCGTCTCTCCCAAGAACGCGTTCGCTCTCTGATGGACTGTCTGTCTCAGTTCAGAGAAGGGGCGAGAGTACAGTATCGCACATGCCTCAGGCTGCAGGGTCTCATGGCTTCATCCATCCAAGTTGTGCCATTGGGACTTCTGAGAATGCGAGCGTTCATGAAATGGGTTTTGTCACTACATTTCAGCCCGCTTCGCGATCTTTGCCGCTTTGTAACAGTGACACACGCTTGCATGGCAGCAGTGCGTCACTGGGAGAGCGAAGACTTTTACGCACGGGGAACCCCTCTGGGGGCGGTTACGATGCGGAAAGTTGCGACGACGGATGCGTCCTTAACAGGCTGGGGTGCCACCCAGGAGGGCAGAACGGTGAACGGTCTGTGGCCGAGCAGACTGCGTTCAGCACACATAAATTATTTAGAGCTTTTGACCATCTGGAAAGCTCTGAATCATTTTCTGCCTCGCCTGCAGGGACATCACGTTCTTGTACGGTGCGACAATACCACGGCCGTGGCTTATATCAACCGTCAGGGCGGCATGCGCTCGTCGAAACTTCACGCTCTAGCCTACAAGCTTTTGATGTGGAGCAGGCGAGTTTTCCTGTCGTTACGCGCAACTCATGTTCCGGGCATTCTGAACAGAGGTGCGGATCTTCTATTGAGGGGAAACCCAATCTACGGAGATTGGCGTCTTCACCCGCAGATAGTGGAGATGCTATGGATGAGATTCGGACGGGCGACCGTAGATCTATTCGCCTCGCGCGAAAACTACCAGTGTCCTATGTTCTTCTCGCTAAGGGACATGGACGCGCCCCTCGGGATAGATGCACTGGCCCACCCATGGCCCAAAGTGCTCCTGTATGCTTTTCCTCCCCTGTGCCTGATAATGCCTACTCTGGCCAGGGTGAGAGAGCAGTGCCTGTCTCTCATTCTGATAGCACCCAGGTGGCCCAAAGCTCCATGGCTGGCGGAGATAATTTCTCTGTTACACGCCGAGCCGTGGCGCCTTCCCCTTCGCACGGACCTATTGTCCCAAGCCAACGGGGAGATTTTCCACCCCCACCCGGACAGGGTCGCTCTCTGGGCCTGGCCCGTGAGAGGACGAACCTAAATGCACTGGGGCTCTCGCCGAGTGTCATTGCCACTATTCAGAATGCTAGGGCCGTTTCTACACGGTCCCTTTATGGCTGTAAGTGGCAAGTCTTCGAAGGGTGGTGTGATGGGCGTGGTCTCACATCTTATCAGTGCTCTGTGCCTGATATTTTGTGTTTCCTTCAAGGCCTTATGGAAAAAGGGAGGTCTTTTTCCACTATTAAGGTCTACCTAGCTGCTATTTCAGCTTGTCATGTGGGTTTTGAGGGCTCTACTGTCGGGCAGCACCCTCTAATCCGCAGATTTATGAAGGGTGCGCGCCGCTCTCTGCCAGTCACCAGGAAAACTGTTCCGGAATGGGACCTCTCCATGGTGCTGGAAGCGCTGTCTCAATATCCTTTTGAGCCTCTGGGGAGTATTTCCCTTAAGTTGCTGTCCTTCAAGACAGCTTTGCTCTTGGCTTTGGCATCTGCTAAACGGGTCAGTGAGCTACATGCACTCTCGGTTCACCCCTCGTGCACTAAATTCTCCATCAGTGGAGATAAGGTTTCCCTTAAGCCTAACCCGGCCTTCATGCCGAAGTGCTTTCCTGCGTTCACTTCGGAGGTGTTGGAGCTGTCCGCTTTTCACCCTCCACCCTTTGCCTCCTCGGAGGATCAGAGGCTGAATGCTCTGTGTCCAGTCCGTGCTTTACAGACATATGTGACTAGGACCGGTGCTTTCCGGAAGAGCGACCAGCTATTTGTTTCATGGGCCCCACCGCACAGAGGGAGTCCCATATCAAAGCAACGCCTCTCACATTGGCTTGTGGGCGCTATAACTATGGCTTATGAAGCAAAGGGAGTGCAGCCCCCTAGGGGCATCAGGGCGCATTCCACAAGGGGCTTAGCCGCCTCTTGGGCCTTGTTTAGGGGAGTGTCACTGCAGGACATCTGCTCCGCTGCTAGTTGGGCATCTCCTCATACCTTTGTGCGTTACTACCGGCTGGATGTCACCAGAACCTCGGTAGCACATTCAGTTTTAGGAGTGGGGTCTTCTTAACCCTTTCCTGTAACCTCGTTGGGTAGAACCAATAAGGAATGAATGGGCTGGTTGGCCATGCTCATTCCTGTCACCAAGCATTTTTTATTCATTCATAGGTGTAATTATATGCGTTGGTGTACTGGGGTTATCGTGTATGTGTCACATGCATGTTTCATGCCCTGCTTATCCACAGCAGTTAGGTGTGGAGTCATCCTTGCAGGTTCATGAGTATGGGACGTGTCAGGCACCGCCTCTCTGAGGTGACCGTCCTTCTCTGGCTTCAGAACCTCACTGTGAGTGTATTGGGCAATCGGGGAGCTGTCCATGTCTCTCCCATAGGTGGATCTCGAAACGAGATGATGAAAGAGAACAATAGGTTACTGTCGTAACCCCGGTTCTCTGAAACATCGAGTGGAGAGATCCACCAGCGTTGCCCCGCTTGCCGCACGAGAAGCGAATATACTTACTGAGGAATAGCAGCCCGCAGAGAAGTTATATATGCCTGGGTAAGGGGTGTGGCCTTACTTGGCATTGGCTGCGCGCTTCTGTCTGTCTAGCCAGACTTGGTGCAATTGGATGCTTCTGCAGAGGTCAGGTACGGATGCCCTTCCCATAGGTGGATCTCTCCACTCGATGTTTCAGAGAACCGGGGTTACGACAGTAACCTATTGTTTCTTTGACGGAATTGCTTGGTTGGTCCATTTCCACTGCGGTGGTAAAACAAAAAATATTGCCACCGTCACAGCCCTAAATATAATACAGTTTTTCTCAGTCGCTTTGGTGCATTTCTCACATCACTATTTACATTTCCACAACAGTTAGCAGCTAACGTTAAAGGGTTAGTTCACCCAAAAATGAAAATTCTGTCAGTAATTAACGTTACTCACCCTCATGTTGTTCAACCCCGTAAGATCTTCGTTCATCTTCGGAACACAAATAAAGATATTTTTGATGAAATCTGAGAGCTGTCTCACTTCTCCATAGGCTTCTAAGACATTATAACTTGCTGGCCCAGAAAATGCATTAAAGACATCGTTAATATAGTCCAAGTGACTCCAGTGGCTCAATCTTAAGTTTATAAAGCGACGAGAATACTTTTTGTGCGCCAAAAAAACAAAAATAACGACTTTATTCCACTATTTATTTCCTTCTCTCTGAGCCTTGAGTGTGTTCACGTAGTGTTTGCCTACCGGACATTGAGCGATTGACAATTTCAGTGAGACCATACTACCTGCCAAGGGAATTTCCTCAAGTGTTTCTGTCTGTTGTGTATATTCACCCTAAGGCTAATACTAAAAATGCAAATTAGGTGTTGTGGTGAGGTGCTTGACTTATCCATAACATAAGTCAAGAGTCTTATTTCCTTGAGTGTGACAAGTGATGTACTGATGAAAATGGCTAAGTGTTTTGTTGCAGTTAATGCGGTTAAAGGGATAGTTCACCCAAAAATGAAAATTCTGTCAGTAATTACTCACCCTCATGTTGTTCCAACCCCATAAGACCTTCGTTCATCTTCGGAACACAAATTAAGATATTTTTGATTAAATCTGAGAGCTGTCTCACTCCTCCATAGGCTTCTATGACACTAAAACTTGCTGGCCCAGAAAATGTATTAAAAGACATCGTTAATATAGTCCAAGTGACTCCAGTGGCTCAATCTTAAGTTTATAAAGCGACGAGAATACTTTTTGTGCGCAAAACCCCCCAAAAATAACGACTTTATTGCACTATTCATTTCCTTCTCTCTGGGCCTCGAGTTTTTTAACGTAGTGTTTTAGCGCAGCGGGTCTGTGTTACACGTCACACGCAGCATCACACACATAGCTGATTAACCTTTTTAAAAGGATAAAAGTAAAAAAAAAAACTGGTTAAACACTGGTTAACAATCGCTCTATAAACTCACCTGTAGTTCAGTTAATGATGTTATTAAAGGACAAGTTCGGTATTTTACACTTAAAGCCCTGTTTACAGATCGTTTCTGATGAAATAGAACGGTTAAGATTAAAATTTGGACACATGCTGCTGTCCCGAGAATTTTAGGTTTCTTTCGCTTCTCCCCCCCACCTACAGAATGGCTGCATATGGGCACTGGAACAATCCTTCCAAAAAACGCATTAAACTTTTGTTTACAAAGATGTGAAACTCACCGAGTGGTCAGGGGTGTCCACTGATATGCTCACACAAAAATCGCTGCAAAAGATGCTTTCCAACAGGTTTTATCGTAGTTTTTGTCCAAGGTTTTTTTTGTGTGTGTTTGACAAAAACTACGATAAAACCTGTTGGAAAGCATCTTTTGCAGCGATTTTTGTGTGAGCATATCAGTGGACACCCCTGACCACTCGGTGAGTTTCACATCTTTGTAAACGAAAGTTTAATGCGTTTTTTGGAAGGATTGTTCCAGTGCCCATATGCAGCCATTCTGTAGGTGGGGGGGAGAAGCAAAAGAAATCTAAAATTCTCGGGACAGCAGCATGTGTCCAAATTTTTATCTTTACCGTTCTATTTCATCAGAAACGATCTGTAAACAGGGCTTTAAGTGTAAAATACCGAACTTGTCCTTTAACAAATTATGTTGGTACGTATCCTAATGACAAGCTACTGCAGGATTGCTCCGTACCAACATCTTTTAAGATGGCTATCATTAAACCGCTTGTTAAAAAACTTGAGATCTCAGGCCGATGTCGAATCTACCTTTTCTGTCAAAGATACTAGAAAAGGCATTACCTTCTCAACTATGTTCCTTTTTAGAAAGAAATGATATCTGCTAGGATTTTCAATCAGGATTTAGACCATACCATAGTACTGAGACAGCTCTCATTAGAGTCACAAATTATTTGCTCTTATCATCCGGTCGTGGTTGTATCTCTCTATTAGTGTTACTCGATCTTAATGGTGCATTTGACACTATCGACCACAACATTCTTTTAAACAGATTCGAAAATGATGTTGGCATTAGTGGAATTGCATTAGCATGGTTTAAATCATACTTATCTGACCGTTATCAGTTTGTAGCAGTAAATGAAGAGTGTCTTATTTATGAATGAATGTCTTATTTACATTTACATTTAGTCATTTAGCAGACGCTTTTGTCCAAAGCGACTTACAAATTGGGACTAAATTAAGCAAGTCAATTTATCGATCACAAGTTCAGTATGGCGTACCACAAGGCTCAGTACTAGGACCGTTGCTGTTCACTCTGTACATGCTCCCCTTGGGAGATATCATTAGGAAGCATGGCATTAGTTTTCACTGTTATGCCGATGATACTCAGCTCTATATTTCTTCACACCTTGACGAATATAGATAGACTTTCCCAGCTGACTTTGTCGTCGGTTAGGAACCTGGGTGTGCTCTTTGATACCAGTCTTTCATTTGAAAGTCACGTGTCTAGTATCAGTAAAACCGCATTTTTCCATCTTAAAAATATATCTAAATTACGTCATATGCTCTCATTGACAAATGCGGGACAATTAGTTCATGCGTTCATGACCTCAAGGCTAGATTATTGTAATGCTCTAATGGGTGGTTGCCCTGCACGCTTAATAAACAAACTACAGCTACAGTCCGCCGGATCCAGGCCGTATCCAGATCTGATGAAGGACCTGCGCCTGGACGCGACGACAACGCAGTACTGAAGTATCAACCAGTCTCTCCGTTTACTGAAGTGAGGTGGACCCCGGCCTTATCCAGACCAGATCAGATGGTGGATCTGCACCTGGACCCAAACATGACGCATCCCTGAAGTGCCAGCCTCATCAGCCCTGTGAAGGGCTCATCAACATGACCAATCTGACTTCTGACCTGTAACGCTGCCTGGATCATAATCATACACTGTTCGCTCGTTGGCCAGAGGAGAACTGGCCTCCGACCGAGCCTGGGTTCTCCCAAGGTTTTTTTCCTCCATTCTGTCACCTGATGGAGTTTTGGTTCCTTGCCACTGTTGCCTTGGCTTTTGGCTTGCTTAGTTGGGGACATTCAATATTCAACAATATTATTGATCTGCCTTATTTAGGGTGGACGATGATTAAATTTTCTTCTAGAAACAAACTCTGTTGTATTATTTTCATGTTATCACTGTGAAGCTGCTTTGATACAATCTGTATTGTAAAAAGCGCTATATAAATAAAGGTGACTTGACTTGAATATCATGCTATTACACTTACAACTCCCAGTAAGATCCATATTGTAGTCATATATCGCCCCCCGGGTCAGCTGGGAAGCTTTGTAGAGGAGCTGGATGTGCTGCTGTCCTCTTTCCCTGAGGACGGCTCCCCACTGGTAGTCTTGGGTGATTTCAACATTCATCTAGAGAGGCTGTATGCAACAGACTTCATCTCTCTCCTAGCCTCTTTCGATCTCAAACGGCTCATCACCACTGGTTTACACACGCAACTGCATCACAGACAACATTCTGGGGAGACCTCTCCATGTTTCAGATCATTTCCTCATTACTTTCAATCTACAACTCTCTACCCCTGCACCACCAACCCCCCCACCAGTCACTTTCAGACGAAACCTGCGCTCACTTTCTCCCGCCCATCTTTCCTCTGCTGTGTAATCTTCTCTATCCTCACCCTCACAATTCTCATCTCTGGATGTGAATACTGCAACGGATACCTTATGCTCCACTCTAACCTCTTCTCTAGACAATATCTGCACTCTCTCCTCCAGGCCTGCACGCGCTGGTCCCTCTAACCCCTAGTTATCTGAGGTTCTTCGTGAACACCGGACCGAACTCAAGGCAGCGGAGAGGAAATGGCGCAAATCAAAAGACACATCTGACCTGAGTATGTATCAATCTCTGCTCTCTTCCTTTTCTGTTGATGTTCATTTCTTCATAATTCCACAAGATCAACAACTCTAACACACGATCACTCTTCAAGACATTCAATTCTCTCCTCTGTCCACCTCCACCACCACCCGCCTCCTCTTTAACTGCTGACGATTTTGCTAACTTCTTCACCAATAAAACAACAACTATCAGCAGTAATTTCTCAGCTCCACACACACAGGAACCCAGACCGACCTTTCCCACAGCCAATAACCCTCTCTCCTCCTTCTCTCCGCTAACCGATGAAGAAGTATCCAAACTTCTCCTCTTCAGTCATCCTACCACCTGCCCTCTAGACCCCATCCCCTCACACCTTCTACAAGCCACTTCTACCAGCACTCACACACATCACCAACTCATCCCTCCATACTGGCATTTCCCCTACAGCATTCAAGCAGGCTCGGGTAACTCCACTGCTTAAAAAACCAACATTAAAGGGCGTCTATTATGACCCTTTTCACAAGATGTAAAATAAGTCTCTGATGTCTCCAGAGTATGTATGTGAAGTTTTAGCTCAAAATACCCAACAGATATTTTTTTACAGCATGTTTAAATTGTCATTTTTTGGGGCTCATAAAAACGAGCAGTTTTAGTGTGTATCCCTTTAAATGCAAATTAACTGCTGCTGCCGGCCTAAAGGCGGAGCCTCACGAGCTCGCGCTTAGAGCCAGGACAATCTCATCTGATAATATCAAAACAGAAACTCTCAGTTGTGGTGTTCAGACAATAATGCCCACAGAGCCAGAGAATATATGCTGTATGGAGATAGAACAGGTATAGTTTAGTTTAATTATGGTTATAACTTATTTGTCATCTGCTTTTATCCACTTTTAATACAAGCCTGCTGTAGCAGACCTCGTCCGAATGATGACCAAAATATACTGATGAGTTCAATTAAGTTTATTGTACATCACACAAAAGATGAAGCGTCAGTTTTACTCCAGAAAATCGCTGTAAGAGCTAAATAATCACAGTATAAGATGTGAGCATTAAAGTCTTATCCAAAACTCTCTCTCTCCCTTTCATTATCATGGAACATACACAGAGAAGTACACAAAACACTCGTTACAACTAACAGTAAACAAATATATACACACCTTTTCAGTGGGTGCTTAATCAACCGGTAAACTGTATATCCACGACTGGATGAGCTGTCATAAAGTGCGCGCTTTCACTTTCATTTCTGCCGTGGTCAGTAACGTTAGTCCTGTCGCTCCGGAGACTGTAAGCTGGATCACGAACAGCTGGTACAGATCCATCCTCGAGTAACAACAAGAGTAAATGAAGACTGCTATGTTCATTCTTACATCCAACAACAACACACCTCAATCGCTTAGGAGACATTCTTGTCTACAGCTGCTAAAGCGTCGAAACAATGGCGGACTCTGTGTCCAGCTCACTCAGGGCGGGTCTACGCTAAAACTGCAGTGTCAATCAACAGTCGTGGGAGGGGCCTGTGCAAAGTGATGTCACATTGCCCTGAATCTGAGAACAGCTCGTTCTGAGACAGTGCTTATGATTTATGGGGATTATAAAAAAAGCACTGGGTGGATTTTTATAATTATAAGGTGGTTGTGTACACACACTGCCAACACACGTTGTTTGTACAAACTTATGTACAAATTTATGTACAAACACCATGTAAAAGTGAATTTTGCATAATAGGTGCCCTTTAAACACATCACTTGCGGAGAATTACGGACCTATCTCTCTCCTACCATTCATTGCGAAAACACTTGAACGAGTAACAAGTAACATCCTTCTTGTCTCTGAACAATCATCATCATTACAGCAAACCTATCTTTGCTGTTACTACTGTGTTGTCGCAGTCCTTCGGTTGGAATGAAAATAAATTCTGTACCCAGCCGTTGGTGAAATGTCCGTGGGCTTTAAGAGATTTACGCTTATACAATGTCCAAGAATGAGGATGAGGAAAGCAATACATGGCAAATAATATTTGCCAAATAATATGCAGATGTTTCAGAGACATTTTCATTCAATACTTTATGTACTGCTTCATACAGCGTCTGTTTGAACAAGAATAAAGTTCAACATAAGCCTACTATCAATGAAGTGGAGTCTACGTTTTTTAATCAGTTTTAATTTGATAAATATGACACAATATAACATCACAACTACATGAAAAGAGTGTTTACTGTTATAAAAACCTGATTTGTGAGCTTTAGAGGAACTAAAGGTGTTCGAATATAAACACGAAACGCACGTGATCGTTGTCATGCGGTGAATCCGGCCAATCGTGGAACAGCTGTGTCATCATCAGAGCTCGTGCAGCCGCTCTTGAGAAACTGCACTGGCTGAGTTCTCCGTGTGGAAGGCCAAAAGGGCCAACATGTGTGACAGTTTCACATGTTTTGGCCCTTTTGGCCATCCATATCTCCGGCTACTCTCGAATCGATGGCACACGTCACAGTCACGTGGCGTCAGCGCTGTATCAAGGATGCGTTCCAGTCCACTTTTAGACACGCACTCACTCTCTCTCTCTCTCAGAGTTGAAGCCTACAGCCATTCTGTCTGTGCAGCAACGGATGAAAAAGGAGGTCTTTTTGGTGTTGTTATTGCAAAAATGACATATAAATAAATATAAATTTTTGAATCATTCTTGAGTCTAGTCTTGCCTCTCTACAACCTTTAAAATATCTGGCTGTAATTTAGTGACTGCATATGCTGATTCCATCTTTATTTTACCTGATAATGAGCTAATAGTTAGTTAAACTTAAGGAGGTTAATCAATATACAGTTTAATTCAAGAAACTAAGACTTACTCCACTTTTCAGTTGTTTAAAGATTGATATACATTTTTAATTTATATTTTGTGTAAATTAATTTGTTTAAATTTAAAATTGTGACTCACTTTGTTGTACACACTTTGTAATTAACCTCTGATGCATTTTGAATAAAAAAATCACATTTATATAAAAAAATACTCCTGAGATTAAATATCTTGATACTATGTACGAAGTAACTAAACCCATAGACAGTTAAAGAAATGGACACAGTATTGGATTCAACAGAGAAAAGTGAAGTCGATTAGAAGCTCTCACTTCCTGATGGCTGAGCGTACTGCGCAGACTCACACTGAGCTTGATGACGTAGATGTGACGTGAGCAACCCGTCTGTCTTCTAGTAGCTGTGCCAAGAGAAATCTGAATCATTCCCTTCCGAAACTTGCAGAGACGGAGAGTGTGAGTAAGAGGTGTCCGTGAGCTGGAGCAGGAGAAACTTTTGCTAAGTATTCTGATTAATTACTTTGTCATTTTGCCTCCACGTCCCCCCGATTGCCCGCGAGCTTCTCCTCCTGTCCATACGGTAATCTCTCTACTGTGCGACAGAGAGTTGTGTGGTTATGACGCAATCGTTAGCCTATTTTTACAAAAATTGCTTCTACGTGGCCATAACGTAAGATACAAGGTAATGGAGCCTTTTATACATTTTCGTGTTTCTTTAGAAATAAATAATGGACAAATGGAGTCTTTAAACGCCTCAGATGTAAAAGTTATTCGCTGTCAAAGTGACGCCAAAATGAATGGGAGTCAATGGCATGCTAACAGCAGGTGAGGGTCTGCTAATCAATGGCGGCACCCGGGGAGGCTTCAGTTTTTTCTGAAACATTACCCCCTTGGCAGGAACATACTACTGGGGGAATGTTTTTGATCAGGCGCTGAATGTAATCTAGCAGATTGAACGTTATCAAGTTTAGAAGAGAAGCACTATTTTGTTGTGTAGATCACAAATATCATGATTAAATTGGACAATCTGTTTTCCCCCTTTTTTTTTGCACATCTACAACCTACTAAAGGACATTGAAATGTATTGTGCTTGATATGATCATGTGACATGCTGAGGGTTGGTTAACCAGGAATTCTGCTCAAAATGCAAACGATATAGACCGATTATTCATTTTTGCTTGATACCATAAACAAATGACTCGGACAAAATTTGTTAATCAGAAAAAATTTATTTGCTCAAAAAAACTTCCATTCACTGTTGAAAAAAAAATCTCATCTCATCTGACAAAATTATATAACCCTTTCTTGGTAATATTATCTGGCATTATTTTGAGTTGTTAACATGCATTTCAGGACCATTTTACTGCAAACCCTTTTACACGTTTGTTTCAAAAAGCTAGGACTTTCCGATGCTAAAAAAAAAAAAAAAAAAAATCAACCAACCATGTAAAATTTAACCGAGTACTAGTAAAACTATTTTGATTTGACCGTTTACAATCAGTAGCCTAAAAAGCCTGTACACATGAACAATGGTTATCAAACATTTATGCAGCGTGAAACAAACCTACATCACCTTCAGTCTTACGATTAAGACAATAATAGCAATGTTCTCCGTGTCCGTCAAGATTCCAAGGTCATGATTCTAATGCTTCCATGGAATTCTGAGTGCATGTCATTATTCTTTGGCACTAATAAAGAATGCAGAATAAAAAAATCTAATTATATTTTAGGAATGATGCTTTTGAAGTCTTAGCAGAAGTGCATAAACCCTCACATGCATGTAACCGTCTTCATCACTGCTGTGAGAAGGGTTTGAGTTCCTTTCATGATCGTTTTATTAATTGTAATTTAAGGACACTGATCGGCTCCTGTATCACTCCGGATAACAGGGGAAACATTAAATTACTTTATATACAGCATAACCGAGGTCAAAAAGGATACAGGACATTTTCTGCATACATACAAATATACAAACTCACTGATGAACATTTAAACTTCATACCTTCCAAAAAAAATAAAAAATAACCCACATGAAAGTAGTGCCTCTGCAGTCTAAAGACCAAACTGGGACCAAATGAAGATGCAGAACCAAAGCCGGTGATGGAGGGCAACGTTTGTGAGCGCAGCTGGGCTTTGGGTTCTGGATGAGCAGGAAGTGATGCGTGACTCCTGGCTCTAGTTCCTCTGAAACGAGCTCTGGGCGGCACTGGTGGCGGCGGTGGCGGCTGCGCTCTGGAAATTGCGGTTCGTGAGGACGCCCTGGGAGAACTCCTGCTGGGCCTTCTGGAAACTGGCACCAGTGCGACGGTAGTTGGAATGAACCTGGAAAACACCAACGACACATCAAGCCAAGCCAAAGAGCCACAGAGTTTCACTCTAAACCTCTGAGCTGCTTACTCACCATTTTCAGTAAAAAGACGGAGAGGGCGGCACTGGCCGTGAAGAAGGCCGCCACCACCATCATAATGATGCCGACCGCTCTATTAGAACTCATCGCCTGTATGGCGGTGATCCAGCCGCTGGAATCAAGAAGAACAGCGAGTAAATAATGTATGGTTGATCCGGCTAAATGATGCTTTGCTACTACAAATATGTCCATACAAAAGAATATTTCAGATCTTCTATTGGGAGTAGATACATTATTTTTTTTATGTTTTTTTTTGCATGCAATATATACTATATTTTGTTTAGAATGAATGGAATTTAAAAAACAAAAGTAAAAAATTAAATAAAAATGGTTTGATTTTGAATTATATTCTATAAAATTAATGCATATATCAAACAAATTAATAATATACATTTTATGGGTAATACATACAAATTTAATAATATACATGATATATATACACATAATATATATATATATATATTATATTATATTATATCATATATATATATATATATATATATATATATATAAATTATAATTTTATATATTTTATCTCTAAATGTATTCTATAACATATGTATACATACATTTTATTAAATTAATTTACACATATATACATTTTTATTAAATTAATTAAAAAGAAATATAAATTAAAAAGAAAACTATTCTAAAACATGTTAAATATTTCACATTTTTACAATATATACTATGTTTTATTTAGAATGATCTGAATTCTAAAAACGTAAATAAAATATATAAAATTGTTTGATATTGAATTATATTCTATAAAATTAATACAGCTATCAAACAAATAAATATAAAAATTATATATTATATAATATTATATTTTTTAACTCTAATTGTATTCTATTAAATACATATATATACATTTTATTACATTCATATACATCATCATACATATATATTTATTACATTTTAACTATATAAAAATTTAAAAAGAAAACAATTCTAAAACAAATGTTATATATTTCTAGATATATTCTACAATTGCCACATGTCTATTTTTCACATTACATGCACATGAAATACAGATTTCAGCAGTATTTATGAATATTTATGAAAACTAAACTTAATGGAATTTCTAGTTTATAAATCAAACTAGCACAGATATGCAGGAAATCCCCTGTATAACCAATCATACAGTTTAGCCTCATTATTCAAAAATATTTAAATCTCAGAATGCTGCAACTGACCAATCAGAATGAAGAGAGTCTCATATTAACATTATTCTACTGAGAATACTGAGTACTGAGAAATCAAGCACTTTTATTTCAGGGCAAACGCGCTGCTTTAAGAGGAAAGGATAAAGCAAGAAGTTTCAAGAGCAAGAGGACATACTTCAGATAGGAAGCAAGAGTTTTAAAGGAAGTCCAGCAGCAGAAAACCGTTAGTTGAGGAAGAGACACTGGTCAAAGAGAAGAAGAGAGAGCTGAGTGTGAGAGACACATCTGTCACAGAGGAGAACAGACAAACGGTGCAGCTCACAGGCGGTGAGCCTCACTTCTGCGCTCAAATATTCCTTTAACACTCGCAATAGTGAAACAACAACTACTAGTGAATTACTGTAGTCCAGAATGAAGCTGTGAAGAAATGAGTTTACTCATACCTGTTGCCCCAATTGGGAATGCCCACGCTCTGAATCACAGACACCACGATCTGACCGAAGAAAATGAAGAAGAAGAAGAAGAAATTGAAGGAGCTGTCAGACCTGAAAGAGAAATAAATATATGAATTATCGAAGTGACAGAAATGTGCTGACAATATCCCATAAGCATCATGTCATCAGGGGCCGGATTCACCAAAATCCTCACCAAACAGCCGCTGTGGCTCGTGCTTTTACGAAGTTACTAGACACTCGGCATTTTCCCTGGCCTATATTTTGACATTGATAACATACAGACATTTTTAAAGGAACCGTATGTAAGATTGTGGCCAAAACTGGTACTGCAATCACTTTCAAATTACTGTAGAGCGGTGTATCAGTTAAAGGGATAGTTCACATAAAAATGAAAACTCTGTCATAATTTACTCGTCCTCAAGTTGTTTCAAACCTGTATGAGTTTCTTTCTTCTGCTGAACACAAAAGAAGATATTTTGAAGAATGTCGTGACCAAACAGTTGATGGACCCCATTTTTTTCCTACTATGGAAGTCATCTTCCTTTGTCTTCAGCAGAAGAAAGAAACTCATACAGGTTTGAAACAACTTGAGGACGAGTAAATTATGACAGAATTTTCATTTTTATGTGAACTATTCCTTTAAGAAGAATTTTTTTACGAATATTTGGTGAATCCGGCCCCAGGTTGTGTCATTTGAACACATGAGAGTATATTAAAGGAGAGAGACTCACCGGAAGGCTTTATAGACGGGCCTGTACCAGCAGAGGAAGGAGCATGGGGCGAACAAGATGAACCAGAGGATGGAGAGGCCGAAGTCAACGCCTGCTGATGAGCTAGTGGTGAAAAACGCCAGACAGGCCAGGACGTTCAGAAACAGCGTCACACACTGCCCTGCACGGACACACACACACACACACACACACACACACACACACACACATCAAACAAGAGAAATGCCTGATACGAGCTCAGCTCAATCTGATAGATCAATTCATCCAGTCCTAAAACTCAACACTGAAAGTCCTGTTTCCCTTCACAATACAGATGTTAAATGTATTACAGCGAGTTTGAAACACATTTACTTCCTTCCTTAAAAAAAAGAATATATATATATACAGTGAGGAAAATAAGTATTTGAACACCCTGCTATTTTGCAAGTTCTCCCACTTAGAAATCATGGAGGGGTCTGAAATTGTCATCGTAGGTGCATGTCCACTGTGAGAGACATGATCTAAAAAAAAAAATTCAGAAATCACATCACTAGTCTATCAGCTAGAATTCTGACCCTCAAAGACCTGTTAGTCTGCCTTTAAAATGTCCACCTCCACTCCATTTATTATCCTAAATTAGATGCACCTGTTTGAGGTCGTTAGCTGCATAAAGACACCTGTCCACCCCATACAATCAGTAAGAATCCAACTACTAACATGGCCAAGACCAAAGAGCTGTCCAAAGACACTAGAGACAAAATTGTACACCTCCACAAGGCTGGAAAGGGCTACGGGGAAATTGCCAAGCAGTTTGGTGAAAAAAGGTCCACTGTTGGAGCAATCATTAAAAAATGGAAGAAGCTAAATATGACTGTCAATCTCCCTCGGACTGGGGCTCCATGCAAGATCTCACCTCGTGGGGTCTCAATGATCCTAAGAAAGGTGAGAAATCAGCCCAGAACTACACGGGAGGAGCTGGTCAATGACCTGAAAAGAGCTGGGACCACCGTTTCTAAGGTTACTGTTGGTAATACACTAAGACGTCATGGTTTGAAATCATGCATGGCACGGAAGGTTCCCCTGCTTAAACCAGCACATGTCAAGGCCCGTCTTAAGTTTGCCAATGACCATTTGGATGGGAGTCATGGGAGAAAGTCATGTGGTCAGATGAGACCAAAATAGAACTTTTTGGTCATGATTCCACTAAACGTGTTTGGAGGAAGAAGAATGATGAGTACCATCCCAAGAACACCATCCCTACTGTGAAGCATGGGGGTGGTAGCATCATGCTTTGGGGGTGTTTTTCTGCACATGGGACAGGGCAACTGCACTGTATTAAGGAGAGGATGACCGGGGCCATGTATTGCGAGATTTTGGGGAACAACCTCCTTCCCTCAGTTAGAGCATTGAAGATGGGTCGAGGCTGGGTCTTCCAACATGACAATGACCCGAAGCACACAGCCAGGATAACCAAGGAGTGGCTCTGTAAGAAGCATATCAAGGTTCTGGCGTGGCCTAGCCAGTCTCCAGACCTAAACCCAATAGAGAATCTTTGGAGGGAGCTCAAACTCCGTGTTTCTCAGCGACAGCCCAGAAACCTGACTGATCTAGAGAAGATCTGTGTGGAGGAGTGGGCCAAAATCCCTCCTGCAGTGTGTGCAAACCTGGTGAAAAACTACAGGAAACGTTTGAACTCTGTAATTGCAAACAAAGGCTACTGTACCAAATATTAACATTGATTTTCTCAGGTGTTCAAATACTTATTTGCAGCTGTATCATACAAATAAATAGTTAAAAAATCATACATTGTGATTTCTGGATTTTTTTTTATAGATTATGTCTCTCACAGTGGACATGCACCTACGATGACAATTTCAGACCCCTCCATGATTTCTAAGTGGGAGAACTTGCAAAATAGCAGGGTGTTCAAATACTTATTTTCCTCACTGTACATATATATTTATATAGGCTAAATAATACCTGATGTATTATAATAATACCTAATACTTAATATAAAAATAAAGGTTAATTTAAAATATTAATAAATACCATGACAGTATATAAATAAGAAATAAACACTTTTATATTAAAAAAAAAAAAAAAAATTTGTCGATAGGATGGTAAAACTTTTTTTTTTTTATGAAAAATTATGAATATATATTTTTTTGTACTTGTAACAACATACTCTGATGAATCAATCAAAATAAGAGCATTTATATGTAATAAGAAATGAAAAAAGGGTTGCACTTTATTTCACCATATCTGTACTTACAGTGTACTTACACACAGAAGTACTGAGTAGTGTAAGGTAACTACATGGGTGAAGTTAAGGTTTATGGGGTTCAGTTAAGGTTTATGGGGTTAAGTTAAGGTTTATGGGGTTAAGTTGAGTTTTATGGGGTTAAGTTGAGTTTTATGGGGTTAAGTTGAGTTTTATGGGGTTAAGTTGAGGTTTAGGGGGTTAAGTTGAGGTTTAGGGGGTTAAGTTAAGGTTTAGGGGGTTAAGTTAAGGTTTAGGGGGTTGAGTTGAGGTTAATGGGGTTCAGTTGAGGTTTATGGGGTTCAGTTGAGGTTTATGGGGTTAAGTTGAGGTTTATGGGGTTCAGTTAAGGTTTAGGGGGTTAAGTTGAGGTTTATGGGGTTCAGTTAATGTTTAGGGGGTTAAGTTGAGGTTTAGGGGGTTGAGTTGAGGTTTATGGGGTTCAGTTAAGGTTTAGGGGGTTAAGTTGAGGTTTAGGGTTAAGTTGAGGTTTATGGGGTTCAGTTAATGTTTAGGGGGTTGAGTTGATGTTTAGGGGGTTGAGTTGAGGTTTATGGGGTTCAGTTAAGGTTTAGGGGGTTAAGTTGAGGTTTAGGGGGTTAAGTTGAGGTTTAGGGGGTTAAGTTGAGGTTTATGGGGTTCAGTTAATGTTTAGGGGGTTGAGTTGAGGTTTAGGGGGTTCAGTTGAGGTTTATGGGGTTCAGTTGAGGTTTAGGGGGTTAAGTTGAGGTTTATGGGGTTCAGTTAATGTTTAGGGGGTTGAGTTGAGGTTTAGGGGGTTGAGTTGAGGTTTATGGGGTTCAGTTGAGGTTTAGGGGGTTAAGTTGAGGTTTATGGGGTTGAGTTAAGGTTTAGGGGGTTAAGTTGAGGTTTATGGGGTTCAGTTAATGTTTAGGGGGTTAAGTTAATGTTTAGGGGGTTAAGTTAAGGTTTAGGGGGTTAAGTTAAGGTTTAGGGGGTTAAGTTGAGGTTTATGGGGTTCAGTTAAGGTTTAGGGGGTTAATTTAAGCTTTAGGGGGTTAATTTAAGGAGGTTAATTTAAGGTTTAGGGAGTTAATTTAAGGTTTAGGGGGTTAAGGTTTAGGGGGTTCAGTTGAGGTTTAGGGGGTTCAGTTGAGGTTTAGGGGGTTCAGTTGAGGTTTAGGGGTCGGTTCAGGGTTAGTATCTAGTTAGTGTCATTAGAACAGCTTGATGTTGACACTGTTAAACTCACACATCCACAGGTAATACATCATCTTGCAGAGTCTCTGATGCTCCAGCGGGATCTCCTCAGAGAAGTCCTGGTAGAAGCAAGGCTTGATGGGAAAGAATTTGGGGAGAGGAGGCCAGTTGTTCTGTTTGCCTGAGGAGAAACAGACGCCCATATCACACAAAACTCGTCAAACACTCACAACAAATAAAGACGCTATGGACCCGTCTGTTGATTTATGCAACTGTGTATGTTCAGATGTGTGTGCAAACACACTCAGAAGGAAATACTAGCATACTGTGCACTAAACACTGCATACTATTATTTTTAAAAGTAGCATTTTGTAATCAGTGCCAGAGTTATCATTGATAACTTGTAACAAATTAGTGCTGTCAAACCGATTAATCGTCATTAATTGCATTATAAAAGTTTGTTTATATAATATATGTTTGCATTATATATATGTGTGTTTGTGTATATATATATATATATATATATATATATATATATACATACATACACGTGATTAATCGATTTGACAGCCCTAGAACAAATAAAACTATAAAACCATAAAAACACTTAAAATTACTTAAAATAAAATAGGTGAGTAATAAAATTTGTTTAAAATAAATTATTGATTATAGTAAGTAATTATTCATTGTTGGTTCATAGTTCACAGTGCATTAATTCATGTTAACAAAAAAAATTATTTTATATATTAAAATATATTATTAAATGTTGAAATTAACATTAAGTAAATACTGCATAAGTATTGTTCATTATTAGTTCATGTTAACTAATGAAACCTTATTTTTAAAGTGCTACCATAAAAACTCACTATTGATTGTATTTCAGTCAAGGCAACATTTCAAATTTTTGTTCAGTTTAAGATGAAGGACTGCAATAACTAAAACTAAATCAACTAAAACTTATATAGACATATTTAAACAAAACTAAAATTAATAAAAATGGCAAAAAATGCAAGAAAATGACCAAAAACTTCGAATTAAAATGAAACGGGAAAAATATAAAAATAGATTCTAATTCAAAACATTAACAAAAACTGTAATAGTATATAATATAACACTAATAAGAGCATAACATGCAGTGATAAATCTATTAAACATGCAACATGAGCCCAGATGACGCCCAGTTCTCTCACACTTCAGTGTAGTTTTGTACAAAAAATGTCTTAACTCGTGGCAGTCTGATTAAATTATGTCTCAAGAGCATGAACACTGTGGCTGTAATCACAAGTAGTTTATTCATCACACATTGTGGGATCCTGCACCTCATGCAAACGCGATGGCGGATGATCGTGGTGTACACACTGCAGGATCAGAGAAGTGTGTGTTACCTGTAGTCGCTCCTTGGCTCTGAAGCTCTTGTTCTCGTCGATCGAGCTCGGCTGCTTTCCTCTCCAGCTCCTCCTGCTGTTTGAGCAGATTCGCCTGCGCAGCTGCAGCCTGGGCCTGCGCACACCATTCAGCTCAATTCAATTCACCTTTATTTGTATAGTATTTTGTATTGTGTATTTCACAATACACATCGTTTCAAAGTGGGTCAACATTACAATTTAGAGTGATCTGTTATCAGAGGAAACTGTCTAAGTTATGCATTTCAGAAATGTACATATACAAATCACAGTTAGCTAAAAATTTATTAATTTAAACAATGTAATAATGTAATGCAGAAACAATGAGCTCATTGAAGTAATGAATACTTGTTTGTTAACAAATGATTATGACTTTTAGAAAATACAGACAGGGAACGCTTACATCCTTTGAAGACACGTGCGTGCGTGTGTGTGTGTGTGTGTGTGTGAGAGAGTATGTGTGAGAGTGTGTGAGTGAGAGTGTGTGTGTGTGTGTGTGTGTGTGTGTGTGTGTGTGTGTGTGTGTGTGTGCTATCTTTGTGAGGACCAGTTTGAGTTTTAGACCATTGGAGTGAAGGACAAAGAGAGTAAAGTGAGGACATTTTGGCCTGTCCTGACTTTCTGAGAGCCCTTTAAAGGCCCGTTTGAGGGTCAAGACTTGGTTTTAGGGATCAGGTTATAATGAGGTTAGGGTCGGTTTAGGGTCAGGGGTCGGGTTAGGCACTTAGTTGTGATGGGTAAGGTTAGGGTAAGCGGCTAGAGATTGCATTGTGTCAATGAATGTCCTCATAAAGATAGATGTACAAGAATGTGTGTGTGCGTGTGCATGTGAGACGCTGACCTTTGGCCCGGGATCCACTGACGGCTGCAGGACCGCAGGTTGAGACGGGGCGCTGGAGGCCGGGATGGTGCTTCCCTGACACCAAAAAACATCATTATTGGGATTTTATTAATGAATAATAAAATGCAAAGCATTGGTGTTTTGTATCACATTGCTGTTGGAGCTTGAACACATGCACACATTGTTAACTGTGGTAAAACCAGCTTATTGCTTTATTACATTAGAGTTCAGAGCACAATTACACAACTCTGATAAAGATACTGGTCTTACACACCCAGTGGAATAATGTTCGTTAGACTCACCGAGTTACCATCAGGAAACGGACTGAAACTTTCTATGCCATCGATTGAAGAGTTCGTCACCTGAGTGACAGACGGATCCTGAAAGAGATGGACACAGTATTATTATTAGACAATAATTATAATGAATTATTATAATGCACACTATACCAATCAAATCATCATATTAGAGTGATTTCTGAAGGATCATGTGACACTGAAGACTGGAGTAATGATGCTGAAAATACAGCTTTGATCACAGGAATAAATTACACTTTACTGTATATTCACATAGAAAACAGTTATTTTAAATTGTAATAATATTTCACAATATTACTGTTTTTATAGTGTTTTTCATTAAATAAATTGGTGACCACTTGTGTGTGTGTGTGTGTGTTTGTATAAATATGTATACATGAAATATAAAATAATAAATATTAAATAACTGAATAATATCATTTCACAATAATAATTTATATTATAAATATTATTATAATATGATAATGTTTAAATGGCATTAATTCAAATATTTAATAAAAACATTTTTTTATTATTATTATTATTATTATTTCATGGATCCAAAACAAATTAATCCATATCAAATCTAAATTTATTTATAAAGCACCTTAAAAGCCACAGTGAACCCAAGTGCTGTTTAAAAAGAAAAAGAAAAGAAAAAAAGGATAAAATAAAATACAATAAAAATAAAAAAGTCAAATTAATGTAAATGCATCCAATCCAAAACTAATGGTCCTTACAAAGTAGCAAAGGCCTCATTAAACAAATACTAATATGACGGGTTGTAAACATGTTTAGCGAGGTGGAGGATCTGAGACACTGGTCAACCAATCACAGCTCAGAAATCACCATCTCCTTCCTGACCGAGGACTTCAAGGAGCGGCTGGTTTTGCCGTCTTTTGAAATTGAATTGAAACCATGATGCGAGTGCGTCACAAGTTATTGAGTCACATGCCTCAATTACAATACAGTGACATCATCATCATCACAGCGAGGTGAATAGGTCACACTCATCCAATCAGATTTCAGATTTCTCTGTGGCCACAATGAGGAAGTAAAATCCTGACATCAGTTCTGATCCTTCCTTACACTAATTCATACAGTCCATCAGTTCATGACTTCAAACCACAGCAGCCACACACACACACACACACACACGGAGCTTTTCAATATACTGAGGCATTTGAGATTCATCTCTGCATTTCTTCAGTTGAGTGTTGTTTGCTCTGCTATAGGCAGATGAGAACAACATCATCTAAATATGTGTGTATGTCGACTCATCTAGAAGACTCTCGTTCACTGATTATTAATGTGAATCCCCAGCAATCATTAATCACATCTGATGTTGCATCAGCCAGTCTTTACAGGAAGCAACTTAAATATTTACCCAGTGCGGGACACATGAAACACAATAGACATGGAGAACTTCCTTTGTCCTCAGAAGGATCTTAAAAGGCTCGAATCAGGAAAAATCTAATTCATTGTCCTATAAAATCAACTTTCAGAACATAAAACGAACTTCCACCCCCATCAAAGCATCTAAGCTGCAAAAATACCTCAGAAAGTTGCACAAAATAAATGACAAAAGTATGGAATAAGAGCGTTTGAGCGCGTCTCTGCCGTCTGTCCTGACAAACACACCTGTCCTCATTCCCACAGGCCTCGATCCCGAATCAACACCACAGAAGCTCTTCAGACCAGCGCCTGACAGGACTAGTGTGTTTTACACGTGTTCTAGCGTTTTTAACAATTCCGGTTCTTACCGATTCCCAGTTTCGAATCCAATATGAAAAAAAAACATCAAACATTTAGATATCAAACATATTCTGTGTTTTGTTCTAGATGTTGCAAACCATGAACAAAAATCAGCAGCCTAAAGAACAACCCACTAGTCAACTAGACTAACTAATATACATTTCAAACATTATTAAAGACAAGTATACAGTCAGCAAATACAAGGAGAACAAATAAGCAAATTAGCACAAATAAATACAACTCAACAAAGTTCTGAAATTGATATCACTGAATAGTTTTCTTTTTATATTAAATCTGTGTTGTTCAGTCAAGATCAGTGAGTGATTTACTTTCCTCTATGTTCTTTGACGAACAGTAACGACAGCAGGTTTATTAGGCTACTGTCACTTTAAGACCTGATGCACTGATCTAATATACTGTTACACGCGAGTTTTCTTTCTAAACTGTTGATGTTCACCTAACCGACTGTGTTTACGAGGATATTCTGACATCATTTTGTGTGTATTTCTCAGTTCAAGCTCAAGAAGACGTGAAAGAGAACTCAATTCAGTATTCTCGTGCCGAACCGAGTTTCTCTTTCATGTCTTCTTGCGCTTGAACGGTTTAAAACTATAAATGCGCACATGAATCGATAAGTGGAATCAATTATTAAGGTCTAAAATCTGAAAAACGTCCATCACTGGTCAATCAAACTGTACATCTCATGTGAGTGACAGGTTGCCCCGCCGCCGCCGTCATCAGAGAAGAGAAGTTACTGCAAGAGTGAGGGGGAAGTTATTCTGATTAAAAATTATATTTCAACACAAAAACAATGATGTGCACGGTTACATAATTTTTTAATCAATACTGCACTAATCTATTAAAAATAAGAATAGTCAGATTTCTCGACAGCCGTTCTCTTCTGGCCATAACAATCAACAGGTAATATGATGCACATTATGAAACATGACATACAATGTGAAAATGGACACTTTCATGGATCAAAACCATCAAACTCAGCAGAAAGTCACTGCAAGCATCACTAAACATCTGAATTATGATTCTATTCCAGCAGACAAGCGATCTGTGTTTCCCGTCGAGGGGGAGGTGGAGCGCAGGAATGTTTGCTTTGTGCATAACTCAATATTCTGCTGCATTAAAGAAACAGATGGAAAATATATGAGACTCCAGACAATGAAAACACAACAAAGATGCCAGATGACAAACAGACTGTAAAACTAAAGCAATCTGTGTGCAGGTGGCACTTAAACTACACTTAATGTCAAATTAATTGAGAGATTACAACATATTTTCACTTTTATAATTGTGCATTTGTCACACAGCAAGACTACTGAATTAACTGCAAAAAAAAAAAAACATGTTTAATAAATGCAACTAAAATATATACATTTTACATTCATATTTACATATATTTTAACATTTTTTTTTTATGTGGATTAAAACTGCATGTTATTTGTCAAATATCTTGTCGAAATCCTGACCTGTTTAGTGCATGTAATGCATATAATGCATCATTATTATTTATTGTAGCATATATAATGTATATTTCTTATTACAGTGCATGCCATATTTTTCTTTGTATTTAAAAATTGTGCATTTGAACTGCAAAAAAATAGTGTAAATGCAATAAATGCAATCTATATTCACATTACACATTAGAATAACCTAGAATCTTACCATAGATATAAAGCTCATGATATCAAACACACCATTGTGAGATCTGAATTTTTTTGCACTGTACAACGCATTATTATCAATCACGTTTGTTGTTTTCATTCAATAATCAAAATGCATTAATGCAAATCATGTTGTGCAGAAAGCATAATGACAGATCTGCATGTCTGGATCAGATGCGCTCAGGACTCTTGAGTTTTGTCTGACGCATTACAGCTCGATTGTGTGGCGCATTAATGATGATGAAGAGAAGAACAGTCGAGCACAGGTGATCAGAGCCTCACTCTCACTGTGTGACTCACTGAGTTACATTCAGGCGGTTATGATGTTATTACAGCACTTTACAGTGTTGTGACATTAACAGGAGTGGCGCTCTGGCCTTCAGCGTGTCATCAAACCTGCGCGGATACACACACCCTTCACCAGCGACACCTAACAAACTACCAAACTAACACCCGCATCAGAGACCATGACACGTCAACGGCCGAACCGAACCGAAACTCAAAACTCCCATCATCATCACCATCATCATCATCTTCAACACAAACCCTGCGAAACTCCCCTAAACACCCGCTTAAACCCCTCAGAAGCGCTTCTCACCTGGAATGGATTGACATCGACTGCATCTTCAAACGGGTTTGAGTCAAATCCCGACATTGTGAGGGACTTTATCCGTCTTTAGAGTCCAAACTGAGCGGCACCGGAGAAACACTGCGAACTCTGCCGTTTCCTCTCCACACTTCCGTAGTGAGTGCGTGACGCGCATGCGCAGCAGATCTGACGGCGACGTCATCAGAAGATAAAAAAAAAAAAAAAAAAGAGTATTAAGATTATTGTGAGGTAAACTTTTATATTCTGCATGAAAAAACTTTATATCCAGAAAACAAAATGTTCTGACTGTCAACCTAAATCTGACTGTCAATCTCTTTTTTAATGAACTCGATCTCATAAAAAGACTTTTTAAAATAATTATCAATAAAAAAATAGCACTTGATTACATTATATCGAGATTTTCTCTTTTTATATAATCAGTATAAATTATATCAAAATATAATTAATATTATATAATAACAGAATATTATATAATTTTATATAGCCTAATATTCTCTTTTTTTCTCTTTTTTTATATAATAATGATCTGACGGTGATATCATCAGAAGAATTTTTTTAAAATGATTATTACGATTATTATGAGGTAAACTTTTAGATTCTGCATGAAAAAAACTTTATATCCAGAAAACAAAATGTTCTGACCGTCAACCTAAATCTGACTGTCAATCTCTTTTTTAATGAACTCGATCTCATAAAAAGACTTTTTAAAATAATTATCAATAAAAAAATAGCACTCAATTACATTATATCGAGATTTTCTCTTTTTTTATCAAAAAGACACGTATTGTATTTCTTAACTTAAAGGTAATTTGTAATATAACTTCAGTTTCGCATTTATTCATTCATTTGTTTGTTTGTTTGTTTGTTTTAAGTGCAACCATGTCACTATGTTAAGTTTGAACAATTGTTGTGTTGTAATTTTTTCAATGGGATATAAAAATAAAAATAATTTATTGTAGAATTATTCATATTATTGGGGAAGTTCTATAAACAATAAAAAATAGTCATACAAATGCATTATTTTTCATTTTGTGTAAAGAATAGTCTCCCTTTACACATTAAATCCTGTGATTCTATTGGGTGTTTTAAATCTAGGTTGAAGACCCTTCTCTTGTTCTTGCCTATGTGGTTTATTTAGTGCTTTGTTGTGTTTTATGGTGTGTTTGTCTATATGTTTATTAAGGTAGGGTCTGTAAAGCACTTTGGTCAACTCGTGTTGCTGTTAAACGTGCTTTAGAAATAAAATGATTGATTGATTGATCGATTTTAATTATACTGGACGACATTTTTTTTATATATATGAATATATAATTATAGTAAAAGAAAAATGTATTATATATTTAACCTCCTTATTTCGTTACCTTAACTTAACCCTTAGCTATTCATAGAAATAGCCTAGATTACATTTTAAAATAAAATGTACACACAGAATGATTATATTTATTTACATCTAAAGGCTCGTGATTGGTTGGCGAGCCGTGACGTCACCTACGTGACAGTTAACGTCGCAGAGATGGCGGAAGTGAAAGGTCAGTTTAATCTCACTTCACATTTCATTGTTTATTTTACAAAGCGTTCGGTGTCAAGCAGCGGGTTCAAACAGGACTGGTTGTTATCGTTGGTTTGTGTGTCGTTTGGGTGGATTAGTTATTTGTGCGGTTGTTCGGATTTGAGTGTGTAAGCGTTTCTCATCGATGTGATTCACGTCCATTCATCCCATTCATTCATCCATATGACATCAGATACTTGTGTTTGAAACGCGTATTTTATACCAGTGTCTCTGTGTCCGCAGTGTTTCCTCTGTGCTGTGTGGTGCAGAACTACGCCTGGGGTAAAGTGGGCCAGGACAGTGAGGTGGCCCGGCTCGTGCTCGGTGGAGACCCTCAGGCTCTCATCGAGGAGAGCAAACCCTACGCAGAGGTACAGTGTGGATCAGACCCGGAAAAAACAAAACAAATCTCAAATTACTGTGGATAAAAATATAGATTAGCTAAATATAAAATGCTTTCAAACTGATAGAAATGTCATGGAAAAAAATAAAGAGAATTTTATGTTTATATCTTCCTCATGGATAACTTTTTGTTATTGCCTGTGTTGTAATGAAAAATAAAAACTCGCTTTTGAGAAAGCCGAAGAGAGCCACATAGACCTTCAAATTGTGTAATAATTATTATTATTGATTTTATAATTATACACCCCTGCATTAATAATAATAATTAGGGATGCACCAATATGAACATTAACCCTTACTAACCCTAACCCTAACCCAAGACAATATATTGGCTGATAAATCTAAATCCAAATTTTTATATAACTTTTGAGAGCCTGATTAGAAAAACAAAAGTCTCACCATTAAAAGCAATGACCCAAACACACAATTATAATGTTCTCATTATAATGTTATGTAGCTTATATGACAGATTGCACTGCACATGTTGCACTGAACTGTACTTTCCTTTTTTTTTTTAAGTGATTCCAATCATATTTCAAGCAATTCAAAACCATCATGTTGATCAGTGCGCATCTGAAGTGTCTCAGCTGAAGGAAATAATACATTATTTGTTAGCTTTTATATATTTTAGCCAAATTTTCTTATCGGGCCGATAACGATAACATTACAAATGAACATATATCGGCCGATGCCGATATATATATCGTGCATCCCTAATAATAATACAAATAATAAAAACACATCAACCGAAAGATGCAGAGACTTTCAAACTGTGTCAATATCCCTATTCAGACTATAACTGTTTCTCATGGGGTCGTGAGGTATTTTCAACATTTACTAGTCGGTGTTTTTCTCCCAACACCTGCGTAGAAATCCACGGCCTGCTGTTTATTGACAAGGTCATACAGTGATTTGATTGCCGTCCGAATCCACATCTCAATAAGAGATCAATTAAAAATGCACTGTTTAAATCCTTTTTGACCACTGCCGAGTGCCGTACGATAACTGTTCCACTTCGGATGCATTTTAAAGATCTAGCCTAGCTTTATTACTGAAATCCTGGAAGAACTTTTATTGTAAACATTTGAAATAGGCCGCTTTAATGTAAATAAGAGTCTGTATTTATTTATTTCCACCAATTTCCACATTCTGATATGAAATACAAGACAGAGAACCACAGTTTTATTGTGCGGCTGTCGTACACACATTGTGTGTCAGACTTTAACAAGCGCAAGTGTCTCTGAAAATAGCAGCTCACTTAAAGGTCAGCTTGACATTCACTTTATCTGACAGTCTATTAATAAACCCACAGCATGTGTTCATATCGTCACACAGTCTATTGTTCTATAAATAACCATCTTAAAGGACCATTCATTTTGACATTCGCAACGCAAAAATGTTTGGTTTCATTACTTCTGCAGAAGTTACGCACTTCACCCGCTTATCTAAACATATATGTATATATATATGCATCTCATTATACAGATCATCTTTAAGAACAGATAATAATAAGATACAAAATGAATCTCTAATCATTACATCTTTGTTTTCTGCTCTTTCAAGCTTTGGATGGGTGCTCATCCCAAAGGCGACGCTCTCATCAAAGACAACAGGATATCCCAGAGGACACTGGGACAGTGGATTGCAGATTTCCCAGGTTGTCTGGGGTCAAAGGTCAAGGACACTTTCCACGGGCAGCTCCCTTTCCTTTTCAAAGTGCTGTCCGTCAACACGGCTCTGTCCATCCAGGCGCATCCCAACAGGGTGAGATTGGAGACCGTTTCCCTCATAGAAATGTGCTCGGGTACGAACAGAACAATTCGCTGATTTAAGGTGCGTTCACGCTAGCAGTTTAGTTGGGAACGGGGAACGGTGCGCATGAGAAATCGCTAATGTGAACGCTGTCATGCGGAGCCGGGTGCGCACTGGGGTCCCGAACCCGAGACTGCACTCGAACCATCCCGCGGTTCACGTGAATGTGAAAGCAACACGGACTCGGGTGCGCATGCGTTTTAGCTGATTATGATGTTTTAGTTAAAGGGATACTTCACCGATTAGCATTAAGCTTTATATCAGTAGAAACCCGGTAGTATTTTGGAATGACCGTGCTTCCCTCCCTCATGTCCCCCTGAGACGAGAGATTTCTGTATTGTGTGTCTGGACAAAAACCTCTGATGACGCAAAAATCATGATTTAGCTCATCAGAGGCTTTTTTGTCCAGAGGCGAGAGACTACAGCCAATAGGAGGAGCTCGTTCCGCATGTGTCCAAACCGCTCATAGGGGGATCTCACGATAAAACGCCATCTTTTCAGTTTCGAGTCGACTAGTAGCCTAGCTGTATCATTTCTCCCGACACTGCCCTCTGTAACCGGGGGGCGTGGCTTGGGAGTGGCCTCGTAGGGCAGCGAAGCAAGTGCATTCTGGGAGTTGTAGTCTTTCATCCACATGAGCCAAAAATACATTTTCTGGCTTTTCTCAGTCTAGAAGGCACCAACTTCTAAAATAATTTCACATTTCTACTACACAAATTACCCAATTTAAATACACATTCATCTTTCCAGTGGTGAAATATCCCTTTAAATAAAACACATGTAAGGGATGATAGTGTTGATGATTTACCTTGGGTTCGAGCGAGAGTGAGCCTGAAGTGTATTCATGCATAGCGTGTGGAATCAGGGCCACAAATGAATGGAAATCCACTGTCTCCTCAAAAGAGTCCGTTTGCAAGCAGCAGAAAGCCACTTTATGCGACACACACACACACACACAGTAAACCTGTGTTGTTCACTCAGCTGCGCATAATAGAACCAAATTAATAAAAAACACAATATTTTGACCCGCTTTCTGTTTTCTATCATGTGCCGTGCACGTTCGTGATGACGTAAGATGCTCGCAAACACACCAGGGTTCGATAGAATCAAGTTGAGTGTGAAACCAGACCGACGCTGCGGGGGGGGGGCGCCGGGAACAAACGCGTTCGGGCTCGGACCAAACGAGCAAACGAGCCCAGTGTGAAAGCACCCTTCATTTGTCCTTGTCTCTTGACAGGAGTTGGCTGCCAGACTCCATGCACAGTTTCCTGAACATTACCCAGACAACAACCACAAACCGGAGATGGCCATCGCACTCACTCGCTTCGAAGGGCTCTGCGGCTTTCGGCCAATGGAGGAGATCTTGGGCTTCCTCAAAGGTGAGTGTTTAATAAACTATACGAGATAATGCTGCTTTTCTGTTGGAGATGATAAAATATGTGACAGTATAACTCAAAATTACACCCCATTTACATTGTTATTATTATATTTTTCTCGTTGAATATCCCGACACCTGGAAATATGTCATATTGCAGAAGTTTAATGTGTTGCACACAGAGGACTTTTATGTGAATTGCAGCCTTTTTAACTTAAATCATCTAAAGCTTTTAAAATTATGGAAGTGTTTGTTTAATCACCATTGATACTGAATCATTGTTAACTTCTGTATATTATACATGATTTTGTTTCGTACTTCACTGTACTCATACGAATAATTTTTTGGAAATTGTACTAGAATTATTTTTTTTTACTAAGCAAGTTCATTAAGTTTAGAGAACAAAAATTATTAATAAAAAATTAATTATGAAATCTATCAATCTATAAATCTAATCAAATATATCAAATATTACTTTTTTAAAAATAATAGAAACATTTAAATATATATATATATATAAATAAATATATATAAATGTTTCTATTATTTAAAAATAATATTTTTTATATTTAAATATTTATATTATTTATTTATTTTTTATATTTTAATATATATATATATATATATATATATATATATATAATATAAATATTTAAATATAAAATATATTTAAATATATTTGTGTATATATATATATTTATATAAATATATATTTGTTTAAGAATATCAATACCATATCAGTAGCATACGTAAGTCGCTTTGGATAAAAGCATCTGCTAAATGATTAAATGTAAATGTTAAATGTAAATATTAGTTCAAAAACCATGCAAAAAATTATCTTTGAACATTTTTGATTGACCTTTCGCAGTAGAAGTGTCTTGGCTGCTCATATGAATACTGATTTACTAAAGAAGGTCTGTGCTTCTGATCTGAGACCAGCTGGTGTGTGTTTTTCAGATGTCCCAGAGTTCCGTGCGCTGATCGGGACTGAAGCCGCCGAGGAGCTCCAGAGCGCTGTGGGAGACTCGGACCGGACGTCTCTCGCTCTGAAGAAATGCTTCACCAGAATGATGAACTGTGAGAAGAAGCTGTTTGTGGATCAGCTCAACATGTTGGTCAAGCGGATCTCAGAGGAAGGTGAGAGGAAACCAGCACATTATCAAACATGCTATTCAAGACCTGTGCTGATCCTGTGCATTTTAGAATTGAGTTTAAAATTCTGCTTTTTGTTTTTAAATCCTTAAATAATCTACTCTATCTACACAATCCCACACATAATCTTAGATCTGGGGCCGGTTTCACAAAGCTATATCTATAGTGTTAGACTAGTCTAAAATGTGCTCATAGACTAGGCTAATGCAAGTTAGACTGTTTCACAAAAATAAAGACTGACTTAATTTAGACCAAAAACATTAGACACCTTAACCCCAGGCTAACTTAGGTCTAAGACTCTGTTACCTTGGCAACCAGCAGTAACAATCAGTTGCATTACAAACAGCCAAAAGAAAAGGGAAAATGGCTCATAATTTAAACATTTCTTCTTTTTAATACATTCTCCGCTAAATTTCCCAAGTAAAATGTCCTTGTAACTGTTATACTCCTCCAACAAACACATATTTTCCGCTGGGGTAAACTGCACTGAGCGGCTGAATGCACTTACTCGATCCGCCATGTTTTTTGTTTTGAAAAGTGTCTTATTTTACCCAGAATGCATTGCAGTGTAGTCCTACTTAAGATAGTCAGAGTCTTAAGTGCTTTGTGCAACGGTCTGATTTAGATATCTATCTGAAGTCTGACTATCTACTATATCTAAGCCATAGTCAAAGTCTGTCTTTGTGAAACCGGCCCCTGGTGATAAGAGACTTCTCTCTTTCCCCAGATCAGGATTAATGCATAGAGGAGATCGAGCCTTCGCTATTGCCGGCCCTTCCGGCTTATATCAGATCGGCACATGCTTTAACTGTTTTTAAATCGTCTCTTAACCTCCTGAGACCCAGAAAAAAAAAACATTTTAAATGTAGTTTTTTTTTTGTCATCACATTGTTTACAGCATAAGAAACAAATAGTAAAAAAAAACATTTTTGAAAAAATATATTTTATTCATATGTTATGCTATGTCCTCTATAGTGACACCAGGACTCAGTTGTTTAAAAAATAAAATGAGATGAAATTATATGTATAGGCAAAAACAATGGGATTTTTTTTTTTTTTTCAATCACCAATAAATTTTGGGGTTTCAGGATTTATTTTAACTAAAATTTGTATAAGGATGATTCTCAACTATGTTATGAAAGATATATCGGAATGAATTGATACACCATTTTAATTTATGCAATATGTGGGTAAAATGGCCATAAATGAATATTCCCATTCAATGCAATGCATCTATACACTGTATCTAATGCGCACATTAATGTGTTCTTGGAGCAACATTTAATGAAAAAAGAAGTGTAATAATTGGAGTAATAAATAGCAACATTTTAATAATATTATCTAATATTTCATAGGAATATTGATGCATAACTTATTTCCATATTCACTTGTTGTGTCTCACAAAATGCCTGATAAACATGATGTAAGTCCTGATGTCTCTACAGTGGACATGAAATCAATGCCCTGTTCTGTAACAAAAAGTCATTTTTTGATTTGAAACCCCATAACATTTTCCTGAGATGTTGCTTTATGAAATACAATTTGAAAAGTAGTCCGATTTATGTAAGGTGCCACTAAAACATAATGTCCACTACAGTGGACAAAAGTCTATTCCTGGGTCCCAGGAGGATAAAACCTTCTTTTTTCTTTTTTTTTCTTGGCTTTCAGTTCACTGTGAGCTTCTGTCATGAATGTGTGTTTCTTCGTTTTTTGTGTTGTTCAGCACTTCGGTCAGCTGTGCTTGCTGTCTTTAAATGTGCTATATAAATCAAACAATCTTGAATGTGTTATTTTGTCCCAGAGGCTGCAGGCAAAGACACCTCCAGGAGTAACGGAGAGCTGCTGCTCCGACTGCATTCCCAGTATCCCGGGGACATCGGATGCTTTTCCATTTACTTCCTGAACCGGATGGTGCTGCGGCCGGGGGAAGCCATGTTTCTGGGAGCAAACGAGCCTCATGCCTATCTGTCTGGAGGTCAGATGTCACCACATTACTCATTAAACATGTTTCTTGGACAAAGTCTGAAAAAACTCAATATTTAAACATTTTAAATGGTAGTATTGTAGTTTCTGCTTAATATTCTTTGAGCAGGTTGTGGAGTTGTAATTATTATTTAAAAGTTATAATTTTTGTGAAACATATTCATTTAATGTTCATTAATATTCGTTTATTCCATGCATTCATTTAGTTGTACTTTTTGTGAAATAAATTCAATAATATACACTTAATATTAATTTAATGTTCATTCATATTCATTTATTCAATGTAGGTTTTGCTGTTGTACTTTTTGTGAAATATATTAATTAATATTCACTTAATAATCCATAATATTAATTTGTTCCATATAGGTTGTGTAGTCGTACTTTTTGTGAAATATATTTATTAATATATTTGTGTGTGTGTGTGTGTGTGTGTGTGTGTGTGTGTGTGTGTGTGTGTGTGTGTGTGTGAAATATATTATTTAATATTAATTTAATAATCCTATAATATGAATTTAATTTTCAGTTATTCCATGTAGGTTGTGTCATACTTTTTTGTGAAATATATACATTATTCACTTAATATTTATTAATTTGCATAATATTCAGTCATGTGAATTGGATGTTTAATGGTCCTCTGAATCCTGCAGACTGTGTGGAGTGTATGGCGTGCTCTGATAACACCGTACGTGCCGGATTGACTCCCAAATACATAGACGTGGACACACTGTGTGAGATGTTGAATTACAGCCCGGCTCCAGCCAGTGCCAAAATCTTCCCCTGCGTGCGAGACAACAGCGACCCCTGCGTCTACCTCTACGACCCTCCTGTGCCAGACTTCAGCGTCATGAGAATACAGGTACGCCATTCATCACGATCCCATAGAGAGCAGTTGTCATGTATAGATATGAAACAGCCTCACTTCAACCATGCAGGATCATTATTTCTGTATTACAGTATTCTATATTATCACAGAAGTACTGGGATAAAAGTTTATAGTTGGGATATAAACATGGTAGCGGTCAAAATAGAGCAAATCACCTTTTGAAAGTAACTTGATTCTTCAAACGGAGATCAGTTACATTATTACACCAGTAGGTGGCGACAAGAGACTGCTAATAATGTAATCATCATTGAATCATTCATTCAAGAGATTCATTCAAAAATGATGATTCATCCAGTAATGAAACAAGAGATGTATTTATGAGTGAGTCATTGAATCATTCATTCAAGAGATTCATTCAAAAATGATGATTCATCCAGTAATGAAACAAGAGATGTATTTATGAGTGAGTCGTTGAATCATTCATTCAAGAGATTCATTCAAAAATGCTGATTCATCCAGTAATGAAACGAGATGTATTTATGAGTGAGTCATTGAATCATTCATTCAAGAGATTCATTCAAAAATGCTGATTCATCCAGTAATGAAACAAGAGATGTATTTATGAGTGAGTCATTGAATCATTCATTCAAGAGATTCATTCAAAAATGATGATTCATCCAGTAATGAAACAAGAGATGTATTTATGAGTGAGTCGTTGAATCATTCATTCAAGAGATTCATTCAAAAATGCTGATTCATCCAGTAATGAAACAAGAGATGTATTTATGAGTGAGTCATTGAATCATTCATTCAATATGATTTAAAAAAAAATCTAATAAATTTGATAATTTATTAAGCAATGAACATTTTGTCAGAACCTCTAGTAAATTACATGTTATATTGTTTAGTTGTCGGTTCAGAATCATGATAGAATCATTATCTCTTTTTTTTTCTTTCTTTTTTTTACAAAAGAATCATAATTTCCAATTTATCCAGAATTGTGCAGCTCTAATATTAAATTTCAAGTAATATTATACTCATAATAATGTTCCTAGTGTCTGTGATCAACATAACATTAAACATTCCACTAATGTCCCTGGTGTTGTTCTCCAGATCCCCGCCTCAGAGCATCAGTACACTGTGAGCGCGCTGGAATCTGCCGGGATCCTGTTGGTCATCGACGGAGACGCCGTCGCCACGTCTGCTGCCGCCCTCTCTGACATCACTCTGAAACGAGGCTCCGTGCTCTTCATTTCAGCCAATGAGAGCGTCTCGTTACAGGTGACATCATCGACGGGCATGACCATGTTCAGAGCCTGCTGCTTACTGTAGGACACTTCATAAACGTCCAGCGTCTGTTCTGTCCTAATAAACACCCACCGCTGAAACACTTCAAGTAGAAACCATGTTCCCATGTTTTTGTCTTCATCACGATCTTGCATGACCCCAAATTATGATCATTATGATGACATTTAAGTGTTAAAATTGCTATGCTTGACCCCCCAAAAAACATAAATAATGAATCGGTTTGAATTATGATTGAGGTTCTGCGTGCATGCTCTTTTAAAATATGTATATGAATTCCTTTTAGTCAACATGAAACGCTGTTCACAACGGTTTTAATTTAATAATGTGACACATTTACCAGGGAAACGGGATGTTCAGTCAGATTTGATTGGATGGTGAAAAGTGGGCGTTCCAGAATAAACTCAGACCAGAATGAGTTTAAACCACCAGCATTTAATTAACTATTGTAGGGTTTTAGAAAAGATGTTTTACCTTCAACAGTAACCTAAAACAATAGCTGACTGGGTGAATTTTGAGCTAAAGCTAATTTTGATGAAAGATCACGAAGACAAATCACTTTTTCTCTTTAGAATATCTTGCACTGCTGAATCATTCATAATAAGACCAGGAACACGTCTTAAAGGGGCTATATGTGCGAATTTGCATGTATTAATCGCTGTTTTATTGCCAAGGTGTGAACAGCTTGTGATGAAACTTTAAAGACGAGGCCTTCCCCAGTTCCCCGTCTTCCTAAGTTGCCTATGAAAGCCTGTCGATTGATTTTTATGCGAAGGACTCGGGACGCTTTTGCCGGGAAAAACCAAAGGATGTGATGGTCACGCGCTCCCGCGAGCCACACTTCCGTTCAATGACACATGAAGTGATTTCTTATGTTCAGGATAGCGCCAAAAGAGCCATTCTTTACATTAATGTCAATGTGTCACGCAAAGAAAGAAAAAGGGATTCATTCAAACTATAGACCTTATGCGCCAGAGAAACGAGGACGCCGCCATCTTTAGAATATTGTCTTTGAACTTACGGTTTTGCGGTCGCTCTGTATATCTCTATGGCATTGCTGTCCAGGAGTAATTAGCTTTTGAAGTGGATTTACTTAATATAAAATTAACGAAAGTTAACATGAGGATTGTATTGTTTAAAGCAGATGTCTTAACAAATGTCAGTCGACCGGGAAGATTTTAAAACGAGCCGTTCATTCATAAATACGCAAGATCGCTGTGAAAATACAGACCGGAAGACAAATGACAACGAGCGCCGCGCTGAAAAGGGGCGGGGCTACATAATGTCTCACATCTCAGATATATCTTAATCAAATATCGTAACAGTGTAATTTTAATGACCTCATCTGTCGACGTGAGGCTTGTGCTGACATACTCATATCAACATTGAATCATCACGTTATTCTCATGGACGTTACGAACATGTGCGATATGTTGCGGACTGCAGTTCACTCAACGGCCACCAGTGTCGCTAAAAACAAGGGTTTCTGAATTCCACATACAGCCTCTTTAAGAAAGTAGAAAGGCTCAGTTGTGATTTCATGTTGACACATATAAGTTAAATGCATGATCAGGGATGCATGATCACTCACTATTGGCTGCAAGATATAAACATTTAATGAAACGAATTTTGCTCCCTTTTTTTTTTTTGCATAAGGACGTATAACATAAAACCCAGATGGAGGACAATAACAAATTAACTTTTACATAAAAACCCGGTAACTTAGACTTGAGACCAATTTGAAAGTTTTTTTTAGACTTTTTAATGGTTTTACTGCTGAAGAACATCGAGTCCTTGTTGCAGACGTACTCTTCCATGAAGAACTTCCATGGTTTTATGGGTTTATTGATTAAGTACGTTCTTTGCTAAATGAGCGACAGACACAAGTTTTGGGATTTGATTACCAGTGCAACTGATTTTAATAATAACCTGCAACCCTTTTTATTCTCCCTTAATAGTTACTGTATGGCTTGATCTGTCGTTCTGTTTTATTGCTGTAGTTAGTTACTATTTGCACTAGAGAGCACAAAGGATGCTGGGAATTACCGGGACCCTGATGTTTGTTTACTGTATTTTTAGTGCCCTCTTCAGATTTGTACGTGTAAAACCAGAAGCCTGACCTCAACTCTTGTTGGCCTCTGGGATTATTTCTATATTTTTGGAGCTGTATTATTCTGAAGGGTTATGGGATCCAAAAGCATGCGTTCGACGGCTAAAGCGAGAGTCTGGATGAATGAATGTATGACACTTTTCTGAGCTGTAATGGAGCATGTGTCTGATTAGAGGAACTCTGTATGTAATTCTAATCTCTAATAAATAACGGTTCTGTAATCTTTCACCTGCTCGTTTCTGACCAGTTTTTATGGCCTAAACTTATGCAACAGGTTTTGCAGACAAAAGGTCACGTTCCCCAGTGATCATTCAGCCTTTAATTACAGGCTTGTTGACACTGACTTTTATTGGATCATCTTGTTGACTTTTACACAGACTCATGTTCCTGTTTCCTTTTGGATGACATTCAAATAGGATATGACAGTAAAATTTCATAAAACAATGCATTTTGGAGTCTATCATGCTGCACAACTTTGATTTCAACATTGATAATAATCAGAAATGTTTTTTAACAGCAAATCATCATATTAGAGTGATTTCTGAAGGATCATGTGACACTGAAGACTGGAGGAATGATGCTGAAAATTCAGTTTTGATCACAGGAATACATTACATATTAACATATATTCAAATAAAAACAAAGTTTTTTCATAATATTTAACAATATTACTATTTATACTGTATTTGTTATTAAACACATGCAGCCTTGGTGAGCAGAAGACACTTCTTAATGACATTAAACTTTTGTACGGTAATGTAAATGTGTATATATATATATACAGTACAGGTCAAAAGTTTGGACACATTACTATTTTTAATGTTTTTGAAAGAAGTTTCTTCTGCTCATCAATAAAAAAAATTATTATTATAAAAAAACAGTAATATTGTGAAATATTATTACAATTTAAAATAATTGGTTTTCAATTTATTATACTTTAAATTATCATTTATTTCTGTGATGCAAAGCTGAATTTTCAGGATCATTACTCCAGTCTATCACATGATCCTTTAGAAATCATTCTAATATGATGATTCATTATCAAAGTTGGAAACAGTTCTGCTGCCTAATATTTTTTCATAACCTGTGATACTTTTTTAGGATACTTTGATGAAGAAAAAGTAAAAAAAAAAGTAAAAAAAGAAGCAAATTGAAATCTTTTGTAACAACAATATCCACTACTGGTCAGTAATTTGGGGTCAGTAATTTTTTTTCTTTCTTTTTTTGAAATACATCAATACTTTTATTCAGCAAGGATGTGTTACATTGATAAAAAGTGATAGTAAAGATGATTTATATTATTAGAAAATATTTTTTTATTTTGAATAAATGCAGTTCTTTTTAACCTTTTATTCATCAAATATATTAGGCAGCAGAACTGTGTCCAACACTCATAATAAATCACAATATTAGAATGATTTCTAAAGGATCATGTGATAGACTGGAGTAATGATGCTGAAAATTCAGCTTTGCATCACAGGAATAAATTATTTTTTAAAGTATATTCAAATAGAAAACTATTATTTTAAGTTGTAATAATATTTCACAATATTACAGTTTTTTTCTGTATTTTTGATCAAATAAATGCAGGCTTGATGAGCAGAAGAAACTTCTTTCAAAAACATTAAAAATAGTAATGTGTCCAAACTTTTGGCCTGTACTGTATATATATATATATATAAAAACTCAAGACGTATAACGAAGCTTTTAGAAATGCAAGAATTGCAGCCTAAACTAAATTGTCTAAAGCTATTAAAATTATGCAAATTTGTATTCACTATTGAAACTGAATCATTAACTTCTCTATATTATACATGATTTTGTTTTATACACTCACATTAACACAAGTACATTTTTGAAAGTTTTATTAGAAAATGAATAGAAGAGATACTAATAGTAGAAGAGATCTAGTCCTGATATGCAAATGAAGATCTCTATGGGCCTCTTCCCTAAATCAGAGGAAAATAAATAATAATAAACAAATATTAATATTTAAATATAAATACATAATACAAATATTTAAATATATTTATTTATTAAAAAACATCAGAACAATTTTAGTTCAAATCATGCAAAAAAATTACCAATGTACAAATTTGCTTCACTTGTTTGGTTTTTTCTGAGACCAGCTGGACATTTTCTAAGATGTTAATCATCCAAATGTTTTTTACTGAAGTGCTTTACTGAAGTGATCACATAAATGATGCTCCTAATGATTGACAGATGCAGCAGCCAATGAGTCCAGAGTGAACGTGTGCTGCTGAATCTGATTGGCTGTGGGCTTGAGGGCCCAGTAGAGTCTCTGCAGCGCTTGCACGTCCTCTAGTGCATTATGGGCCGCGTATGAAACTCCCAGGAGGCTCTTAACCAGGTTCTCCTGCTTGAAGCTCTGAAGCCCACTGTCTTTGAGAAGCTGTCGGGCCAACGGAAGAGTGTCCACGAATCCACCCAGGTGCTTCTGGAAGTCTGACCTAAGGCTGAACTCATCCAGAGCTCTGGCCAAAACGGGACAGTCGAACCTGCGGATGTTGTGACCCACCAGGAGCGGCCGACCCAGCATCTGGAGAAAGGTTATGAAGGAGACCAGGGCTTCTCGGAGAGAGCTGGTGAGAACCGGCCTGTGGTGGAGAAACAGGCGCTGGCGTCTCACACTGAAGCCTGTGATCCTGGAAGCACTGGGTTGCATCGGCCGACGAGGAACCATGAAGAGGTTGAACGTGTGACTCCCACTCACTGCCGCCAGCTGGACCAGATCACACGAGCGGTCTGGACATTCAGAACATATGCAAAAAGTAACATTATATATACAGTCAAACCAAAGATTATTCAGGCACCAGATATAATGTATTAAAAAATTTTTTTTTTTACTAAAAGGACACTTTAGTTAATTTATGTAGGTGAGGAAAGCAAAACAAAGTAAACTGACATATTTATACACAAAAATTCTTCATACAGTGACTACCAGTGAAATTTATTAAACAAAATTGACCAAAAATTCTTCAGACACTTTGACCTGATCATGTGTTTTTTCTTTAATTGCGAATGCGAGCTTTTTACACCTCAAACTGAACAAAATGAAGCATTGCTTGGTCACTGGTCGAGCTAAACTGGTATTATCTAATTGTGTAGTTAAATTTAACAGCTGACAGATATTCAACATAATTCATGTGTGAGACAGTCTAACAGAAGGACGGACAAAACCAGTCAAATATCAATTCTTGTCATATTTTATTACCATTTTCTAAACTATAGCGAATAAACTGTAATAATGTGAGAAATGTTGAAGGTGTCTGAAAAAATGTTGGTTTTGGTTTGAATAAATTTTTTAATACATTCTGAATAATTTTTTTTAATAAATTTGAATAAAATTTATTTGAATACATTTTTCTGAATACATTTTGGTTTGACTGTATACACAGTACCAGTCAAAATTTTGGAAGCATTACTATTTTTAATGATTTTGAAAGATGTCTCTTCTGCTCATCAAGCCTGCATTTATTTGATAAAAAATACAGAAAAATCTGTAATATTGTGAAATATTATTACAATTTAAAATAATGGTTTTCTATTTTAATATACTTTAAAATATAATTTATTTCTGTGATGCAAAGCTGAATTTTCAGGATCATTACTCCAGTCTTCAGTGTCACATGATCCTTCAGAAATCATTTTAATATGATGATTTATTATCAACGTTAATAAATCCTTAAGAAACAGTTTTTAGAACCTGTGATACATTTTTCATGATTCTTTGATGAATAAAACGTTTTTTAAAAAGACCAGAATTTATTTAAAATAGAAATCTTTTGTAACAATATACACTACAGTTCAAAAGTTTGGGGTCAGTATTATTATTTTTTTTTTTTTTTAAAGAATTTAATACTTTCATTCAACAAAGTGTATACTTTTTTTTAAAGTGACAGTGAAGAGTTACATTTCTATTTCTATTTCTATTTTGAATAAATTGTGTATTTATTTATCAAGGAATCCTGAAAAAATATCACAGGTTATAAAAATATTAAGCAGCACGACTGTTTGCATTAATAATGTTGATAATAAATCATCATATCAGAATGATTTCTGAAGGATCATGTGACACTGAAGACTGGAGTAATGATGCTGAAAATCCAGCTTTGATCACAGGAACAAAAGATATATTTGAACATAAATTCACATAGAAAATAATTTTAAATTATAATATTTCACAATAATGCTGTTTTTTTTCTGTATTTTTGATCAAATAAATGCAGGCTTGATGAGCAGAAGCGACTTCTTTCATAACATTTGATAGACTAGTATTTGAGAATATGATTCCTAAAAATTATGTAACCAAGCAATAGGGAACTTTTGTTGTCAAACCTGAGCAGAGACGAGCATGAAAGCTTCATTCATTGTAATCGTTTACACATTTCTCATGGTTAATAAGGAATTGGTTTGTAAAATCACATACCCAGACCAGTCGTCTCTAAATCAAAGAACACAGTACAAGGTGGATGCTGAGAGCTAGAATCCATTACTCATTTTAAACTCATCGGATGTTGCTTTTCCGTCTGGTCTACTATTTTGAATGTTTGGCTCATGAATATTAATTGCGGTACGACGTGACGTCTGTCAGTAGTCCAAACTGATTGGCTTAAAGGCATACGGCATGTAGGCGGTCGCTGGCGAATAAACGAACGCTTTTGAGGGCGTGTCCTATGCAAAACAATGTTCAGTGATTGGACGCTCCCAACAAGAACGTCACCATGAATTAATTATATTCATGTTAAAAGCCTTCTACATTAAACAGCGACATCCGGTGGACTGGAATAACTCGTGTATTTTTAAAAGAGTTAATACACGGTTTTTGGTGTATATATTATGTTTTTGAAAGTATTTCGAAATCACACAAGTGTTCTTTTTTTTTTAAATAAAACGATTTTGATCTATTTTTTTAATCAGCACTTTTATTTTGAAAAGTGGCTCTGGTGATTTATTTACGGGCTAGAATAACGCGCGCACCCGTGCATGTTTATGCCATCTCCCCCATAATTCGTGCACGTCTGATCATTACCACACACTCCACGCTGCTTCTGGCTCTCGGTTTAGATCTCTGTCTAGATCTCTGTCTCTTGTGTTTTAAACTATAAGGGCATATTGAGAAATCACGCGTGCGTTGCCCTACATCTCCGTGTTTTTGGTAAAGGATTCATTGTCTCAGGGTAAGTAGCCTACATCAATTCATATTCAGTAAACAGGGTTGTTGACCTGTTGTATTTACTTATTGTAATTATTACGTATTTACATAATATTGCATCTTGCTATCTATGCTTTGCATTATGTATATGTATATATGTATACATATATACACAAATATATATAAATACGTACACACACACATATATATATATATATATATATATATATTAATTTGTGGGTGTATGTATGTATATATAAATTAATGTGTGTGTGTATATATATAATGATGATTATATAATATATATTTCGCATCACTAATGAAACATTTGTATGTCTTATTTATGTTTCAGAATCATGACTTCTCAGGTGAGGCAGAACTTCCATCAGGAGTGTGAGGCGGCCATCAACAGACAGATTTACCTGGAGCTGTACGCATCATACGTCTACCTGTCCATGGTGAGAGAGCAGACATTTATTATATGAGTGATCACTTATTACTAGATCTGTATTATTATAATGAATAGTCTTCAGGGGTTTCATATTTACATTGCTTATTTACATTTGTATATAACATGCTGTACATACACATATTGTCTATTTTGTATATGTGACCCTGGACCACAAAACCAGTCACATGGGTCAATTTGATGAAATTGAGATCTATACATCATATGAAAGCTGAATAAATAAGCTTTCCATTGATGTATGGTTTGTTAGGATAGGACAATATAAAACTAATTGAAAATCTGGAATCTGAGGGTGCAGAAAAAATCGAAACATTGAGAAAATCTCCTTTAAAGTTCTCCATTTATGTTCACGATTGTGCTGCATTCACTCACAAAAATAAATGTTTTATATATTTACGGTAGGAAATTTACAAAATATCTTCATGGAACATGATCTTTACTTAATATCCTAATGATTTTTGGCATAAAAGAAAAATCGATAATTTTGACCCATGGCTATTGCCACAAATATACCCGTGCGACATGTGACTGGTTTTGTGGTCCAGGGTCACACATTATGTATATTTATATAATATTTTTATCATCTGTCTTGTTGCTGTTATGCTGTGGAAGCTTCTGTCACCAAGACAAAGTCCTTGTTTTTGTAAACATACTTGCTCATTCTGATTGTGATATGGGTTCATGGTTGACTTTTCTTCTCTCCAGGGTTATTATTTCGACAGGGATGACAAGTCTCTGCCCAATTTTGCCAAGTTTTTCCACGAGCAGTCAAAGGAGGAGAGAGAACATGCAGAGAAGCTGATGAGTCTGCAGAACCAGAGAGGAGGACGGATCTACCTGCAGGACATCAAGGTACGGGACAGGTCGATCGATGTCCATCAGCTGGAGGAAATGAGCATGTGTTATGTGTGTGTGTGTGTGTGTGTGTGCAGAAGCCGGATCGGGATGAGTGGGGCAGTGGTCTGGAAGCGCTGGAATGTGCTCTGGCTCTGGAAAAGAGTGTAAATCTGTCGTTACTGGAACTTCACAAGGTGGCGACTCAACACAACGATCCACATGTGAGTACACAACTACAAGGTCATGACACTTTAAAATGACCAGTTTCAACTAAAACTAAACCATTACATAACATTGTTGTTTTAAACTACATGAAATAAAGTGAAATTAAATGAAATATGTAAAAAAAAAATAGTTAACATTCATTTTATGTCAAATAATAAAAATGGCTTTAACTTTAGTTAACGATAACACCGTTAAACACTAATTTTAATTACTTAATAAAATATTTTTAAAATACATTAACTTATTTTATTTAACTTTCATGCATTTTTAAGTACTAAAATAACTAAAACTGAAATATATTAACAAGAATATATTTTTTTATACAAAAACACGACAAAAGTACTAATACTTACACATATAAGAAAATATAAAAATAACTCAAAATATGAATAAAAACTATAATTGTATATTAATGATACTAAAAGAACAGTTATTTATTAATCACATGCCTGGAAAAGTCATGGAAACTATAGTTAATATAAATGGATAAACCACTTCAAATGGTTATAAATTTCTCTTTGTTAGAAAGTAATCACTCCTGGAAATGTTCTTTAGTCATTAAATTGGGGACCTTGATGATTTTATAAAATGCTAATGTGTCCAAAAAACATTAATACATACATTATTGTAAGAGATGTGAGCTTTGTTGGTAAGTTTTAGTAATGGGAGTTTACCCAGAATGCCGACAAATAGACATAATTTATCCATTCTCCTGTTGGGAGGGTTTGAGCTCAGAATAGGATCAGATCTGTCTGTGTGATCTCAACAACTGACCCTAGATCAGATCGTGCCTGTAAAGAGTTTAACTAACCATGAATTAAAATCACCACCTGTAATTACTGCAGCTGATTGTTAGTGGGAAAGCAGCTAAACCTGAACAATGTCGTTCTCTCACGCCAGGTTTGTGATTTCCTGGAGACGCATTACCTGGACGAGCAGGTGAAGTCCATCAAACAGCTGTCCGACTGGTTGGGCAGCCTGAGGCGTATGGGAGCTCCTCAGAACGGCATGGCCGAGTATCTGTTCGACAAGCACACTCTGGGGAAGGAAAGCTCTTAGACAGTCAGTCTCTCCTGTTTATGATGTAATCAGTCAGTCAGCCAATCATAGTCATGCTGTAGTTTAGCACAAACCTTTCATAAGCCATAGCTATAGCCAGGGTTCGAATTACACAATGGCCTTGTTCATTACATACAGTGTTATATGTATATATACTATTACAGTAAAGAACACTAAGGGATGCACTGATATGAACATTTTGGCAGATAACCGATAATTCCTTGTATTGAAAGCCGATAACCGATATTTTGGCCGATTAATCTAAATTTTTATATCATTTTTGAGAGCCAAAAAAGTCTCACCTTTAAAAGCCATGTCTCAAACACACAATTATGATGTATTTATTATAATGTTATGTGGCTTATATGACAGGCTTGCGCTGCACATGTTGCACTGAACTGTGTTTTCCTTTTTTTAAGTGATTTCAATCATATTTCAAGCAATTCAAAACCATCATGTTGATCAGTGCGCATCTGAAGTGTCTCAGCTGAAGGAAATAATACATTATTTATCAGCTTTAATACATCAGCCAAGCGTTCTTATCAGGGCGATACCGATAACATAAAAAATTTACATATATCGGCCGATACCGATATTGTGGCCGATATATTGGCATCCCTAATGAACACAACATTTCAAATGCAATTGATTGACAGATAAACTGTGTGCTACTATTTCAGTGTAGTTGTGGGTATTTTCAGCGAACAGTTTGCCTCGTACATTCAGATTAACAGTGTTAAAGAGGGAAAATGTCATCATTCAGCTGAACTGTGTATATGCAATTTAAACGCGTTATGTTCTTCGCCCATGCAATAAATGCACGTCTCTGAATTCAAGAGCGTATTTAATTAAACTGCTCATGTAAAGATAATGGTACGACCCATTTCTGCATATTTACTGGTAAAGCTTCATATTACTTTCTTTGACCAACATCTATTCGCACCCTGGCTATAGTCCAAATACCATATGCACGCCATATTTAGTGCTTTAATTATATGCAATATTCTATATGTAATCATTCAAACTAGTTGATATCAATAAAAATGGCTAAAATGAGTGACGTTGTATGTGTCTTTCTTTTAGACAGAACTGTATGTATAAGGTATTCACTGGCAGGAAGTGACAAGGAAGAAAAGGTGACCACAATAGTTAAAAAAAAAAGAACGGAAGACATCTGAGAATAATCATGCATAATTAATGAAGGCTAAGAATAGATGCATAATTTATGAAGCTTTTCCTGGCTAAGTGAAAGTGAGTCAGCAGAAACATAAATAAATACTGATCTAGACCGATAACAACCTAAAATGGAAAGTAGTTATTTTATTTCACTAAAATAGCTAACTAATTTCTGTTGTTTAATATTAAGTACTAAATCATTTAAAAAACTATATTAGATATTTTTTTTTAAATATTCAAAATAAAATAAATATGAAAACAGAAAAAAAAACTATAATAGAATTTTAATGATACTTAAAATAACACACTTATTTAATAAGTGACTTATTAATCACAGGCCAAAAAAAAAAAAACATGGAAATTTCTATTCCTAGCCAAACATGTTCAACAACTGCATGCTAACTATAAACGTTCTGCAGTAAAATCAAGCCGAAAGTGAACAAGGCATTGATTTTAACCCCTTTTTCACCTCATTCTGAGAATTAAGAATCACACCAAGTCAGTGTAAAGAGCACAAGTTGATACAAAACACTTTAATTCAATTGCAATCCCATGATGCATTGTGTTTGGGAGGTTTGTTCTGCATCAGTGGCTGTTTGTGCATCAAATCAGGACATTTTCTTTAAACATAATTTGGTTTTCGATATCAAAAACGCATGCATTCTGAAACAATGTTTATGCAAATGAGCAGTGGCGACTACCTACAGTGACAGTGGAGATCACATGACCTATTTCTTGAGAGATTCAGGCTGCATCCAAAATCGCATAATGTCTGAATAGGTACTTCTTTTGAATAAGTACTTACTTTGTGATTCTATATAGTATGAGTTTTAGTGTGATTGTGAACATACTACATTCATCATGTTGTCATTGTCATGTGACTTGACAACTCTCACAAGCCATTCACAAATCCTCTTCCGTGACCTCATGGGATAGTATGCGCACTTCAGAAATAGTAAGTCACATCAAGTACGCTTACTGTTTTATGAATACTGTGAGTTCAGAAATACTACAGTTTTCTGCCTACTATAGTAATTATGATGCAGACAGTAGTCGAATATAGACAAGATGGAGAAGATCTAGTGGTTTTACTGATCTACATGATTTATCTCTGCCCACATACAGCAATATAATAAAAAATAATGTGTGGAAACCATGTCAGAAATTGAATCAATTGTGCACGTTATGATTCATAATGCACTTTCTCCTCCAGAATGTGAATTTAGCGTTGTGTGGTGTTTTTGGTAGTGTTTATGAGGTTTCTTAAATGTCCAAAAACACTTCTGTAAGACCATCTCTAAACCGGCCTGGAAGAGCAAATTCATGCTGGTCTAAGCTGGTACTTCCACCTAACTTAAGCCGGGTCCACACTGTACGATTTTGGCTACGATTTTGCCGTCTGAGACAAATTTAGCAAATTATCCTGAAAGATTCCTCTGATCCTAAGCTAAAATCTGAAGTCTTTGATCTTTAGTTTGACATGTTCACCGACAGCCGATTCATGACCGTTGCGATCTATATCTATACCTATATCTTATGGAAGCTTGTTTCTGCCACAGAATAAAACATTTTAAAAGATAATTGCAACTTTTTATCTCACAATTGCGAGTTTACATCTCGCAATTCTGACTTTATAATACGCAATTGCGTGTTATAAAGTAAGAATTGCGAGATATAAAGTCAGAATTGCGAGATATAAAGTCAGAATTGCATTATATAAAGTCGCAATTGCGTGTTATAAAGTCAGAATTGCGAGATATAAAGTCAGAATTGCAAGATATAAAGTCAGAATTGCGAGATATAAAGTCAGAATTGCGAGATATAAAGTCAGAATTGCATGATATAAAGTCGCAATTGCGTGTTATAAAGTCAGAATTGCGAGATATAAAGTCAGAATTGCGAGATATAAAGTCAGAATTGCGAGATATAAAGTCAGAATTGCATGATATAAAGTCGCAATTGCGTGTTATAAAGTCAGAATTGCGAGATATAAAGTCAGAATTGCAAGATATAAAGTCAGAATTGCGAGATATAAAGTCCAATTCTAAGGGAAAAAAAGACGGATTTTTTACCTCAGAATAGTTTATATCTCTCCCAATTGCGTATTATAAAGTCAGAATTGCGAGATATAAACATGCAATTCTGAGAAAAAAAGTCGAATTTCAAGTACATTTCTCGCGATTGCGAGTTTATATCTCATAATTCTGACTTTATAACACGCAATTGCGACTTTATATCACGCAATTTTGACTTAACACACAATTGCGACTTTATATCACACAATTCTGACTTTATAACCTGCAATTGCGACTTTATATCACGCAACTTTGACTTAACACACAATTACAACTTTATATCACGCAATTGTGAGAAAAAAAGTCAGAATTGTGAGATAAAAAAGTTGCAATTACCTTTTTTATTTTTCACTCTGTGGCGGAAACAAGCTTCCATAATATCTATATCTATATCTATATGCGATCTATAGAAGAATTTCTGGCAGTGTCAGAAGATTTGACTCAGTCCTGCAGTGACTTCTCCGACGATGACCGTCAAATTGCCTTCGTTTTTCAAGACAAGCCAAGACCAAAATTAACATAGAGATTTCTTTGTAGGCACCATTTCAATCCCACGTGTAACACAGCTCACATCATCGAACGCATCACTGATTAATGATGTAAAACTCCGGACGGATTTTCTTGCATGCGTCCGTTTTTAACGCGTCCTGACAATCTGTACTATAGTCAAGACGCGTGTCTGATGATGTCTGACATTAACAGAGATCGAGGATCATGTTCGTAGAGTCTGACGAGGAACAATCGTAAAGGACTATAATAAATCGCACAGTGTGCACTCGGCTTTAGAGCTGTTCCCTCGTTCTCAGCGCAACACCCAACAGATCCCCCTCAGCCAATGAGATGCCGGAGTCGTTGGGAGAGTTGTGCTGATTGGCTGTCGGCTGAGTCGCCGTGGGGCTTGTGTTGACGGGATTGGCTGTGCTTGCGGTGGTGCTTCTGCTGATTGGCCAGGGGTTGTTCGCCGTACCATTGACGTTTGTCGTCGTCACCGAGTTCATGCTCCCAGAGCTGGCGGTGTTGATCGGCCAGGATTGAGGAGTGAAAGAAAACACCCTCTCTGGCGTAGACGGAGAAGGAGACGTGTCTAACGGGAGTCGTAAAGGCAGGGGACGTCGCGATGGCAAGACTTGAACGGGGCGTGCTTTGGTGAACAACTCGGGCACAGGGTCCGGGAATGAGAAAGCTGGTCCTGAGTTTTCACGGTCTTCTCCAACCCAAGGGAAAGCGGAGGAAGGAGGCGCGGGAGTGTCGGGAGGAGCCAGGACTTGTGATCCCACCATTGGTTGCGCTAGTGAGCTGGAGCTGTCGTGAGCTCGTCGTGGTCTCGAGCGAGGAACAGGCGGAGGGATGCAGTGGATGGGCGTCTGAGGACAGCTGTAGAAACCAGGCCGTTCGTAAAGAGGCATTGAGGAGAAGGCGTCCTCGGCCATGTCGGCGTCCCGGGAACGGTTGGGCATCGGAACGCTCTCGGGATGGAGGTAGAGGGGGAAGCGAGAGAAGGGGGCGCGGGGACGCCGACGCAGGAGCGAGACTCGAGACGTGGGAGTCGAGCGAGGGAAATTGGTCGACTGGACGCCCAGAAGACGACTCAAGCTGCCCAGGAACGGAGTGGAGTGATTGGCCTCCTCGTGCTCCTTAATCTGCTCCAGATTGTGCTGGAACTCCATGTCCTCTTTGGGAACGCTGAGAGACAGAGAGACAACTGTGAGCTTGTGGACGTGTTTTTACCCCACAACTGACCTTGAGGATCTACTGTTACAATACAATATTATTCATATGTGACCCTGGATCACAAAACCAGTCACATGTCGCACGGGTATATTTGTGGCAATAGCCAACAATACACTGTATGGGTCAAAATTATAGATTTTTCTTTTATGCCAAAAATCATTAGGATATTAAGTAAAGATCATGTTCCATGAAGATATTTTGTAAATTTCCTACCGTAAATATATAAAACATTTATTTTTGTGAGTGAATGCAGCACAATCGCCAACATAAATGGACAACTTTAAACGAGATTGTCTCAATGTTTCGATTTTTTTGCATCTTCAGATTCCAGATTTTCAAATAGTTGTATCTCAGCCAAATATTGTCCTATCCTAACAAACCATACATCAATGAAAATCATGGATAAATACCCATGTGACTGGTTTTGTGGTCCAGGGTCACATATAGCACGTTTAAAAACAACTCATGTTGACCAAAGTGCTGTACAAAAGCCAAGGAAACACACAATAAGATAGAAAACACATAAAACAGTAAAGCAAAATAAAAGAACAATAAAATGGAAAACCTGTGAACGAAGGTAAAATATTGAAAAATAATGATAATCAAGAAATATTGAAAGCAATTGAAAAAAAGATACGTTTTCAAGGTGGATTTAAAAATTGACTAAATTTGGGCGGATCTGATGTAAGCCAGTAGGCTATTTCATAACTTAGGGCCGATGACCACAAAAGCACGATCACCCCTATTTTTAAGTCTAGTTCTAGGAACAGACAGTAGATCTGAGTCCCCCGATCTAAGTGATCTTGACTAGGCGGATGTAATAGTTCGGATAGATACTGTGGAGCCTGGTTACGCAAAGACTTGTATAACAAACAAATAACAAAACTGTAAAATCAATTCTGTATCCAATGAAGCGAGATCAAAACTGGTGTAATGTGTTCACCGTGCAGCGGCATATGTTAGACAAAATATGCTTTGAAATCTTGTCTTTTGACTCATCATCACTGATCAGTGCAACTTGAAAACTTACCCTATATATATAGTATTGTTATATATTGTATTGATAACTCATCAATTAATTATTTATCGTATATTCTCCATAATTGGATGTTTTGAAATAAACACTGACAAAAAACTATACAAGTTTTAGGGCTGGACAATATGATGATATATATAACAATGATTCCAGGGGTTCGTTCCTCGTACGTTGCTTAAAACATCCGAGATCAAATGAGACATCCAAGATGATATCATCGTGCTAATCATGATCTGGCTAATCAGGTTCTTCGAACACACTTGCCGTATATGATTAGTAGGCTATAGCTGGCTTGAGTTATCTGAGATAATTGCGCGTTCATGCGCTGGTTTAAAAGGGGATATGTATCGATAGTAGAAACACTCATCAGCAACGCTGCTATTGGCTGCTCAGCGTGGCCAAAGAGCGGGATCAGTTTTTCTCCTCAGCAGAGCAAGAACTAATAGTCGAAGTTAATTCGGAATTTTAATGTTTAATCAAAACGCCAGGGAACACCTCACAGTCTACAAAAGCCAGGAGAGAGGGCTGGCAAAAATAGCAGACAATTTAAATCCGTTAGAAGTGGCCATGTTAGATGTTTTTATCACTTATTAGCCTATATTTTTGTATTTTAATAATTGCATAATTACTTTGTTCATTGTAATGTCAGAGTCACCACACTAGAACATGGGAACAAATAAAAGTGAAGTACAAAAATATTCTACATAATGGTAATTTTTAGTTATATTATAGTCTCTTTTATGAAACACACTGTTAAATAAATGGTTGTCTGTTTATAAAAGCAACCAAGAAAAAGGCAAAAAAAATGTTTAAAAAAAGATCTTAGTAGCCTACACTGTAAAAATTTTTTTGCTGCATTAAATTAAGGCCATATAGTCATTTCAACTGTTAAATCTTGAGTAATGATGAATTGCTTTGACTTGTGAAAGTGAAAACTGATAAACTTATGTTAATGTAAAAATGCAGTCGCCTTGGCTACTGCAGTTCATTGGAACGAAACCGTAGCCAATGCGACATCTAGTGTATATGTCTATACCCGCCCGCGCTCTCAGATCACTTGGACGTGGCTGTGTACAAGAGGTAAAAACGATATAAATACTGTTCGTTTTCTCACACAAACCGCTCGTTTCGTGTCTTAGGCCATCAATGTGTACTTATGATGGGGAATTGTTTAATTTGGACGATGGGGAATTGTTTTAATTTGGACTCTGTGCATGCTCTTTGAGACAGTGACCATCGACCTGCATTATATGACTGACAGACAAGAACGGTTTGACCTAAAAATATAAAAATTGAAACTACTGCGGAAAAAAAGACACCTACATCTTGGATGCCCTTGAGGTAAGCTAAAACATACCAAAATTTAATTTCAAAGTGAACTCTCCCTTTAAAATTTTTTTTTTTTTTTGGCAATGTTGTGTAATATGGCACATGCAACAATGTCACAGGCCCTGTCAGGTGTGCAACCCTCAGACTTTTCAGACACTGAAATCTTCCTTTTAGTTAGCCAAAGTTCATTTCATTGTCAAGTCAAGTCAAGTTTATTTGTATAGCGCTTTTCACAATACAGATTGTATCAAAGCAGCTTCACAGTATTAAATTAAAATAATACAACAAAGTTTGTTTCAAGAGGAATTTATTGATTGATAAAATTAAATTAAATATCCCCAAAATATCCCCAACTGAGCAAGCCAAAGGCAACAGTGGCAAGGAACCGAAAAACTCCATCAAGTGACCTAATGGTGTCCTAAAACTCCATCAGGTGACCTAATGGAGAAAAAAAACCTTGGGAGAACCCAGGCTCAGTCGGGGGCCAGTTCTCCTCTGGCATTTATGAGCTACAGGCCGGATTGTAGTTTGAACTGTAAGATTATATGAATGCCTGGCTGAAGAGATGCGACTTTAATCTAGTTTTAAACTGGGAGAGCGAGTCTGAGCAACGAACAGTATCAGGAAGTATCAGTATCAGGAAGACTATTCCAGAGTTTTGGAGCCATTTCATTGTGTTGCCTTGTCCTGGCTAGAGCTGCATAACTGGTTTGGGTCAGGGAATGGGGTCATAAACACCTGTCTGCAGGCAGGAACATGTCATAATCACCTATGAAAAAATGCAGTTCTGTTAGGATCAGCATAAGTGTATGTAATACAGTGAGCTTGATATTTAATTGTGGAACTTTCCTCACCACTTTCAAATAATGTGCATAAATGTGAATCTCTGAAAATTCTTAAGTCATGCACAGATCCTGGCCATTTTGCTTTCACATTTGTGATATGGAAGATTTTAGTCAAATGCCTTTTTTATTTGATATAATCTGGAATATTAAGAATCACAATAGTAACTGGGCTGCACATTTACATTGTGAACCCCCTTTCTGTTCACATAATCCCCTTCATTGAGGCCTTGATGGCAGTCTATAGTCTATGGTACCAGTCAAAGGGATACTTCACTTTAAAATGAAAATTCTGCCATCATATACTCACCCTCATGTTGTTTCAATCCTTTATGAATTTCTTTCTTCTGCTGAACAGAAAGAAGATAGAAGAATATCAGTAACCAGACAGTTTCTGGTCTCATTGACTTCCATAGTAGGCTATATTTTTTTCCTACTATGGAAGTAAATGAGACCAGAAACTGTCTGGTTACTGATATTCTTCTAAATATCTTCCTTTCTGTTCAACAGAAGAAAGAAATTCATAAAGGATTGAAACAACATGAGGGTGAGTATATGATGGCAGAATTTTCATTTTAAAGTGGAGTATCCCTTTAAGCCTGACACGACAGACAGCACTTTCCATCAAGTTCTCCGCATCTCTATAGTGTAAAGGAAAGAGCCACTCGCAAATAATCTTAGGGCAATGCAAACAGTTTGTGCTGTAGTTAAAGCCCGACTCCGACAAGTCAAAAATAAATGTGCGTTTCCGACAAATTAATAATGTAAACGACAATCTCACGAGTCACGAGAAAAAAATATCGCGCTGCGCTGGACTTCCCGTATCAGCTCCGCTTATGAGCCGCAGTCTAATCCTGTTAACATGAAATAAGCTCCCGAGCAGGTTTAAGCTTACGGACCTGTTGCTATGACAGCAAGTCCAGGATGAGCTTCGAAGAACCAAACAATCCAAGATCATGCCAAATCGCCAACAATCAAATCCAGCTAACTGAGTTAGCGACGTACGAAGAACGGGCCCCTGGTCTTATATTCTTATATCCCGCTAAATATTCTGTTTCATTTAGAAATGTCACATTACAGAAGTAAAGGTTTGTTTTTCACTGTGCTTTTAATAATGGCTATAAAATCAAGAGAATTTTATTTTATTTTATATCTTGATGCACCAGAAACGTGCAAGTGTGCGCTGTAGTTTTATATTGGTGGGTTTAAGTGTGTGTGTGTGTGTGTGTGTGTGTGTGTGGATGTCCCTTCACCTGATGTCCAAAGCGGATCCCATGAATGAGGGTTTGCGGTGTTCTGCGCTGGCAGCGGTGTACGGCGGCTGAGGTTCAGATTCATCCCAGTATTTATCTCTCTCAATCAGAGGAACCAGATCATACATCTCATCCACTGACAGCAGAGACACCTGGGAGAAACACACAACCATTCATGTTCGTATAAGCACAGGTGCTTACAAAAAGGAGAAATATTTTGGACACTTATTGCACTTTAAGTCTACACTTAAAATTTGTTTTAGCTTGAAAAATGACCCCATTCTCATGAAATATCAAAGTTTTATTCTACAAAAGGATAGTCTTCCCTCATGGCCGCCATATGTTGTTAATTATTATAATACCATGTTATATTATTAGACACTTTCAGTTGCCAAATATATAAATAATGGGTGACGAATGCATCAGCAAATAGAGTATTTCTACAATGGCATCAGTAACCAAAGTTTGTGCAATGCTGCATCTCTGCCAATAGATGTCAATATAAATTCAATCCATGATGCATAAAAAAATAAAATAAAATGTGTGCACCTTTTTAACAGAGGCTGCATCCTAAATCAAATACTTCCCTACTATATAGTAAGCGAAACACAGTGTGAGACAAAATAAGTGTGTCACTGTACTCATAAAAAAAGAGGGCAAAAAGTACCCGGATCACTTTTTCCGGAAAGATTCTGAAGTGTGCATTCGATGGACACTTTACAATCCCATGAGGCCACGGGAGAGGATTTATGAATGACAGTCAAGTCAAGTCACCTTCATTTATACAGGTGTTCACTTCACTTAAAGAAAACTTACAAGTATACTTGCAGTATAAACTACTAAACTAGTTTACTACTAAACTTCAGTGTACTTTCATAAACTAAAAAACTTATTCAAATAGTAAACTACTAGTATACCTATAAGTTTACTTGTAGTACAGATGCAGTACAAATGAGAAACCTAGTTGTGTACTTAAAGTTTACTACTCTTACACTTATAGTACACTTAAACGTATACTTTTATATACTAAAAGTGGGCCAATTTAGTCCCCAAGCAGTATTGAAATAGTACACTTACAAGTTTACTACAAGTACACATTGATATTAGTATACTTACTACATAAAGTATACTTCAAAATATACTATTCATAAAATGAACTTGAAGTATACTTCTTTTTCGTAAGGGTCATACTACACACACTCTTTAAAAATAAGTACTTACTCGAGAGAGTGTGTGATTTCGGACGCAGCCAGAGAGATTGTACAACCAGAGACACACAAATCCACAGAACGAGACAGAATGGCACAAAGGAGATCAACAAACATGTCATTAGTGGAGCTGATGATGTACCTGTAAATTACGGTCCACCAGCCAGTTCGTCTCAAAGTCATCATCATCCTCACCAAAAGGATTAATAAGCTGCTCTGCCACCTGAAAAAAAAAAACACCAATGCAATTATTTTCTGGCTTTTTGTTTAAGATGATGTAGCTACATTACATCACTGTGATGTGACCGTTATTAAAGTTGAGTTTCACTAAATGTGTATGTATACTCAAGTTTTGTACATGCCATGTCAGCTGAGAGGAACACCATATAATTATGCTGAGGTTATTTAACACTAAACAGTAATTTTATTAAATATAACCGGTTATTAGTGACTGTGAACGTGAAGTGGAGAGCCAACTTATGTGAGATCTCACTAATAACATAACATTAACACACCTTGAGCCAGCCTGCATAGAAGAAGAACTGCAGTAAGGTGAACACAGGCAGGTAGAAGTCGAGGTTGTGACCCGGGTAACCCTGGGCGGGGTCAAGGAACTGTCGACCAATCAGACAAGTCAAAAAGAAACTGTACACAGCCACGGTTACCACCTGATAGAGAGAACCGGACACACAACCTGCTTAAAATCATGATAAATAATCATAGTATTAATAAAATAAAACACGTATTAATACATTGAATTAATTAATACAATATACATCAAACATTTCAACCCTTCAGAGTGCACAAATTGTCCATGCCAATCAATATGAGGATCATCGCTGCACATTCCAACCAATCAGAGATCACTATTAGCCATTCAAACCAATCAGAGATCACTATTAGCCATTCAAACCAATCAGAGATCACTATTAGCCATTCTAACCAATCAGAGATCACTATTAGCCATTCTAACCAATCAGAGATCACTATTAGCCATTCAAACCAATCAGAGATCACTATTAGCCATTCCGACCAATCAGAGAGCACTATTAGCCATTCCGACCAATCAGAGGTCACTATTAGCCATTCCGACCAATCAGAGGTCACTATTAGCCATTCCGACCAATCAGAGATCACTATTAGCCATTCCAACCAATCAGAGAGCACTATTAGCCATTCAAACCAATCAGAGATCACCATTAGCCATTCAAACCAATCAGAGATCACCATTAGCCATTCAAACCAATCAGAGATCACCATTAGCCATTCTAACCAATCAGAATTTCCCATTCCAACCAGAGATTAATCAGACAGCAAGTGGGTAGTTAATCATTTAAAAAAATAGTTTAGGTTTTATATATAATGTTTGATACACATAATTTGACATTAATCAATTCTAAATCAATCAATACTGATTGTGAAAACTCATTGTCACAGGAGACGCTACAATATCTGACCGAGATCATACAAACTTGATCAATTCAGCTTAGTTTCATTTCAGATTTTGCTTGGATCTATACGGGGAAATCTGAACAAACAATAGTCTGGTTAGTTTTGAACCATCAAACCTGTGTGTACACGAGAGGCAGACTGATCCAATCGTAGCCGTACAGCCTCATACACTGAGAGCGCAGTGTGTTCAACTCCTACCAGGAGAAAACCAGAGGAAGAAACGATTGTTCACAGGAAGACTTAATGGAGTCCTCAGTTAAGTGTTATCTGAGTAACTTCTTCTCAGATGTGTTAAGGACTCCTCAAACTGCGCCATCTAGAGTTTCATCAGAACTTGGCATTGATATTTATAACAGAAAGGGTTAATTCAGGATAACTGGGACATTTTTCCCAAACATCTCAATGGCAAAAAGTGTCCCAGTTCACCTGAATTAACCCAACACAATCAGTCTAAACACACACATACGTTGAGGATGGCGGTCATCGCGACGTCGTTATTGATGCGTCCTTCAGATCGAGCTCTCATGGCCAGACTGACGAACCACATGCAGGGAACCCAGAACTTATTATGAGGCGAAGGCAGTTCCTCTAAATGCCGGAGTTCCTCAGCCGTCATCAGACCTACAGCACAGAAGAGTTTCAGTCCAATCTCAGTCTGGGGAACCCGTGGACGAGGGTCAAACCATCCGAGTCGGGTTTATAATACGTTCATTTTTAATGAATTTAATGAATTGTAATACAGTGTGTGTGTGTGTGTTGTGTGAGTGTTTTTTTGCGAGTGTGCATGTGTGAGTGAGTGTGTCTGTGTTTGTGTGAGTGTGTGTGTGTGTGTGTGTGTGCGTGAGTTGGTGTGTGTGTGTGTGTGTGTGTGTGCGTGCGTGTGTGTGTGTGTGTTTGTGTGTGTGCGTGTGTGTGTCTGTGTGTATGAGTGAGTGAGCGTCTGTGTGTGTGAGTATGTGAGTGAGTGAGTGTGTGTGTGTGTGTGTGTGTGTGTGTGTGTGAGTAAGTAATTAAGTGAGAGTGTGTGTGTGTGTGTGTGTGTGTGTGTGTGTGTGTGTGTGTGTGAGTGTGTGAGTGAGTGAGTGAGTGTGAGTGAGTGAGTGAGTGAGTGAGTGAGTGTGTATGAGTGAGTGAGTGAGTATGAGTGAGTGAGTGAGTGAGTGAGTGAGTGAGTGAGTGAGTGAGTGAGTGAGTGAGTGTGTGTGTGAGTGAGTGTGTGAGTGAGTGAGTGAGTGAGTGAGTGAGTGAGTGAGTGAGTGAGTGAGTGAGTGAGTGAGTGAGTGTGAGTGAGTGAGTGAGTGAGTGAGTGAGTGTGTATGAGTGAGTGAGTGAGTGAGTGAGTGAGTGTGTATGAGTGAGTGAGTGAGTGAGTGAGTGAGTGAGTGAGTGAGTGAGTGAGTGAGTGAGTGTGTGTGTGTGTGTGTGTGTGTGTGATGGGTAGGTTTAGGGTTTAGGTTTAGGTTAGTGTAAGAGGAGAGAATATACAGTTTGTACAATATAAAAATTATGTCCCAATAAAACATGAAAACACAACGTGTGTGTCAAAAAGAAGAATGATATTTAATAGCTTCTAATTGACCTAGTTGCCAAGCCTTCATATTTAATTTAAATATTTGCAGATTCCATTTAATAAAATACAGTCATGAAATAATTAGCAGTTGGTTTGTAAAAGGTGAGTGTGTCCTGAGTTTACCCTGTGTTGACCGCCATTAGGGAACGACATGAGGCCAAGTTAAATCATGACAGGATTTTCATGTTTGAATGAACTATTTCTAAAACTGTTGCTAAAGCTCTTGGGAATCTGGCTGTAATTCCTTCCTTTCCTCTTTGAGTTTAAATCCCAGACACCGGAGGGTACCGGCACAAAACATGGCTTTAATCGCTGTTCTAGGCCACATTACTTTGCCCAAATCATTTCCTGTTACGCGAACGGGTTTACCTGCTTGAACCAGGTGGCTCATGGTGGGGAACCTCTTGTACACAGCGGTGCTGATGGAGCGGTAGATCAGGATGCCGGACAGATTAGCGTAACGCATGAGACTCCTGCGAACGAGTCTGGCCCCTTCATCTGCGCCCCGGACGTGTCCACTGACCAGCGCTGACAGGCGGTCCGTCCACGGGACGCTCTCGAACTGACCCCACCAACGAGACACCACAAGAGTCACGTAGAAACCTGCAGGAGGAATCCTGATTTTAGAAGAGTCTCCTCTGATAGAAAGTCCCTCTTACTTAATGTCAAAACCTTTGAAACAAATAATATCCTCGAGTCTGTTGTAAGGAACCTTTAATTTTTCATATTGACAAAATGTAATATTGTATTGATTTGTGTAGCCTAATTCAATCTCTCATGATGTCCGTTTTGTTTAAATTTTTTTTCTCTCTTCTTTTCACTGTTAATGTCTGTATCATTTCATTTGCAATAACTCAAAAAAAAGTAAAAGAAATAATAATAAAAAAACCTGAATTGTTTTAATCCAAAGAAAGAAAGAATTTACCCAGAACGAAGGACACAGGGATGAGTTGAGCGTATTGGTCACAATACATGGAGAGCTTCTCAAACATCCGGCGCTGTTCTTCAGTCAGAATACACCTGTCAATCAAACAGAGCTTACTTAAACACCTGCTGCTTTTATACAAATATTCAAAGAAAAGCCTTTTGACACGGTGGACTGAACGAAAAATGTAATGATATTCTACACTGATAAACAACACTAGCAAAAAAATGATATGGCGATAAACATGTTTTTTCGGATGGTAACACCATGTACTTGGGGATATACCATGGTAATACCATTAAATTACTTTCAGTAACTTGAAGAAAATAAATAAATATCATGATAAATGGATTTGGTAATCATTTAGTACCACAGTAAATGGTATTATCATGTTTTTTGGACATACTGTAGTACAATGGTAACACCATGTTTCAAGGAAGTACCATGGTAGGTTATACCATTCCAATTTTGCAGTATTTTGAAAATATGAAAATATCATGGTATATACATATGTAACTATTTAGTTCCACAGTATATCAAAGTACCACTGTATTGGACATGTACCATATTAACAAAAGTCATGGTATATATGAATAGCAGCATATAGTCATTTTTTTGTACCCTGGTAATATTAAAGTATCATAGTATTACTGTTTTTTGTTGTTGTTTTTTTACCATTGTATTTAAAAAATATACTTTTTGGAGGACCATATAAAGTTTACCCTTTGAAATACCATTAGTACTGAAATGAATGTACTATGGTATTTACATGGTTCTACAATCTCCTTACAGAAATACTATACTTGTCTACTACTATGGTAAATGTTAAAAATAAATAAACATGGTGATGGCATTACATTATTTGCATTAGCTTGAAAACATGAATATACCATATATGGTAATCATTTACTACCATAGTATCAAAGTACCATGGTATTATCATGTTTTTTGGCCATATTCACTAATGCCATGGTATATTAATAGCCTATAGTAATCATTTAGTACCCTGGTAATATTACACTACCATTTTAAATAAACTTTTTTTTTTTTTTTTGCCATAATATTCTTTAAAATATCCTTTGAAGTACCAACAAAGTGCATGGTACAAATATGACATCTGTAGAGTTGGTTCTGAAATGAATGTATCATTGTATTTCCATGCAACTACAATATACTTCCCGAAATAATATCCTACTACTATGGTAAATGTAAAAAAAATATATATATATATGATGGTACTTTTCTGTAAATGCATGTCCTTACAAAAATATACTGTGGTGGTACCATGATACGGTGATGATATCAGATGGTAATATTATGGTACTTTGAAATATTTTGGACATGCACCATGGTGATGTCATGATATTCTGCATTGTTTGATCATTGATACTGCGTTCAATTATTACATTGTTTAAATTAACAAATTTTTCGCTAACTGTGATTTTGTATGTACATTTATGAAATGCATAACTTAATTGTAATTAACACTCTAAATTGTAATGTGGACGCATGCACTTTCTGTAAAGCTGCTTTGAAACGATGTGTATTGTAAAAAAAAAAAAAGCGCTATACAAATAAATGTAAATTAAATTAAATATTCTTGGACGTTACAAAAAACATGATTTTTTTGTGGGCCATTCAATATCATAGTACATATCAAAGCACCATGATATAACTACCTGTGATACCATTATTTTACAATAGTAGCACCACTATAAAGGCAGTAAAACTGTAGTAATAAGGTGACTGATCAGTGTTTACCTGTAGGTGACGCTAATAGCGCAGTACATCACAGTGAAGATCAGCAGCTCTCGGTACAGCAGCTTATAGATGCTTCCTTTCCATCGCAGCAGGAGACGATAAAACGTGCCCAGACGAGCATCTGACACCTGCTGTGAGTACGTGACCGTCATCTCTGACGAGCCTCACAGCCCTTCTACTGCTCAAACTGACCTTTCACCTTTCAGTTATTAGACAGAAGGATGGACAGCAACACTGGGAAACACATGCACGCTTAGCACTGAATCACAGTGCACACACACACACACAGATCACATGCTAGTTTGATGTTAGTTAGCATGCAGCAACACCTAAACTGATCGCAACAAGTCAATTATATTCACAAGCATGCATGGGTAAAATGAAGCAAAACTAGCTTTAAAAGAGAAACACAATACTGTAAATCCAACGTAGCAAATGCAACTGCTTACTATTCCTCGTCTGTAGGCCTCAAACACTCTCTATAAGAAATAAGCCACTCTACTCACAGTGTGTGATGTTGTGTGAGCTGACGGTCGGTACCGGAACCGTTAAGAAGGAAGGATGGAGTGGAGGAGAACATGAGACGCCCACACCTCCGGTCACTTGACCCGCTAATCTGTTTTCCACTAACAAAGAGGCATTGTGGAAAACTGGGGGGTTTGTTAATCTCAGCAAATCTTTCAAAACTCAAAACACAAACACTCATACATATTCAACTCGATTAATAGAGGCATGCATTAATTGCAGTTATGTAATGTAAATATGATGTCAATAATCAACCAGTCCTAACTGATCCATGAGGAGTTCAGGCTCCATTAAACACTTTGTGATGATGAGGCCCTCAGCGGGGTGTTGAGGGCTCTATAGGGCCCTCTAGTGGAGGAAATATGTTTCATTAACCTATTAACCCATTTTTATAAATTCAGCTATTCTTTTTGTCTTGTGGACTATAATGTAAACATTTGTATGTAAAATATGTATTTTCAGGATAGTAATAAAAAATAACATGCATTTTGTATGATCCCTCTTAGTTATATATATATATATATATATATATATATATGTATGTATGTAACTATAGTTTGCCTTTTTATGTCACAATGTTTTAATATTTTTACCCCAAATAGGGTGCTATGAGCATTATTGAGCACTATAATAAACACATTATATGTATGTATATTTATTTAGCGATGAACGGTTGCCTACCTGCAATATTTCACTATTCTGTGGGGGAAAAAGTCTGAATTGTGAGATAAAAAGTCACAATTACCTTTTGTAGGCCTACTTTTTTTATTCTGTGCCGGAAAAAACCCAGAAAGAGATTCAATGGATGGACCCAGGGGCGGTTCTAAGGTCAGTGGATACTCGGAGCTTAAGCCCAAACTAAAATTGGGTATTTTTATTTAAAGGAATTAATTAATTATAAAAGCGATTTAAGGGAATAAAGAAAAAGAAAGGTAATTGTATTAGTGAAATAATTTAAACTATTTGCAAATAATATTTTATTTTTAATTATGCATACATTCTCTCTAAATGAATCAAGGAAATGATAGCATATATTTTTTAATACATTTAATTAATTAATAAAAAGTTGAGTAATTTGCGTCACAGGATATCCCATACACAAAAGAAATATATTTGAAATATATTTTCAGTATATATTTTGGAATATATGCAAATATTTGAAATTGGCCCAATAAATATATTTCACACTTAACATCATATATTTTTGTTATATTTCAGAATATATTTCAATGTATTTGGAATATATGCCACATATATTTTGACACTTTTGGGGACCCATACAGAAAAAAATACATTGAAATATATTCTGAAATATAACAAAAATATATGATGTTAAGTGTGAAATATATTTATTGGGCCAATTTCAAATATTTGCATATATTCCAAAATATATACTGAAAATATATTTCAAATATATTTCTTTTGTATACTATCGGTAGTCGAACATTTCTATTGTAAAACAGCTGTCAAATATTAAATGTTTATCTACTTACATTTCACCAGGCATTCGTTCACTGTTAACATCCTTCTGTGAATGGTAATATTCTTTAATGATTTTGACATTGATGAGCTAGACCGATGAACTTTCAGTTATCCTAACAACAAACAGAGCGGTGCGTGATGGAGTGCATCAGAGCAGCATCAAGAATATCAAATACATTGCAGTGAATCTCATATTTTACATTGCCAATAATAATGACAGGTTTGCGAACGTGCAGAGCTCGGTGAGCTCGCGCAAAAAAAACACATTCAACACAGCGACTCATTTAAATGCCTCTGATTGGCCGGTGCGTTCAACAGATATGTCTGTGATTGGCTACAATGCTCAACGCTGCAGTTCACCCAAAAATGAAAATTCTAATTACTCACCCTCATGTTGTTCCAACCCCGTAAGACCTTCGTTCATCTTCGGAACACAAATTAAGATATTTTTGATGAAATCTGAGAGCTGTCTCACTCCTCATAGGCTTCTAAAGACGTTATAACTTGCTGGCCCAGAAAATGCATTAAAGACATCGTTAATATAGTCCAAGTGACTACAGTGGCTCAATCTTAAGTTTATAAAGCGACGAGAATACTTTTTGTGCGCAAAAAACAAACAAAAATAACGACTTTATTCCACTATTCATTTCCTTCTCTCTGGGCCTCGAGTTTTTTCACGTAGTGTTTTTGCTCAGCGCGTCTGTGTTGTACGTCACACGCATCACACACATGACCAGCGTCGGCCAATAGTGAGCCTACATGTGACATACAACACAGACGCGCTGAGCAAAAACACTACGTGAAAAAACTCGAGGCCCAGAGAGAAGGAAATGAATAGTGGAATAAAGTCGTTATTTTTGTTTACTTTTTGCGCACAAAAAGTATTCTCGTCGCTTGATAAACTTAAGATTGAGCCACTGTAGTCACATGGACTATATTAATGATGTCTTTAATAACTTTTCTGGGCCAGCCAGTTTCAATCCCTTAAAAGCCTATGGAGGAGTGATCCAGCTCTCAGATTTAATAAAAAATATCTTAATTTGTGTTCCGAAGATGAACGAAGGTCTTACGGGGTTGGAACAACATGAGGGTGAGTAATTACTGACAGAATTTTCATTTTTGGGTGAACTAACCCTTTAATATTGAGCAAAACACATTAAATAACACTTAATTGTAACATTTGCTCTCCTTTAACAGCCAGAAGCAAAGCATGCTGGGAACTAGAAATCAGTTGTAACTCATTCTGTGACTGTGTGTGTGTGTATATGTGTGAACATACATTCACATTTATATGGGAACATGTATGTGCATATATGTACACAATAAAGGATAAATGCTATTTTTGTCTTCATTTTTGTCTTAATATATGCATGGTCAATGCATATATTGCAGTATAGTGAAAAATATAAGCACTAGTTTCCCATATATGGAAATGTATTATGTAATATATCACATTATATTTTGCAGTATATTCCCATATATGTTTGTTCTGTAAGGGTAGACACACAGTCTTGTGACCTCGGAGGGCCACTCGTATAATTCAGGGTCCTGCTATCAGCCATACATATATGGAGATGTGCTATCTATCAGTCCATGTGTGGGAATTTACTATGTTTATCTATTTCTTATATTTCTTAGCCAATCAGAATCATTTAACCTGAAGCAAGGACGTACACGTAGCTTAGACCCTGGTGTAGGGTATAACTGCTGTGAACTGGTCCTACGAACTCCTGTGAGTCTTGAAGCTGATGAAACTGCAAACTATCTTCACTATTTTCTTTCATTTATTATAATTCTTACTCTTGTCTTAAATTGACTGCACTTCTAACTCCCTTTCTTATTTAATCATATCTGGTCCTTGGGTCTTTAACTGTAAATTCCCTGAAAAAGAGTTTTAGCATTTTTGAAGAGTAGAGTTTGTATTTATCTAACAAAATGTGTTTTCTCACATGTGATTGAGTGGTTCCTCAAGAGGGAAGTAGGTTACATACTAAATTATATATTTTTGAAAATGTAAAAATGCAGAAAGTTGTGTGCTATGGGCAGGTTTAGGGGTCGGGTTAGTGTAGCGGGACAGAATATACAGATTATCCAGTATAAAAACCATTACGGCTATGGAGAGTCCCCACAAAGATAGCGAACCAGACGTATGTGTGTGTGTATGTGTGTGTGTGTGTGTGTGTGTGTGTATCTTCTACATTTCAGATTATGCAGTCATCATGAGCTTCTCTTCACGTACAGTCTGTCACGTTTCTGTGTTTCATGTATACTGTTTAATATTTAAATAGCCTATGTTTTCAATTAATCTCATTTAATCTCTTAATCAGATTCTTCAGATTGATGTTAATATAACATCAGATTATATGCTCTGGCTGCCTTTAATGCTGTACTGAGCGCTGACATCTATTTTTAATAAAATATTTTTAGAAATGTAGGCTATACGATCTGCCTTTGAGAAGTTCTCGAAGAGCGAAGGATGTTACAGATGTTTTTTAAGACAAAATTAAACATACATAAATATAGTGTCGAAGAGTATGTAGAACTGTGGTTTTAAGACAAACTGCACATTTACTACATTCTTGCAGGTTTATTAAGATCTTCTGGAAGATTAAAAGGAAAAGAAGAAAGTGAGGCTGATGTTCAAGCGGCTGCTGAAGCTTCACGACGTTTTTTCTTGTTGTTTGGTCTTGCAGTTGTGCGCTGTTTCGCCCGACTAGCCTTCATTTTTTCCACTCCTGCGGCCGCTGGTCCACCTACGGCTCCCTTCTACACAAACATTACCATAAGAACATTATTTATCAGAATGTCCAAATGGTCAGATTGTCAGAGGTATTTTTTAATTATTGATTTTCACATTTACTCTATATGCCATACCTGATAGCAGTAGGATTGACCATATCGAACCATTGTGGCAATATGTTCACAATTCCGTTCATGGAGAATATATTCCTCACACGTCTTCTTGTCACTTATTAGTTTTTCAATGGTTGTTTTCATGAGGTCTGGGCTCTGTGGTGGGTGTTCTTTGTCTAAATAATTGTTCACTTTAAAGGGACCTGGAAGTTTACTGAATCGGCAGCCGGGTTTTGGATGCTCTGTTGAAAAGTGATGCAATGTTAAAAGCTTAATGAATGTATAATGGGTATGACAGTCTTCAAAAGATTTTGTAATAAATTTGAAAGACATGATGTCATACTTATCATCTCAAAAATGTTCTGATCTGCCTTCTTTTCCCCCACAGGCTCATCACCAACAAATACAGCATAGTGAATTATAAAAGGTAATTTGTTTTGAGGTTTAGGAAATTCAAGCAGGTCCCCAAATTTATACTGTGAAGATAAAATATGTATATAAATAAATAACGTAACAGTAAACTGTCCAAATAACCATACAGATAGGAAGTAAATAAGTGTATGAAAATGTGAAAAGTAGCCTATATAAAATGTGTAAATCTTGGATCCTCACAGGTGTTGCTGTTGTCTGAGCTTCAACAACATGCGCAGAGAAGCACAGCTGGAGAAACACAACGATCAAAACACTCTTCCCGCTCAACATCTTCATCTTTAGGCTCCTAAAAGAGATGCAATTGCATCAAAGTGTTGTGCAATAGCTGATAATTTGAAAAAAAAATTTTAACAGTAATTCAATGTATTTTTTTATTTAAACAAAAAATATGTAAATAAAACAAACACAAAATGGTCTGTTCGTCTACAGTGCTAACTTTGTGCTTAAATTGTCCACTAAAATATCAAGTTAAAAACAGAAGCAAAACATCATTTTACATTTAATGCTAAGCTATTTAATTAAAGTAATCCATTATTGAAGTGTGCATCAAAAAAGTACTTAGCCGTGAAAGAAAGAAGGCTTTTACCTGGGTTGATGATCATGTAGGGCTACGAGAGACGGACGTTAAATAGTCTTTTGCAATGATCTTCTCATCAGAACCATCATTCCCGATTTACTTATCATTTGAATAGACCCAGTAATGAAACATTCACTTACGAGTCGTATCGGAATATGCCTTGATGGCAGTTAAGACAATAAAAATGAGTGACAAAGGAGAGCAGAGCCTCAGATGATCCAGACAGACTGATAGGCTTCCATCCAGTCTTAATTTAACACCAGTCATCAAACTGTTATATTGTTATTGTATTTGCAATGAAATGTTCAGATGTTTAAAAGGGTCTGCAGGCAAATTTGCACAGATGCGATCTTTACATTTACATTTACTGATTTAGCAGACATTGTTATTCAAAGTGACTCACAAATGAACTCTGCTAGTGTAAGTGAACCATCCTAAAGAGAGTAATATGAGAACTGCTGCAATACAAAAATATAAAATTGCTTAGAAAGTATAAGACCTTTCTAATCTTTGTATATAAAAGATCATTTTAAGATTCCATTTTAATATTAAATACAAATATAGCTGCAAGCGGCGATCATCAGGGTCCAAGCACAAAGGGTTTGTGTATACGATACAGTTATATGTTACTTTATACAAGTCTTTAAGTGTCTCTTTATAGAAGTATACTATGAACTATATTAAAATGTGCAAATAATATTGTCTCTTTTCTTCAATTTGACTGCAATAGATTCAGACATGTCTGGAAAATTGACAAATATGTTTTCAATATCATTAGAAGAATATATACAAATTAAGACAAAATGAATGATCTACAAGTATTTTGGAGATCTTTTTTTTTTTTTTTTTTTTTTTTTGCAAGCTGATTATATTGGGCTTTATTAAACTTTGTAAAACTATAATGAATTTATATGCATTTTTCTATTACTACAACTGCAAGTCAATCTATTGAAGCATTTACACAGACTTTAAGCCATGAGATCGAAAAGGATTTGTTATCCTGCAGTTTTCTCTCGTGGACAGCACAAAATGTCTTCATGTCCATGTTTATGAAGTTCTGTAAAATTTGGATTCAAACAATCAGTGATGGAAAATGACCAACATCAGTTCAGTTCGTGCGCACACTCAGCTGATGTTGCATCTTGCACAACGGTACGCTAAAGGATGAGATATGGAGGATTTAACACAAACACACACAATTTAAGCTATATGATCTGATTAAATGTAAACGCTCCACTGATCTGAGATGCTCCTGGCTGACAGCAGATACTGCGGATCCTTCAATACAGTCGGGAAGATGTGCTGCTTCCCTCAGTTAGGAAAATCCTGGCCACCGATTGTTTTGAACTTGACAAAGAGTGAGTAGCCTCTCCAATAAAGTCAGAATATGAATAGAGTTGACTCTTTTAAATAACTCAGTTAGAACATAGCAGACAGAAACACAGTGTAGCCTACCAGATGTATCATGTACCAGATGTGGGCCGGATCTGGACCGACATGTTGCTGTCCGGGTTCTGACCGGCTGGTTCCATCTGTTTACAGTTTGTTCTGTAGGATAGGACTATAGTTTTTAAAGCTTCCTATTTTATAGTAAATACGTGTCAATATACGTGTATATCAGTGACATTAAAAATCCAATTATTTATGTAGGGAGAATTGCCCTAAAATGGGACACTACCTAATGTGGGACACTTAAGGTCTAGTGTTTGTAGGTCCCCCATAAATACATGAATGCCAATGAAACTAAGGGTTCGTGAAAGCTGTGGTGTCATGTGATCGATATCACATGACCTCTAAAATGTCTAATCATATATGAGGGTGGCGCAATCATCAAAAAGGAAGAAACTAGTGTGAAGACCACCCAAAGGTCAGTGACATAGAGTTTTGATAAATTTGATACGTTTTAAACAGAACAATCCTGCTACTTTTTGACCTAATGTGCTTATGAAATGTTTGCCCATCAAAAATAGTAGGCTATAACTTTGTTTGTATAGACTATTCATATTTTTTTATCAGATTTCCTTGTGATCCTTGTGAAACGTGGTTTCGAAAAGTGGGACAGTACTTCTGTCAGACAAAAATGTGTGGTGGAGCAGGTTTGTCGAACAAAAATGGTTATTTACAGGGTTTTAGTGTTGTTATGCAATATTATAATGCTGTTGCAGATGTTTAAGCGTTTGTTCAAGCTGTGGGATGTTGTTTTTTGGCAAGTTTTTAGCTAAATTTTGCCATTGAATAGGCCTAGGCTATGACTGTTGTGGTTGTTTGTGTTCATAAAATGAACTAGAGAACAGTCAGGAATTCTGAATGTGCATTTAACTCGTTTCTATCTACATAACATTACATAGGCCTATGATAATAGTTGCTTAAGGTCTTTATAATAAATGCATCAGAACTATCATGTTGTATAATTTGTCTGATGCGAGGTTCAATTATCTATGTTTCATTCATAAATAATCAAAAGAATTACTAACTTAAGAAGATTTTACTATATTCTACATGAATCAAGATGATTTTGGTCTTTTATCATAGACTTTTCAGTGTCCCACATTAGGGACAAAACTGTCCCACATTAGGAAGCTGCAGCTTGTCTCAGACGACTTGCACTAATATGTATCATTTATGAATGTGTTATCTTTATTTTCTCTTTTGATTTGATATGGACACATCCTGGAGTTTTTAAAATGGTATTGGGTGTGGATTTAATGTTTTGGTTACACATCGCAATATGTCGCAGAAGTTTGAAATGCAAAAAATGTCAGGGCGAATCATCCTATCGACCCCTCATTGTGTGTGCGTCTTATAATCTGCTTATACAAGGGATGAAATTAGTTTCAGTTATCCACACTCATTTTATAGCCATATATAGCAAATAAAAAAATCACTTGGAGGCTGTGCATCTGCAATAGGTGAGCAGGGAGGACTTGAAGATGAGTGAGTAAAGTGAGTAAAAGAGACCTTTACTGTGATTAATAGGCCTACTTTTTAATTATCAAGTGATTAACTACTAAACAAAAGATAAAAGGGCTATTCAGTCAAATGTATACTTCTATTTTACATTTATTTTACATGTATTTAGTTTATTTAACAACTTATTTAGTTGCCTTGATTCAATTTAGTTGATTAGAGTATAAAACATTTAGTAACTCCACCCTTATTTAATGTTACTTTTAATAAAATGAATTGATTATTCTACTGATATATTTATTTATTGTTATTATTAAATGATAAACGTGGTATAAAGACGAGATATAAAACTTGGTTGAGATGTTTTTATTTAAAAGTCATAAAAACAGGTATAAATCAGTATCAACTTACAAGCAATTCACCTTAAAGAGGCAAGAAGCATGAAAAGTCATAAAAACACACAGATTTAAACAATGTCAGAAAGAATAGTACAAGCTAGTGTGTTTTTATTTGCAATGTGGTCACTGTATGTCCACAGTTGGTCATTAAAGATTTTTGGCGGATCAGGATGAACATATTGTTGATGGGTCAGTAGCTGGATGGTGAAATTACGCTGATCATCGAGTGGCTGAGAAGATGAGAAGTTGCAGCTGATGATCTTTCATTCATGCAGTGACCGTCAGATCGTCTGCCTGAAATAAAAAGTAAAGCTGTTTGTCACCATAGCACTGGTAGGAGAAACCATGTGCCTGTATAATATATCCCAGCGAGCGATGTATATAGGTTCATATGCGACTAGTTGATGTGCTTTGAATTCCTGCCCAGGAAACATTGAAAGACCTGTAAGGTTTACAGTGCAGTTCCCATGATGCACAGCAATGAAAGGGTGGACAAAAGGATCTGATGGCTAAGCCAGTTGAACATATTTCATTCAACATTATGATATACACATTCCTTGATTTATTTTTACAAAACATAGATCCAAATAAAGCAAGAAAATCTGCCGTTGTCATTATCGGGTCCGCCCTCGAAGTCGAGTCTCCACAAACGGTCAGTTAGTGATTATTCTAAGTATATACGAATGATATTAATTTAGAATACGTATAGCTTCCTATACAATGTAGAAGAAAACAAATGAGTGCATTAATTCACTATTAATTAATTAATAATATTCTAATACCCTAATATTAATTAATAATATCCTATTTAGCAGATGTGGACAGTAACAAAGTAGCCTAGGCTACAGTAAATTTACTTGAGTACTAAGTACACTTTTTGAGTATCTGTACTTTACTTTGGTATCATTTTTTTTTCTTTCTGGAAACTTTAACTTCACTACATTTGAAAGACAAATATCGTACTTTTTACTCCACTACAATTCTGTCAAGGTCCTTGAGTAGAAAGTAGTAACGTCAGTCGAGGGATCATATTATGGAAACAGATCAGTATCAATAATAATTTACGGAAAAAACTAACAAAAAAACATGAATCACACACATGCATAGACAACTTCACATGCATGAAACAAAATTCACGTGCGTGAAAAAAAAAAAATATATATATATATTCACAAAAAGAAACTCACTGTCGCAAAAGAAAATTATTAGTGCTGGGCAAAGATTAATCGCGATTAATCGCATCCAAAATAAAAGTTTGTGTTTGCATAATATATGTGTGTGTACTGTGTATAATTATTTAGTATATATAAATACACACATATGCATGTATTTATTTAAGAAATATTTGCATGTATATACTATGTATTTATACATAATTTATATTATATATAAATATAAATAATTTATATATAAATAAATACAAATTCTTAAACATATACATACATATGTGTGTATTTATATATACAAAATAATTATACACAGTACACACACATATATTATGCAAACACAAACTTTTATTTTGGATAAGATTAATCGCGATTAATCTTTGCCCAGCACTAAAAATTATATATTCATAAAACACAATTCGTAGATATACAACTGTGCACAAAAAACCTTTGAATGTTTAAAATGTACGAGTTTATGCTTGAATGTGAATGTGCAAATCATTTGTGTGTGTGTGTGTGTGTGTGTGTGTGTGTGTGTGTGTGTGTGTTTCAGACTTTCCTGGCAGCGCTCTCCTCCTACACGGATCAGTCTTTAGCCAATCAGATTTAAGCTTATCAATCGACCAATCAGCATCATAGCTGAGCAGACAGCAGAGGTATGTGCAGTTGATCGGTGCATTTCTGTGTGTTTACTGAAGCTAAAGAAGTTAGAGTTTATGAACTGCTGTTGAGTTCACGTGTGAACATAAACATTTATTTTTAGTATTGATGGATTTTCATGTCCTGTCCACCACATATTGAACTGATGATAATGATAATGTATGTAATGACGTGCATATAGGAGACATCTGTTTTGTTTTAAGCTGCATACATTATGTAGTTTTATTGTTTCAGATTTCCAAGACAGATGATGTATGAAGTTGCAGACAACCAGTGCTGTGATCTTACCATTCCTACTGTAAATCTTTCAGAACAGTCATGTTGCAAGCCATCCATTTTGACAGTTGTTTCAACAAGAGGTTGAAAGTGATGCATTGTTACTGTATTCCTTTGTCTCCTGCGGACTATATGTACATGCTCTAGGAATAAAGCCCTGCTATGCATGCATTATTCAATTCTTGTTTTATGTATAAGTCAGAATTAAAAGATTCAAAGACATAGTTAGATTTGATGTACACATTTTATTAATTTGAAAGATTCCGAATCCTTTGGGAATAAAATATATAAAATGACTTGATCGTGATTAATGTTCCTGTTACATATGAAGATCATGAAATGACAATCTTAAGTATGAAGCTCAACATTCAGTGCAGAGAAATATACACTCACCTAAAGGATTATTAGGAACACCTGTTCAATTTCTCATTAATGCAATTATCTAATCAACCAATCACATGGCAGTTGCTTCAATGCATTTAAGGGTGTGGTCCTGGTCAAGACAATCTCCTGAACTCCAAACTGAATGTCAGAATGGGAAAAAAAGGTGATTTAAGCAATTTTGAGCGTGGCATGGTTGTTGGTGCCAGACGGGCCGGTCTGAGTATTTCACAATCTGCTCAGTTACTGGGATTTTCACGCACAACCATTTCTAGGGTTTACAAAGAATGGTGTGAAAAGGGAAAAACATCCAGTATGCGGCAGTCCTGTGGGCGAAAATGCCTTGTTGATGCTAGAGGTCAGAGGAGAATGGGCTGACTGATTGAAGCTGATAGAAGAGCAACTTTGACTGAAATAACCACTCGTTACAACCGAGGTATGCAGCAAAGCATTTGTGAAGCCACAACACGCACAACCTTGAGGCGGATGGGCTACAACAGCAGAAGACCCCACCGGGTACCACTCATCTCCACTACAAATAGGAAAAAGAGGCTACAATTTGCACGAGCTCACCAAAATTGGACAGTTGAAGACTGGAAAAATGTTGCCTGGTCTGATGAGTCTCGATTTCTGTTGAGACATTCAGAGTCAGAATTTGGCGTAAACAGAATGAGAACATGGATCCATCATGCCTTGTTACCACTGTGCAGGCTGGTGGTGGTGGTGTAATGGTGTGGGGGATGTTTTCTTGGCACACTTTAGGCCCCTTAGTGCCAATTGGGCATCGTTTAAATGCCACGGCCTACCTGAGCATTGTTCTGACCATGTCCATCCCTTTATGACCACCATGTACCCATCCTCTGATGGCTACTTCCAGCAGGATAATGCACCATGTCACAAAGCTCGAATCATTTCAAATTGGTTCCTTGAACATGACAATGAGTTCACTGTACTAAAATGGCCCCCACAGTCACCAGATCTCAACCCAATAGAGCATCTTTGGGATGTGGTGGAACGGGAGCTTCGTGCCCTGGATGTGCATCCCACAAATCTCCATCAACTGCAAGATGTTATCCTATCAATATGGGCCAACATTTCTAAAGAATGCTTTCAGCACCTTGTTGAATCAATGCCACGTAGAATTAAGGCAGTTCTGAAGGCGAAAGGGGGTCAAACACAGTATTAGTATGGTGTTCCTAATAATTCTTTAGGTGAGTGTACATCTCTTCCATAGTTGTGAGATCCAATCAGAGTCTTCTTTTCTTTTAAAGTAGATAAATGTTCATGGCCAAATGATACACATAAGTGCAATACATCAGGTGAAAAGTTCCTGTTGAATCCAGTCATCAGTAGACCTCTCTATTAGGACATAGTAAAATAGTGAAAACCTAGTGCAAGAGGTGCAGACAGAGGACGTGGGAGATTAAGTGATGGTATTTGAATAGAGTTTACTGAGTAATCTTAGTTGCATTATCTTAATTGCCTCTATGATAAGTTTACCTTTGTCTGATCAGCATAAAATCAGATTTGCCTGTTACTAGGCGAAGTAAAATTAATGCTTCACAACATTGTCCTGTGACACTAAAATGATGACAATACAGCACAAAACATAAGGGAATGAATGTTGAATATATTGGTAACACTTTACAATAAGGTTCATTAGTTAACATTAGTTAATGTATTAACTAACCATGAGCAATACATTTGTTGCTGTGTTTGTTCATCTTTGTCAACGTTAAAAAATACAGCTGTTTATTGTTGCAAATCTTATTGTAAAGTGTTACCAATATATTAAGACATTAATATATAAAAATAAAGTTTAAAAGAGAATAAAGAAACAACATGAATTAAGATGTTTGTGACTGTTATCCAGATGTCATGCTAAAGGTGAGTAATCCTGAAAAATGCAGGGAAACAAGTGTGTAATAATTTTAACAACATACACAAATGGAAAATAAACACTGGGTGCTCATTAAAATAGGTTTATTCACTATTTAAAGAATAATCCCGATGAGGCCAGTGGTAAGAGAGCTAGGTTGGGTGTTGGCCACAGATGACTGTTCTCTTACGAGAGGTCTCTCGTACTTGCGTAAGATATCTTACGCTAGGGGAAAACCTCTTTTCCTCGAGATATTGAAGCCAAAAATTATCCTTAATTTTGCAATAATGTAAAACGCATTGCAGCAGCATGCAGACATGGGCGAGACAGCTCGCGCGCCCATTGGCTGCTCTGCGGCAACTGCACCAGCCTATCGATAGAGGCTCCTCATGACGTCAGAACCAATGAGGGCGCTTCGCGCCCATTACGTCATGTCCCGCCGAAATCGGGTGGGGCCAGGGCTATAAATACGGCCCAGAGAGGCTGGTTTGGTCAGTTTTTCATCTCTTCAGCGGGCCTTCGCATCGCTGGATCCTGAGAGGAAGCCGCGCCGTCTGAGTCAAGCACCCAGCGGGATTAGTGCATCTGAAGCTGCTGGTCGACATCTCGCCGCCTTCAGTCGCCGTTTCTGCTGACGCTTTCCGGCGTACATATCCTTTTCTCTTCTACTGTGTTTTGTGTATGTGTGTGTGTTCGCCGCCGCGACACACACTCTCATTGCACTAAAAGAGCCGGGCGTCTTTTTCAAGACCGCCCCCCTTCCCCCCCAACCCGCAAAGCTCGCCGGTGCGCCCGCTTGCCTTGCCTGCTTGGAGGATGATACCTGCTCTCCCTCTGTTCGAGCCGCGCAAACCGCGCCGTTCACAGGGGATGTCAGGAGCGGACGGTCACGGGGCTAGCTTTCTCTCTCCCTCTGTTCGAGCCGCGCAAAATGCGCCGTTCACAGGGGAGGCTGGAAGCGGACGGTCGGGGTTAGTTTTTCTTTACGTACAAGAAAGCTACCCTGCCTCTGCGCCCCATTCACGCGTCAATCATCTCACACATTTCTCAGTTCCCTGATCAGGCGACTGGAAATATAAATATTGCAGCGCCGGCAAGCAAACGCCGAAGAAAACATGTTGACGCTATTATATGCTCGTGCATCTGAAAGCCTTTGTGTTCCCCCCTGTGGCTCAGTGGCGGAATCTTTGGTTTTTCACACGAGAGACCGGAGTTCGAATCTCGGTCTAACGGCAGATTAATTATGCCTCCAATGCTTCGCTCTGTCAGTTCCCTGAAAGGCGACTGCAGATGTGCATTTTGCAGCCAACGAGCGCGTTGTACAACCCGCTCGCCTGCACCCAAACACCGTTTCTATGGTTCCCGTGCGTCACTGGCGAAAGGAGAAAAGAGTGTTAATGTCCCGCTGCGGCCGGGCCGAATTCTATTTCTCATTCCCCTCTGAAGTTCGGGCGACTGGAAATGTCATACTGCAGTGAGCGAGCCTGTTGTAATGCACGCACCAGCATGTTGACGCTCTCTGTTTCTATGGCAACTTCTCGCTCGTTCAGTTCCAGTAAATGCGACTGTTCCAGTGTATTCTGCAGTAAACAAGTCGGCGACACAGCCCGCTTGCCTGCTCACAAACGCCGCTTTACGGCTACCCAGATAAATCCCCTAGAGTGTATTTTCTGGTGTTCCGGCCACGGCCGATGGTGTTATGAGTGTAGACAAAATGCCCACTGCCTGCCCAGTGCTCATTCCTACACAGAAACACAGGTTTCTCTGATAATATTCGTGCTATATAAAAGCCTTTGTGTCTTCCCCTGTGGCCCAGTGGCAGATTCTCAGATTTTCATGCGAGAGACCCGTGTTCGATCCCCGGGTCTACCGGCAAAAAAAAAAAAAAAAATTTTTGCCGTCAATGCTCGCTGTCAGTTCCCTGAAAAGGCGACTGCAGATGTGTATTTTTGCAGCCAACGAGCGCGTTGTACAACCCGCTCGCCTGCACCCAAGCACCGTTTCTATGGTTTCCGTGCGTCACTACCTCCATTCTCACACATTTCTCTGGAAAATGTCAATATTGCAGTGGACGAGTCTATTGTAATACACGCACACCTGCAAACAAACGCCAGCGTGTTGACGCTCTCTGTTTCTATGGCAACTTCTCGCTCGTTCAGTTCCAGTAAATGCGACTGTTCCAGTGTATTCTGCAGTAAACAAGTCGGCGACACAGCCCGCTTGCCTGCACACAAACGCCGCTTTACGGCTACCCAGATAAATCCCATAGAATGTATTTTCTGGTGTTCCGACCACGGCCGATGGTGTTATGAGTGTAGACAAAATGCCCAGTGCTCATTCCTACACAGAAACACAGCCCGTCACACAGGGCTCGCGCACATGAAATCGACCCAGATCGATTGCGCATTAAATGTGGTAAATGTGCCCACTGCCCAGTGCCCACAAACACTACGTTCTGCATGTCTCAAGGTTTCTGTAAAACGAAACCAACATGCATTCGCTCTGCTCAGGCAGACAATGCTCTCAGTGTTGTAAATGTGCCCGCTATCCCACGCCCACATTCACACATAGACATAACAGGTCTTACGGGACTCGCCCAGCCCTCCCCCTCTCGATTGACCACCGCAGAGGAGTCGAGCGCGGGCAATCTGCCCGCTGTTATCAGCGCGCCCCCTGCCTCAAATGTCATATGCTTATGTTGCAGCACACTGAAGCCCCTCTGTCGCTGAGCGACCAGAGCGCGCTTCGCATTCAACCCCTAGCCATTCGTGCAAATGCATGGGCAAGGCTACCCGGGGTTTCGAAGTGGGTGCTAGACATTATAGAAAGAGGCTATTCGCTACAGTTCGGTCGACGCCCGCAACGCAAAGCGGCGCGAATCGATACTACGGTGAAAAAGGAAGTAGCACACCTACTTCGGGCCGAAATAGCGAAGTTACTGAGCAAAGGGGCTATTCTGGTACCAAAAAAAAAAAAAAAGACGGGGGTCTCAGACCCATTTTAGATCTAAGACGACTAAACAAAGCACTTCTGAAACGACGGTTCAGAATGCTCACGACCAGGAAAATCCTCTCGCAAATTTGCCAAGGGGACTGGTTCATGTCAATAGATCTGAAAGACGCTTATTTTCAAATACAAATAGCGTCACGTCACAGGCGATTTTTGAGATTCGCCTTCGAGGGCCAGGCATATCAGTTCACAGTCCTGCCATTCGGCCTATCCCTGGCACCTCGCGTATTCACGATGTGCATGGATGCAGCGCTCGCACCCCTCAGGCTCCGAGGCATACGAGTGCTGAATTATTTGGACGATTGGCTGGTCCTAGCTCGATCACAGTCGGAGCTCATAGAACACAGGACCATATTACTCGATCACCTCGAGAATTTAGGTCTCACAGTCAATTGGGCAAAGAGTTCACTGTCTCCCAGTCAGAAAATATCTTTTCTGGGCACAGATCTGGACTCGCTGTCTATGACAGCACAGCTGTCGCCGCAGCGCAGACTAAGTATTCAGCGCATGACAGAGATTTTTCGCCACGGCACTTTAGTCCCGCTCAAAAAGATTCAAAGGATGCTGGGTCTCATGGCTTCAGCATCCTCAGTGCTTCAGCTGGGTCTGCTTCGCATGCGCCCGCTGCAGTATTGGTTGAAAGCGCGCGCCGCGCAGAGCTTGGACCTCCGGTCTCGCGCGCCTCAAGGTCGATCAGAAATGCGTCGCAGCTCTGAAACCTTGGACAGTGACCGACTGGTACCGGTCAGGTGTAAGCCTGGGGACTTCCTCGAGTGTAAAGTTGGTGTCTACGGTCGCCTCAACCTCGGGATGGGGAGCGCTGCTCGAGGGCAGACCGTTATTCGGCCAGTGGTCGGAACGGGAAAAGCTTCTGCATATAAACTGCCTGGAAATGATGGCAGTCGACAACGCGCTGAGGCGTTTTTTGTCCCCAGATAAAAAGACACCACGTCTTGGTCCGTTCGGACAACATGTCAGTGGTGGCTTATATAAATCACCAAGGAGGTATCAGATCCAGAATCCTTCACAGGCTGACGGAACGCCTCCTGGTCTGGGCTCAGCACAACCTGCGCTCGCTCAGGGCAGCGCATGTGCCCGGCCATCTGAATGTGGGACCAGACAGACTGTCCAGAAACAATCTGCCGACAGGAGAATGGTCTTTTCATCCACAGACAGTCAAAATGCTATGAAGGACATTTGGCAGAGCGGAAATAGACCTATTTGCGTCTCAAGAGAACGCTCATTGTCAGGAATTCTTCTCCAAGAGCAGGGATGCGCTGGCTCACGCTGGCCCCGCTGCCCGCTCTATGCGTTTCCCCCTGTCACGCTCCTACCCCAGGTGTTAGAGCGAATCAGGGAGAGCAGATGCCCAGTGCTACTCGTCGCCCCATTTTGGACAAACCAAGTCTGGTTTCCAGTCCTGATGCAGCTGACGAGTCCCGCCCCGTGGCCGATACCGGTGAGGAGGGATCTCCTCTCGCAGGCGAACGGCTCGATCTGGCATCCTCGCCCGGAGCTTTGGTCCCTACATGTGTGGGCCATCAACGGGTACCCGTTAACCTCCCAGCGGGAGTGTTAAACACGATCACGCAGGCTAGAGCTCCATCTACGAGGCGGCTCTATTCCTCAAAATGGTCTGTGTTCACTAGCTGGTGTACAGCGAGTGGCACTTCACCCTCACGCTGTGGGGTGCCAGAGGTTCTCTCCTTTTTACAAGAGCTTCTGGATAAGGGCAGAACCCCATCCACGCTCAAAGTTTATGTGGCGGCCATAGCAGCGTTCGCTGAACCGCCGCTTGGCCAGTCATTAGGAAGGAACGATCTGGTCATTCGCTTCCTTAGAGGAGCTAAGAGGCTGAACCCTCCCAGACCACCCTCAGTTCCCGTTTGGGACCTTTCCACGGTTCTGGAAGCCATGAAAGGTGCCCCATTCGAGCCAATACAGTCAATAGACCTGAAACCCTTGTCTTTCAAAACAGTGTTTCTTCTGGCTCTCGCTTCAGTGAAGCGCATAGGGGATTTGCAAGCGCTCTCAGTGAGCACGACGTGTATGGAGTTTGGGCCGAATGACTCGAGAGTCATACTCAAACCAAAGCACGGATATGTTCCTAAATCCCTCAACACACCGTTTAGGGCACAGGTTATCTCCCTGTCGGCCCTGCCGGTATCTGAGGAGGAAGGGGACGCAGGCTTCCTTTGCCCGGTCAGGGCGTTAAGAGCCTATGTGTCTCGCTCATCTGTTTTCAGACAGACGGAGCAGCTCTCTGTTTTGTTCAGCTGACGTTCTAAGGGACTAGCTGCGTCAAAACAGAGTCTATCCAGATGGATAGTTGATGCTATAGCGCTAGCTTACACATCCAAGGGCCTGCAATGCCCGATAGGTGTCAAAGCGCACTCCACAAGAGGCATGGCCTCGTCGTGGGCTTGGTCCAGTGGGATTGCCTTGCAAGATATCTGTATGGCGGCAGGCTGGGCCTCCCCGTCTACATTTATAAGGTTTTATAACCTCGAGGTTCCCGCTTTGCAAGCTAGGTTGCTCTCGGTTTAATTTTTCAGTATTGCCCGCCCGATGCTATCGGCTCGGGATGCTGAAACTGCTAGAGCGTCGATCACTGATCGCCTATATACTTCTGTGGGCAGTACGTAAGTCCCCCATATTTACCAGTCCAGGCTGAGTTCGCCCTGGCTGTGTGGAACACTTGATATAACATGCTCTTATCAGAGCTCAATATTACAGGAATGATGCTATTCTAGCCCCTCTTCCCGGATTCTCTGTGAGTCCCTTGTGATTAGGCACTGTATGAGCCCCGGGCACCTGCCCTTGGGACTTCACTGTTATGTCTCAAGCACGCACGGCGTTTTACATTGTGTTCCCCTAGCGTAAGATATCTTACGCAAGTACGAGAGACCTCTCGTAAGAGAACGTACTCGGTTACTAACGTAACCTCGGTTCTCTCTAGAAGAGGGAACGAGTACTTGCGTATCTTGCCGTGCATGCGTCATGTTCTGATTCGCTTCAGCGATGAAAAACTGACCAAACCAGCCTCTCTGGGCCGTATTTATAGCCCTGGCCCCACCCGATTTCGGCGGGACATGACGTAATGGGCGCGAAGCGCCCTCATTGGTTCTGACGTCATGAGGAGCCTCTATCGATAGGCTGGTGCAGTTGCCGCAGAGCAGCCAATGGGCGCGCGAGCTGTCTCGCCCATGTCTGCATGCTGCTGCAATGCGTTTTACATTATTGCAAAATTAAGGATAATTTTTGGCTTCAATATCTCGAGGAAAAGAGGTTTTCCCCTAGCGTAAGATATCTTACGCAAGTACTCGTTCCCTCTTCTAGAGAGAACCGAGGTTACGTTAGTAACCGAGTACGTTTTGCACTCGTGCATGTGTGACTGTAACTGAGAGCTGTCTGAGGGCATGTCTGTCCCTGCAGCTAAAATACAACAAAACAAGCTTCATTTCTTCTTCATTTTTGTAGTTAGTTCATACAGGCTGTAGTTCATAGTTCATAAACTACTGCTTCAACTGATCGCTAACTTCTTTAACTTCAGTAAACACACAGAAATGCACCGATCAACTGCACAAACCTCTGCTGACTCTGCTCAGCCATGAACTATCATCGAAAGCTGATGGCGTAACATGCAGGTAGGCACGCCCTCACGTGATGCTGATTGGTCGATTGATAAGCTTAAATCTGATTGGCTAAAGACTGATCCTTGTAGGAGGAGAGCGCTTTCAGGAAAGTCTCAAACACACACATACACACACAACTTGATTTTCATTTTCAACGTTGGGTTTGTTCTTCTAAATGCGAATTTTGTCATTGTTCTGGAGCACACTAGCTTATAGATAACAGTATGGCTAACATATTCATACTAAAAGCCCAAAAACTTAAAAAATGGCACTATTTGAGGGAACAGCCAGTTGGGTGTCCGAAACCATTGTGGACGTTATTGAGTGACTTATTCAATCTCACATTCAATCCCACTACTGGAACTGTGTTCTAGAAATACATGTGATATTGATATCAGGGAAGGCAGGCATAGATTCAGAGGCATAAGGTACTGTAAGTATTACATACAACAATGCAACAATAATAAAACAATGCATTGACATTTACTTTTTACTTTTGATACTTAAGTCCTTTTAAAAACTTCTGTACTTTTACTTAAGTAAAAATCGGTCTTTACAACTTTTACTTGTAACGGAGTAATATTTGACCAGTAGTATCTGTACTTTCACTCAAGTAAGGAAGTACTTTGTCCACCTTTGCTATTTAGTGAATAATTGAACATTTATAATACAAATATTTGGGACATTTAACAATTTAACACATAATTATTACATAAAAAATTATTGTGGATACATGTAGGGTAAGTGCAATTGCGTGTATAAACCATGGTATTAAATAAACTATCAGGCTAATCTGGTATCTGTAATGCAATGCTATACACAAGCTAACCAATACAGACAAAAATGGTTATTATAATGTACTGTTAAAACTATTGGTTTTATTTACATATTTTTAAATAATTTCTTGTTCTAAAGTTAGGGATTTTTTGCATTTAGTTTGTTGAAATAAATAATTTTTGAATATAACCTGCTCTTAATTTTTTTTAATGGCATTTCAGTTGTATTTTTGCAAATGTATGTGGCATTTTTTTTTTTCTCAAAAATACTGATTTTGATATATTTTATAATGTTCAAATATATATATATTCACAAAATATATAACAAAAAAACAGTTGTGATAGGAGCAGTTGTTCATGTAATGAAGCACCGGACTCAGAAGGATCCATTTGCAGCTTTATTAGAATAGTCGTATAGGGTAATCAACAGTAGACAGGGCAATGGAGGAAACACAGAGAAGATCCGAGTCACAGGCAGAGATCGGGGCAGAGGCAGCAATAATCAAAGTCCAGTAAACAATCCGGGTCGGGGCAGGCAGAGAACAATCAGGAAACGAGGTAAAGCAGTCCAAGGTCAGAAATACAAAAAAAGCAAACACGAGTAATAACGCTCAGTAATGATGGCCAGGGCAAATCAAGACTTCGCAGAGAGGTGTTGTGTGGAAGTGGCTTTTATGTGTGTGTGTGTAGTGCAGCAGGTGTGTTGCGCAATCAGTCACAGGTGAGAGGCATGATGGGAATTTGAGTTCGGGAGGAAATGGTTAATATTCCGGAGACGGATCCCTCCGGTGGTGCGGAGGAGGCGGTACGGGAGCCTCCTCTGTAACAGTTCACATGCAGAAAAATGAATGGATCTCTATGTCCCTCTGCTGGATATATAGAAAACATCTCTACGTTGCTTTCTATATATCCAGATGTTTTCTATATATCCAGCAGAGGGACATAGAGATCCATTCATTTTTCTGCATGGGAACAACTGCTCCTATCACAACTTTTTTTTTATATATTTTGTGAATATATATATATTGCTCTCTAAAAGTGCCACTGATTTATCAGCTGGGTAAATTAATAAATACAATAGGTATAGTTAAAGCTCAAACAGTGGACAGTTTACAGACCATTGAAATGGTCTATAGCAACAAATATAGTCATAATAGCCAGAGGCGGTTCTGGGGGTTATAACCATTTTAAAGGGAACCGTCCCAGTGACAGCTCTTCTGAGACTGTAGGCTGTTAGATGTTTGTTTTTAAATAACTTGAAATAATCATGTAAACTTTGTAAAGCGTCCGCTATCAGAGAATAGATAGGCTCAGGTTCAGGCGTGGTGGCGGCCATCTCTGCTGAGGGCTCAGGCGACGTGGTGGTGGCCATCTTGTCTGGAGACACTGGCTCAGCGGCAGACGTGGCGTGAACAGACTCAGACTTGGCAGGCATGACGTGAAGAGACTCAGACTTGGCAGGCATGACGTAAAGTGGTTCAGGCTGAGATGATACTGTGGGTTTGCGGTGTTCCTCATCGGTAAAACCCACAGTAAATGAGGAACCACTCAAAAACAGGGCATAATCCATGTATTGTTCAAGTGAGAAGTGAATTTTTCCCCCAGGCAGTCCATAGCGCAAAGGTTCGTCTAATCCATGTCTAAAAATGTCAGTTTTTTGTCCAATAATTAGAATCTCTGTTTTTTCAGAATTAAGTTGTAGGAAATTACTAGTCATCCAGTTTTTTATATCAGCTATGCATTCCGTTCATTTTGTGAATTGTTAAGAATTGTGAAGCAAATTGCCATGCTTCCTAATGATATCTCCCAAGGGTAGCATGTACAGAGTGAACAGCAACGGTCCTAGTACTGAGCCTTGTGGTACGCCATACTGACCTTGTGATCGATGAGACGTCTCTTCATTTACTGCTACAAACTGATAACGGTCAGATAAGTATGATTTAAACCATGCTAATGCAATTCCACTAATGCCAACATCATTTTCGAGTCTATTTAAAAGAATGTTGTGGTCAACAGTGTGAAATGCAGCACTAAGATCGAGTAACACTAATAGAGAGATACAACCAAGAGCAAATCATTTGTGACTCTAATGAGAGCTGTCTCAGTACTATGGTACGGTCTAAATCCTGATTGAAAATCCTCGTAGATATAATTTCTTTCTAAAAAAGAACATAGTTGTGAAGATACTGCCTTTTCTAGTATCTTTGACAGAAAAGGCAGATTCGAGATCAGCCTGTAATTGACTAATTCTGTATGATCAAGTTGTGTTTTTTTAACAAGCGGTTTAATCATAGCCAGCTGGAAAGTTTTTGGTTTGTATCCTAATGACAAAGATGAATTAATGATACTAAGAAGAGGATCTATGACCTCTGGAAGCATCTCTTTCAGAAGCTTAGTCGCTATAGGGTCTAACATAGAGCTGGACAATAATTCAATATCAATATATATCGCAATATAATTTTTTTCAATAATGGTGATATGATTTTTGAAAAAGTATTCTCGTTGCTTTATAAACTTAAGATTGAGCCACTGTAGTCACTTGGACTATATTAACGATGTCTTTAATAACTTTTCTGGGCCAGCCAGTTTCAATCCCTTAAAAGCCTATGGAGCAGTGATCCAGCTCTCAGATTTAATCAAAAATATCTTAATTTGTGTTCCGAAGATGAACGAAGGTCTTACGGGGTTGGAACAACATGAGGGTGAGTAATTACTGACAGAATTGTCATTTTTGGGTGAACTAACCCTTTAATATTGAGCAAAACACATTAAATAACACTTAATTGTAACATTTGCTCTCCTTTAACAGCCAGAAGCAAAGCATGCTGGGAACTAGAAATCAGTTGTAACTCATTCTGTGACTGTGTGTGTGTGTGTGTGTGTGTGTGTATATGTGTGAACATACATTCACATTTATATGGGAACATGTGCATATATGTACACAATAAAGGATAAAACTTTGTGAATATTATACATGTAATGCTATTTTTGTCTTCATTTTTGTCTTAATATATGGTCAATGCATATATTGCAGTATAGTGAAAAATATAAACACTAGTTTCCCATATATGGAAATGTATTATGTAATATATCACATTATATTTTGCAGTATATTCCCATATATGTTTGTTCTGTAAGGGTAGACACACAGTCTTGTGACCTCGGAGGGCCACTCGTATAACTCAGGGTCCTGGTATCAGCCATACACATATGGAGATGTGCTACCTATCAGTCCATGTGTGGGAATGTACTATGTTTATCTATTTCCTATATTTCTTAGCCAATCAGAATCATTTAACCTGAAGCAAGGATGTACACGTAGCTTAGACCCTGGTGTAGGGTATAACTGAACTGTAAGCGGGACGGCCTACGAACTCCTGTGAGTCTTGAAGCTGATGAAACTGCAAACTATCTTCACTATTTTCTTTCATTTATTATAATTCTTACTCTTGTCTTAAATTTACTGCACTTCTAACTCCCTATCTTATTTAATCATATCTAGTCCTTGAGTCCTTAACTGTAAATTCCCTGAAAAAGAGTTTTAGCATTTTTGAAGTGCAGAGTTTGTATTTATCTAACAAAATGTGTTTTCTCACATGTGATTGAGTGGTTCCTCAAGAGGGAAGTAGGTTACATACTAAATTATATATTTTTGAAAATGTAAAAATGCAGAAAGTTGTGTGCTATGGGCAGGTTTAGGGGTCGGGTTAGTGTAGCGGGACAGAATATACAGATTATCCAGTATAAAAACCATTACGGCTATGGAGAGTCCCCACAAAGATAGCGAACCAGACGTATGTGTGTGTGTATGTGTGTGTGTGTGTGTGTGTGTGTGTGTATCTTCTACATTTCAGATTATGCAGTCATCATGAGCTTCTCTTCACGTACAGTCTGTCACGTTTCTGTGTTTCATGTATACTGTTTAAGCTTTAAATATCCTATGTTTTCAATTAATCTCATTTAATCTCTTAATCAGATTCTTCAGATTGATGTTAATATAACATCAGATTATATGCTCTGGCTGCCGTTAATGCTGTACTCAGCGCTGACATCTATTTTTAATAAAATATTTTTAGAAATGTATACGATCTGCCTTTGAGAAGTTCTCATAGAGCGAAGGATGTTACAGATGTTTTTTAAGACAAAGTTAAACATACATAAATATAGTGTCGAAGAGTATGTAGAACTGTGGTTTTAAGGCAATTAACAAGACTAGACAAACTGCACATTTACTACATTCTTGCAGGTTTATTAAGATCTTCTGGAAGATTAAAAGGAAAACAAGAAAGTGATGCTGATGTTCAAGCGGCTGCTGAAGCTTCACGACGGTTTTTCTTGCTGTTTGGTCTTGCAGCTGTGCGCTGTTTCGCCCGACTAGCCTTCAGTTTGTCCAATCCGGCCTTCATTTTTTCCACTCCGGCCTTCATTTTTTCCACTCCTGTGGCCGCTGGTCCACCTACGGCTCCCTTCTACACAAACATTACCATAATAAGAACATTATTTATCAGAATGTCCAAATTTTCAGATTGTAAGAGGTATTTTTTAATTATTGATTTTTATATTTACTCTATATGCCATACCTGATAGCAGTAGGATTTACCATATCGAACCATTGTGGCAATATGTTCACAATTCTCTTTATGAAGAATATATTCTTTACACTTCTTCTTGTCACTCATTAGTTCTTCAATGGTTCTTATCATGTCGGGCGTGCTCTGTGGTATTTTTTCTGCACTGTCATAAACATTGTTCACCACTGTAAAGGGACCTGGTTGTGTATCGAATCGGCAGCCGGGTTTTGGTGTCTCTGTTGAAAAATGATGCAATGTTAAAAGCTTAATGAATGTATAATGGGTATGACAGTCTTCAAAAGATTTTGTAATAAATTTGAAAGACATGATGTCATACTTATCATCTCAAAAATATTCTGATCTTCCCTCTTTCCCTCCACATGCTCACCCCCAACAAATACAGCATAGTGAATTATAAAAGGTAATTTGTTTTGAGGTTTAGGAAATTTAAGCAGGTCCCCAAATTGATACTGTGAAGATAAAATATGTATATAAATAAATAACGTAACAGTAAACTGTCCAAATAACCATAGGAAGTAAATAAGTGTATGAAAATGTGAAAAGTAGCCTATATAAAATGTGTAAATCTTGGATCCTCACCTGTTGATGAGGTGTTGCTGTTGTCTGAGCTTTAACAACATGCGCAGAGAAGCACAGCTGGAGAAACACAGCGATCAAAACACTCTTCCCGCTCAACATCTTCATCTTTAGGCTCCTGTGAAAAAGAAACATGTTTCGTGGGCTCTACATTGTATACAGCGTAACAAATGTTTGACACGATTAGCAAAGATCTTCAAAAGATCTTCAACAAAATTGTGCTAAGGCTGATATTTTGGACATCCCCCCCCCAAACTATAAGATCGTGCCTTAAAACGATTAACACATCCATCTGAACATGTTTTGATAAATTTACACGTTTCACCAAACGTAGGTAAATGCTTTCAAAACAATTACACACAGACTCTAAATTTGGCTTAATTTAAAAACTCACTTTCCAGATAGCAGCAAAACTATTGCAGTTTCCTCTATTCTTATGACAGATTTAGCTGTAGACACACAGGTACATCACTGAAATGAAAAAGATATTTTTTTTATTCCAGTTTATTCCACAATGAAGATCAGTTTTTATATGAATTATATAAAGTTAAAAGTTCACACACATTGCTGCCACTGTATTCGTCAAGACTCTGATTTTATTCCATTTAAACTTTGAATTTTTTTAACAGTAATTCAATGTATTTTTTTATTTAAACAAAAAATATGTAAATAAAACAAACACAAAATGGTCTGTTCGTCTACAGTGCTATAAAACTTTGTGCTTAAATTGTCCACTAAAATATCAAGTTAAAAACAGAAGCAAAACATCATTTTACATTTAATGCTAAGCTATTTAATTACATAAAGTAATCCATAATTGAAGTGTGTATCAAAAAAGTACTTAGCCGTGAAAGAAAGAAGGCTTTACCTGGGTTGATGATCATGTAGTGAAGGCTACGAGAGACGGACGTTAAATAGTCTTTTGCAATGATCTTCTCATCAGAACCATCATTCCCGATTTACTTATCATTTGAATAGACCCAGTAATGAAACATTCACTTACGAGTCGTATCGGAATATGCCTTGATGGCAGTTAAGACAATACAAATGAGTGACAAAGGAGAGCAGAGCCTCAGATGATCCAGACAGACTGATAGGCTTCCATCCAGTCTTAATTTAACACCAGTCATCAAACTGTTATATTGTTATTGTATTTGCAATGAAATGTTCAGATGTTAAAAAGGGTCTGCAGGTCAATTTGCACAGATGCGATCTTTACATTTACATTTACTGATTTAGTAGACATTGTTATTCAAAGTGACTCACAAATGAACTCTGCTAGTGTAAGTGAACCATCCTAAAGAGAGTAATATGAGAACTGCTGCAATACAAAAATATAAAATTGCTTAGAAAGTATAAGACCTTTCTAATCTTTGTATATAAAAGATCATTTAAGATTCCATTTTAATAGTAAATACAAATATAGCTGCAAGCGGCGATCATCAGGGTCCAAGAACAAAGGGTTATACAATGCATGTCTTTTTTCATACACAAGTCTTTAAGTGTCTCTTTATAGAAGTATACTATGAACTATATTAAAATGTGCAAATAATATTGTCTCTTTCCTTCAATTTGACTGCAATAGATTCAGTCATGTCTGGAAAATTGACAAATATGTTTTCAATATCATTAGAAGAATATAAAAATTAAGACAAAATGAATGATCTACAAGTATTTTGGAGATCTTTATTTTTATTTGATTTTTTTGCAAGCTGATTATATTGGGCTTTATTAAACTTTGTAAAACTATAATGAATTCATATGCATTTTTTTATTACTACAACTCTATTGAAGCATTTGCACAGACTTTAAGCCATGAGATCGAAAAGGATTTGTTATCCTGCAGTTTTCTCTCATGGACAGCACAAAATGTCTTCATGTCCATGTTTATGAAGTTCTGTAAAATTTGGATTCAAACAATCAGTGATGGAAAATGACCAACATCAGTTCAGTTCATGCGCACACTCAGCTGATGTTGCATCTTGCACAATGGTACGCTAAAGGGTAAAATATGGAGAATGAACACAAACACACACAGTTTAAGCTATAGTAATTATCTGATTAAATGTAAACGCTCCACTGATCTGAGATGCTCCTGGCTGACAGCACATGTACTGCGGATCCTTCAATACAGTCGGGAAGATGTGCTGCTTCCCTCAGTTAGGAAAATCCTGGCCACCGATTGTTTTGAACTTGACAAAGAGTGAGTAGCCTCTCCAATAAAGTCAGAATATGAATAGAGTTGACTCTTTTAAATAACTCAGTTAGAACATAGCAGACAGCAACACAGTGTACCAGATGTACCAGATGTGGGCCGGATCTGGACCGACATGTTGCTGTCCGGGTTCTGACCGGCTGGTTCCATCTGTTTACAGTTGGTTCTGTAGGATAGGACTATAGTTTTTAAAGCTTCCTATTTTATAGTTGTTACAACACAGAAGGGGCAGACACACGAATAAGGTAATGTGAGTTTATTAATAACAACCAGATGAGTGATCGGAGTGCAGATGAAGGTGAGTAGATCTGAATATAGTCCCGATGATGATGACTTGAATGATACAGTATGTCTTTCTTGCAGATGGAGAGCTGAGAGGGATTACCGGAACCGGAGAAGACACAGGAGAACACAGGAGACGAAGACCCACGAGGAAGACTGGTAGACGGGGAGAGGATGCCACGGAACAGGTAAGTAGCATGCGGAGTCCTGGAGGTAAGCATACAGAGAAGCGTCTAGATGCGAACGATACCGGACAATGAGTGATTGTGCGAGCGGGGTTTAAGTGCTGGAGGTGATTGATGAATAGATGACGTGCTGGTGTGTGTGATCAGTATTCAGGAGAGGAGGTCCGCTGTGATTGAGTGAGGGTGGAGTCTGGCGTGATTGTAACATTACCCCCCCCTCCACGGCCCGCTCCTGAGGGCCGAGGACCCCGACGTCGTGGCGGTCGGCCTCTACCCCGGGGTGCGGGTCTTTCCGGATGAGTGGCATGGAACTGATCGAGCAGATTAGGATCAAGTATGTCATTTCTGGGTACCCATGAGCGTTCCTCGGGACCGTAGCCCTCCCAGTCCACGAGGTACTCTAGAAGACCACCACGACGCCGGGAGTCCAAAATCTCCTGAACCTGGTAAGTAGCACCGTCTTCTAGGATGAGTGGAAGGGGAGGTTCAGCCGCTGCGCCAGACTCTGAGGGAACAGAAACAGAGGGATGATGAGGTTTCAACAAGGAGACATGGAAGGTAGGATGAATCCTGTACTGTGGTGGCAATTGGAGTTGATAAGTGACAGGGTTGATCTGCTTCACGATGGTGAAGGGGCCAATGAACCTGGGACTCAGCTTTCGGCAAGGCAGACGTAACCTGATGTCCCTAGTGGACAGCCAGACCTTCTGACCTGGTTGGTACGAAGGGGCGTCAGAGCGACGAAGGTCGGCTGTCATCCTACGTCTGCGCAATGCCCGTTGCAGATGGTGGTGCGCTGAGTCCCAAACCCTCTCGCTCTCTCGGAACCAGTAGTCAACTGCAGGAACATCCGATGGTTCCCCAGTCCAGGGGAACAATGGAGGTTGGTAGCCGAGCACGCACTGGAAGGGAGTGAGTCCAGTGGTAGGTTGGCGTAACGAGTTCTGTGCGTACTCGGCCCAACCCAGGAACTGGTTCCAAGAGTCCTGGTGGCCATGACAGAAGGTACGGAGGAAACGTCCAATCTCTTGAATCTTCCGTTCTGTCTGCCCGTTCGACTGCGGATGGTAACCAGAGGAGAGGCTAACGGTCACACCTAGGAGTGAGAAGAACGCCTTCCATACCCTGGAGATGAACTGTGGTCCTCTATCGGACACGATGTCCTCTGGAATTCCATAAACTCTGAAGATGTGGTTAAACATCAATTCTGCAGTCTGTATGGCAGTGGGGAGTCCCTTCAGGGGAAGTAGACGACATGACTTGGAGAATCTATCGATGATTACTAGGATGCAGGTACAGTTATCAGAAGCAGGTAAGTCAGTTATGAAATCGACTCCTAGGTGTGACCAGGGTCTGTTGGGAACGGGCAGTGGATGTAGTTTGCCAGATGGAAGATGGCGAGGGCTCTTTGAGATGGCGCAGTCCTTACAACCTCTCACGTACCTTCTGACGTCCGCTGCCATGTTAGGCCACCAGAAGCGTTCTTTCAGCAGCGAGAGGGTCTCATTGACCCCTGGGTGGCCAGTGCCCAGTGACGTGTGAGAAGTGTGGATGAGAGGGATGCGCCGAGTACGGGAAATGTAGGTCAATCCAGGTGGGCAACCCGGCGGAGCGTTGGTGGAGACATTGGAGGAGGGCAAGGTTTCCTCAGACCAAGTGATGGGACTTACAAACAGTCTTTCAGGCAGGATGGGTTCAGACTCTTCTGGAACCTCTTCTGGACTATGGAGACGGGATAAGGCATCCGCCTTGACATTTTTGGAACCAGGGACGTAGGAGATGGTAAAGTTGAACCGTGTAAAGAATAGTGCCCATCTAGCTTGTCGTGGATTTAATCTCTTGGCGTCTCTGAGATACTGTAGATTCTTATGATCCGTCAAAACCACAAATGGATGTTGTGCACCCTCCAACCAATGTCTCCACTCCTCAAGAGCCAGCTTGACGGCTAACAGCTCCCTGTTGCCGATGTCGTAATTGACCTCCGCCGGGTTGAGTTTGCGGGAGAAGAAGGCGCATGGATGAAGTCTACTTGGAGTCCCCTGCTGCTGCGATAGAATCGCTCCCACTCCTGTGGTAGAAGCATCGACTTCCATGACGAAGGGCTTTTCTGGATCTGGATGAATTAAGAGAGGAGCGGAAGTGAAGGCTCTCTTGAGGGACTCAAAGGCGTGGGTGGCAGTAGGTGTCCAGGACAGAGACTTGGGCTTGTTGCGTAGGAGGTGAGTAAGTGGACTGGAGATGGTACTGTAATTCTGGATGAAACGGCGGTAGAAATTGGAGAATCCGAGGAATCGTTGGAGTTCTTTGATGGTGGTAGGTATGGGCCAGCTGCGGATGGCTTCCACCTTCCCCTCGTCCATCCGGATGCCACTGCTATCGATGTTGTATCCAAGGAACTGCACTGAGGGTTGGTGGAAAGAGCACTTTTCGGCCTTCAAGAAAAGCTGGAAATCCCTCAGGCGCTTCAGGACCTCCGCAACGTGGTGGCGATGTTCTTCCATACTCCGGGAGTAAATCAGGATGTCGTCGATGTAGACCAGAACTGACTTGTGGAGGAACTCCCGGAGTACTTCATGGATGAAGTCCTGGAATACGGAGGGGGCGTTGACCAATCCATAAGGCATAACGAGATACTCATAGTGTCCAGTAGGGGTCACACAGGCTGTCTTCCATTCGTCCCCCTCACGTATCCGGATGAGATTGTAGGCGCTGCGGAGGTCCAACTTGGAGAAGACAGTGGCACCTCGGAGATGTTCCAGTGCAGCGGGGACGAGAGGAAGGGGATAGCGGAACTTGATGGTGATTCGGTTGAGTGCACGGTAATCAATACAGGGCCGCAAGCCTCCGTCCTTCTTTGCCACAAAAAAGAAACTGGAAGCAGCAGGGGACGTAGACGGACGGATGTAACCTTGCTCCAGGGCCTCTTTGATGTACTCCTCCATGGCCTTCTCCTCCGGCAGTGACAGAGGGTAAATCTTACCACGGGGCACTGGCTCACCCTGAAGCAGATCGATGGCACAGTCCCATGGCCTGTGTGGAGGCAGCTTGGAGGCTCGCTGGGGACAGAAGACATCACTGAAGTGGGCATAACAAGGAGGAATATCCACGGAACGTTTCTCCACAGGGCTTTCGATGGAAGTAGAGCAAAGGTGTAACTTCTTGGAATGTGGAATTGGAAGTGCAGGAAAACAGCTCGGGAAACAGCTACTGCCCCACTTCAGGATCTCTCCTGTCCTCCAGGAGATGATGGGGTTGTGCTGCTCCAACCAAGGGCGCCCTAGGATCACATCAGCGGTGGATTCCTCCAGAACCAGTAGATGTTGTTGCTCCACGTGTAATGCTCCCACTTGAAGTTACCGAGTTGATCTGGTAGACGGATTTCGTGGCAGTGGATTTGAGCTTGAGCTGACGGCAGAGGGCGCCGGAGATGAAGTTGCCTGCAGAGCCTGAGTCGAGTAGAGCGTGGACTGGAATGACAAGATCGGCTGTAATTAGTTCCACAAAGGTGGTGAGAGGCTTCATCTTTTCGATAGAAGGAACTATTGCACTCACCATGGGACGAGGAGGACGAATAGGACATCTTGAGATGTAATGTTCAGAAGCACCACAATATAGGCATAGATGTTGGGTTATCCTTCTCTGACGTTCAGTGCGTGATAACCGTGCACTATCCAACTGCATAGGCTCGTGGACTGGTTCTGGAGGGCTGATGGACTCAGGTCGGCGGAGGAATGGAAGAGTGAACGACTGGTCTGGGTGTTCCGTGAGACACGGATGCATACGAGTGGCGAAGCGTGTAGAGAGTTGGATGAAGCATTCAAGCCCGATGGAATCCTCGTATGCAGCGAGATGCAACCGCACTTGAGGATTTAACCCTTGACGATATGTGGTGATCAGGGCTTGTTCATTCCACCCACTGGCAGCAGCTAATGTACGGAATTGTAGGGCATAATCACTCACAGACAGATTATTCTGCTTCAACTGATACAGTTGTTCTCCTATCGACGAATCCCAGGTGGGCGTTCCGAAAACTTCTCTGAAGTGAGTGAAGAAACTGGAGATCGACTGAACAACGTCACTCTTCTGTGACCAGAGTGATTCGGCCCAACGGAGCGCTTTACCGTTCATCTGTGAGATTACAAACGCTACCTTTGAGAGGTCCGTCGGATATAAATGCGGTTGCATCTCCCAGACCAGCGAACATTGCAAGATGAAGCCGTTGCAATCCTCCGCCGATCCTGAGAAGGGCGCTGGTCGGGCCATGGGACTGGCAATTACCGGTGGTGAAGAAGTGACGATGTTTACGGAAGTGGATGCAAGTGGAGATGCTGGTGGGACTGGGGGAAGTGCCTGACGAAGATCATCCACGATGTCAACAAAGGGATCAGAAGTGCTCATGCTGGCGTGCGTTGTGTTGGTCCGGTATTCTGTTACAACACAGAAGGGGCAGACACACGGATAAGGTAATGTGAGTTTATTAATAACAACCAGATGAGTGATCGGAGTGCAGATGAAGGTGAGTAGATCTGAATATAGTCCCGATGATGATGACTTGAATGATACAGTATGTCTTTCTTGCAGATGGAGAGCTGAGAGGGATTACCGGAACCGGAGAAGACACAGGAGAACACAGGAGACGAAGACCCACGAGGAAGACTGGTAGACGGGGAGAGGATGCCACGGAACAGGTAAGTAGCATGCGGAGTCCTGGAGGTAAGCATACAGAGAAGCGTCTAGATGCGAACGATACCGGACAATGAGTGATTGTGCGAGCGGGGTTTAAGTGCTGGAGGTGATTGATGAATAGATGACGTGCAGGTGTGTGTGATCAGTATTCAGGAGAGGAGGTGCGCTGTGATTGAGTGAGGGTGGAGTCTGGCGTGATTGTAACAATAGTAAATACGTGTCAATATACGTGTATATCAGTGACATTAAAAATCCAATTATTTATGTAGGGAGAATTGCCCTAAAATGGGACACTGTCTAATGTGGGACACTTAAGGTCTAGTGTTTGTAGGTCCCCCATAAATACATGAATGCCAATGAAACTAAGGGTTCGTGAAAGCTGTGGTGTCATGTGATCGATATCACATGACCTCTAAATGTCCAGTCATATATGAGGGTGGAGCAATCATCAAAAAGGAAGAAACTAGTGTGAAGACCACCCAAAGGTCAGTGACATAGAGTTTTGATAAATTTGATACATTTAAACAGAACAAGCCTGCTACTTTTTGACCTAATGTGCTTATGAAATGTTTGCCCATCAAAAATAGTAGGCTATAACTTTGTTTGTATAGACTATTAATATTTTTTTATCAGATTTCCTTGTGATCCTTGTGAAACGTGGTTTCGAAAAGTGGGACAGTACTTCTGTCAGACAAAAATGTGTGTTGGAGCAGGTTTGTGGGACAAAAATGGTTATTTACAGGGTTTTAGTGTTGTTATGCAATATTATAATGCTGTTGCATTATTCACTCGATTGCTCCTGTCTGCCTCGCTGCCTGCTGTGAGTGTTTTTGCTTCGTTGCTGTAAGCTCCGTCTTGTTTATTAGCCTCGTATTTCCTTGTTTTGAACCATAATTTACTACAATTTCTAGTTGTTTATACTACTACTAAATACGGCTTGCCCAACATCGCTGGCTTCCGTTACTACTAACACAACACGCTAGTAATTCGCTAGCCTGTTAACGCGCCACCCGTGCGCTCAGCTATTTTTATTTATTTATTTTTCTCTCGCGCGCTCGCGCCTTTGAGTTCATAAAAGCTCAGGTGAGTAAGAATCACTCAACAAACACGGTGAGTAATGTCTTGTCCTGTTATTATCATGCGTCGCGTCTGAATGCGTTGTTGTTTTTGGAGCTCTATCGATTTGATTTATAATTCTTGATTTTTCTCTCTGCCTCGCTGCCTGCTGTGAGTGTGTTTGCTTCGGAGCTGTAAGCTCCGTCTTAGCATCTACCGCTTGGTGCAGGTGAGGACACATTTGAGCTTCACGCACTGCAGTCTGAGCTGGAAGCTGTTGAGAAACAGATCCACAACCTTTTATTGAGACAGGCCGAGCTGAGAGACCGGTGTTTGGCTCTTGAAACATCACGCGCCGATGCACACAAATCAGTGTTTAACGTTACTAACCCGCTGACTCCGACCGCGTCTACTCCGTGCGTTCCTCAGCATCGGTCGCAATCAGCCATGGTCTCGTTCACTCCGGCTCCAACACGCCACCACGAAGCCTGGGTGGTTCTGCAGCGGAAGACGCGAGTCAGGTTTAGACCAAGACTTTCTCCGACCCTCCCGGTTTTCGAGTTATCCACACAAAACCGCTTCTCCCCTCTACGCGAAACAGAACGCGATGCTGTGATCATCGGCGATTCCATCGTTCGGCACGTACACGCTACGTTAGGTAAAAGTAAGGTGCAAAGTCACTGCTTCCCTGGTGCTCGTGTTTCTGAAATCGCTGCTCGCGTTCCCGAGATCCTGAACGGTGACGAGCGCGTCGGAACTGTGGTCCTGCACGCGGGAGTGAACGACATCAGGCTGCGCCAGACGGAGATTCTGAAGAAAGACTTCAGGAATCTAATCGATACGGTACGCAGCACATCGCCTGAAACAACGATCATTGTGTCAGGACCGCTTCCCACGTACCGACTAGGGCATGAAAAGTTCAGCAGATTATTTGCGCTAAATGAATGGTTAATGTCATGGTGCAATGAGCAGAAACTGCTCTTTGTAAATAATTGGAATCTGTTTTGGGAGCGTCCTAGGCTTTTCCGTGCTGATGGCTTACACCCAAGCAGATTCGGAGCGGATCTTCTGTCAGATAACATCTCCAAAATGTTAAATACCCTTTGACTAGTAACCAAAAGTCCAAATCATAGTCTCTGCTGCACCAATTCAACTGATATAAATACTAGTGTAGAACATTGCATAGAAACCGTGTCTATTCCTCGTTTAGTGAGATCAAATAATAAATCTAATGCAGGATCTAGGAAAAATCTAATTGTTATTAAAACAGAAAATGTTGCTATTAGTAAACAAAAACTATTTCTAAAGCTAGGTCTTCTAAACATTAGATCACTCACACCTAAGGCAGTTATTGTAAATGAAATAGTCACAGATAATAGCTTCGATGTACTTTGCCTTACTGAAACCTGGCTTAAACCAAATGATTATTTCGGTATTATGAGTCTACTCCTCCTGGATACTGTTATAAGCATGAGCCCCGTCTGATTGGCCGTGGCGGAGGTGTTGCAACCATTTATAAAGATATTCTAAATGTTACTCAGAAAACGGGTTATAAGTTTATTTCATTTGAAGTACTTGTACTAAATGTTACGCTCTTAGATGTTAGAAAAACATCCCTATTATCTCTAGCCTTGGCTACCGTATATAGACCGCCAGGGCCTTACGCTGATTTCCTAAAAGAGTTTGCAGATTTTCTCTCAGACCTATTAGTCAATGTCGATAAAGCATTAATTGTTGGAGATTTTAACATACACGTAGATAATCCAAATGATGCGTTAGGAGCTGCGTTTACAGATTTATTAAATTCATTTGGGGTCAAGCAAAACGTCACCGGACCAACTCATCGTCTTAATCATACACTCGATTTAATTATATCACATGGAACCGATCCAACCGATATAGATATCATTCCACAAAGTGATGAAGTCACTGATCACTACATGGTAACTTGCATATTACGTACTGCTGTAATATGTCATGCGGCGTCGCGTTATCAACCAGGCAGAACAATCCTCCCATCCACCATAGATAATTTCTCAAATTGCTTATCTAATCTGTCTCAGCTGCTGCCTGAACCCAAACAAACAGATGAACTAGAAGAACTAACTAGCACTATGAGCACCATTCTCTCTAGAACATTGGATGTGGTTGCACCTATTAAATTAAAAAAGGTCAGAGAGAAAAATAAAGCACCATGGTATAACAATACTACGCATGTTTTAAAGAGAGAAACCCGTATTTTAGAGCGTAAATGGAAACAAACTAATTTAGAGGTCTTTAGAATCGCGTGGAAAGACAGTATGTCGCGTTATAAAAAGGCCCTAAAAGCTGCCAGGGCTGAGCACCTCCGCAAACTAATAGAAAACAACCAAAACAATCCAAGGTTTCTATTTAACACCGTGGCTAGACTAACAAATAAACAGACGTCACCCGAACAAAATATCCCGTTACAGTTCAGTAGTAATGATTTCATGAACTTCTTCACTGAGAAAATAGAAAGCATCAGAACCACAATTATAAACGTTCAATCTTCAATCGCGCCTTATAATTCAGCTTCAATTATCACCCCGAAAGAACAATTACAGTGCTTTACAACTATAGAACAAAAAGAGTTAAATAAACGTATCACTTCATCTAAAACAACAACATGTTTATTAGATCCTATACCAACTAAACTACTGAAAGAAGTGTTACCTGTAGTGGAAGAGCCTCTCCTCAATATTATTAACTCGTCTTTATCTTTAGGTCATGTTCCAAGAACATTTAAACTGGCAGTTATAAAACCTCTCATTAAGAAACCACAATTAGATCATAATAATCTAGCAAATTATAGACCCATTTCAAATCTTCCATTTATGTCTAAAATATTAGAAAAAGTGGTGTCCGCTCAACTGGGATCTTTCTTGCAACAAAATGATATCTATGAAAAGTTTCAGTCTGGATTCAGACCGCATCATAGCACTGAAACTGCGCTCGTTAAAATCACAAATGATTTACTTTTAGCTTCTGACCAAGGCTGTATCTCAATACTAGTTTTACTTGATCTTAGTGCTGCGTTCGATACTATAGATCACACAATACTCTTAGATCGACTACAAAATTATACTGGTGTTCAAGGACAAGCACTAAGCTGGTTCAAATCATACCTATCTGACCGCTACCATTTTGTCTATTTAAATGGCGAAAAATCGATCATAACTCCAGTAAACTATGGAGTGCCGCAGGGATCTGTATTAGGCCCTCTGTTATTTTCAATATATATGATGCCACTTGGAAATATTATAAGGAAACATGGAATTAGTTTCCATTGTTATGCTGATGACACTCAAATATATATTTCATCACGGCCGGATGAAAACGCTACATTTTCCAAATTGACAGAGTGTGTTAAAGATATAAAAGATTGGATGACGCGTAATTTTCTTTTATTAAATCCAGACAAGACAGAGGTAATACTTATCGGTTCAAAAAACCGCCCACAAAACCTCGCACAATACAACTTTAACATCATAGGATGTCCTGTTACTTTATCCTCTACAGTAAAAGACCTGGGTGTTATACTCGATTGCAACCTGTCTTTTGAAAATCATATTTCATATGTTACAAAAACAGCCTTTTTCCACCTTAGAAACATTGCTAAGCTACGTAATATGCTATCAGTTTCTGATGCAGAAAAGTTAGTTCATGCATTCATGACCTCGAGACTGGATTACTGTAATGTTTTATTAGCTGGTTGTCCTGCATCCTCAATAAACAAGCTACAGTTAGTCCAAAATGCCGCCGCTAGAGTTCTTACGAGATCAAGAAAATATGATCATATAACACCGATTTTATCATCACTGCATTGGTTACCTATAAAGTTCCGTATTAACTACAAGGTATTGCTACTGACTTATAAAGCCCTAAACGGCTTAGCTCCAGTCTATTTAACGGATCTTCTATCGCCCTATAATCCATCGCGCTCTTTAAGATCACTAAATTCAAGGCTTTTGGTCATACCTAGGATATCCAGAACCACCAAAGGAGGGAGAGCATTTTCACATTTGGCTCCAAAACTCTGGAATAGTCTTCCTGATACTGTTCGTTGCTCAGACTCGCTCTCCCAGTTTAAAACTAGATTAAAGTCGCATCTCTTCAGCCAGGCATTCATATAATCCTACAGTTCAAACTACAATCCGGCCTCTATCCAATGCCAGAGGAGAACTGGCCCCCGACTGAGCCTGGGTTCTCCCAAGGTTTTTTTTTTCTCCATTAAGGCACCTGATGGAGTTTTAGGACACCATTAGGTCACTTGATGGAGTTTTTCGGTTCCTTGCCACTGTTGCCTTTGGCTTGCTCAGTTGGGGATATTTTGGGGATATTTAATTTAATTTTATCAATCAATAAATTCCTCTTGCAACAAACTTTGTTGTATTATTTTAATTTAATACTGTGAAGCTGCTTTGATGCAATCTGTATTGTGAAAAGCGCTATACAAATAAACTTGACTTGACTTGACTTGTTGCAGATGTTTAAGCGTTTGTTCAAGCTGTGGGATGTTGTTTTTTGGCAAGTTTTTAGCTAAATTTTGCCATTAAATAGGCCTAGGCTATGACTGTTGTGGTTGTTTGTGTTCATAAAATTAACTAGAGAACAGTCAGGAATTCTGAATGTGCATTTAACTCGTTTCTATCTACATAACATTACATAGGCCTATGATAATAGTTGCTTAAGGTCTTTATAATAAATGCATCAGAACTATCATGTTGTATAATTTGTCTGATGCGAGGTTCAATTATCTATGTTTCATTCATAAATAATCAAAAGAATTACTAACTTAAGAAGATTTTACTATATTCTACATGAATCAAGATGATTTTGGTCTTTTATCATAGACTTTTCAGTGTCCCACATTAGGGACAAAACTGTCCCACATTAGGAAGCTGCAGCTTGTCTCAGACGACTTGCACTAATATGTATCATTTATGAATGTGTTATCTTTATTTTCTCTTTTGATTTGATATGGACACATCCTGGAGTTTTTAAAATGGTATTGGGTGTGGATTTAATGTTTTGGTTACACATCGCAATATGTCGCAGAAGTTTGAAATGCAAAAAATGTCAGGGCGAATCATCCTATCGACCCCTCATTGTGTGTGCGTCTTATAATCTGCTTATACAAGGGATGAAATTAGTTTCAGTTATCCACACTCATTTTATAGCCATATATAGCAAATAAAAAAATCACTTGGAGGCTGTGCATCTGCAATAGGTGAGCAGGGAGGACTTGAAGATGAGTGAGTAAAAGAGAACTTTACTGTGATTAATAGGCCTACTTTTTAATTATCAAGTGATTAACTACTAAACAAAAGATAAAAGGGCTATTCAGTAAAATGTATACTTCTATTTTACATTTATTTTACATGTATTTAGTTTATTTAACAACTTATTTAGTTGCCTTGATTCAATTTAGTTGATTAGAGTATAAAACATTTAGTAACTCCACCCTTATTTAATGTTACTTTTAATAAAATGAATTGATTATTCTACTGATATATTTATTTATTGTTATTATTAAATGATAAACGTGGTATAAAGACGAGATATAAAACTTGGTTGAGATGTTTTTATTTAAAAGTCATAAAAACAGGTATAAATCAGTATCAACTTACAAATATACAAGCAATTCACCTTAAAGAGGCAAGAAGCATGAAAAGTCATAAAAACACACAGATTTAAACAATGTCAGAAAGAATAGTACAAGCTAGTGTGTTTTTATTTGCAATGTGGTCACTGTATGTCAGTTGGTCATTAAAGATTTTTGGCGGATCAGGATGAAAATATTGATGATGGGTCAGTAGCTGGATGGTGAAATTACGCTGATCATCGAGTGACTGAGAAGATGAGAAGTTGCAGCTGATGATCTTTCATCCGTCCAGTGACCGTCAGATCGTCTGCCTGAAATAAAAAGTAAAGCTGTTTGTCTCCAGCATAGCACTGGTAGGAGAAACCCTGTGCCTGTATAATATATCCCAGCCATGTATATGAGTATATGCAGAAGAGGAGCGATCCAAGCACTGACTTTTCCGGTTCATATGCGACTAGTTGATGTGCTTTGAATTCCTGCCCAGGAAACATTGAAAGACCTGTGAGGTTTACAGTGCAGTTCCCATGATGCACAGCAATGAAAGGGTGGACAAAAGGATCTGATGGCTAAGCCAGTTCATTCAACATTATGATATACACATTCCTTGATTTATTTTTACAAAACATAGATCCAAATAAAGCAAGAGAATCTGCCGTTGTCATTATCGGGTCCGCCCTCGAAGTCAAGTCTCCACAAACTGTCAGTTAATGATTATTCTAAGTATATACGAATGATATTAATTTAGAATACGTATAGCTTCCTATACAATGTAGAAGAAAACAAATGAGTGCATTAATTCACTATTAATTAATTAATAAATAAATTAATTAATTAATAATATCCTAATACCCTAATATTAATTAATAATATCCTATTTAGCAGATGTGGACAGTAACAAAGTAGCCTAGGCTACAGTAAATTTACTTGAGTACTAAGTACACTTTTTGAGTATCTGTACTTTACTTTGGTATCATTTTTTTTTCTTTCTGTAAACTTTAACTTCACTACATTTGAAAGACAAATATCGTACTTTTTACTCCACTACAATTCTGTCAAGGTCCTTGAGTAGAAAGTAGTAACGTCAGTCGAGGGATCATATTATGGAAACAGATCAGTATCAATAATAATTTACAGAAAAAACAAACAAAAAAACATGATTCACACACATGCATAGACAACTTCACATGCATGAAACAAAATTCACGTGCGTGAAAAAAAAAAAATATATATATATATATATTCACAAAAAGAAACTCACTGTCGCAAAAGAAAATTATTAGTGCTGGGCAAAGATTAATCGCGATTAATCGCATCCAAAATAAAAGTTTGTGTTTGCATAATATATGTGTGTGTACTGTGTATAATTATTTAGTATATATAAATACACACATATGCATGTATTTATTTAAGAAATATTTGCATGTATATACTGTATATGTATTTATACATAATTTATATTATATATAAATATAAATAATTTATATATAAATAAATACAAATTCTTAAATATATACATGCATATGTGTGTATTTATATATACAAAATAATTATACACAGTACACACACATATATTATGCAAACACAAACTTTTATTTTGGATAAGATTAATCGCGATTAATCTTTGCCCAGCACTAAAAATTATATATTCATAAAACACAATTCGTAGATATACAACTGTGCACAAAAAACCTTTGAATGTTTAAAATGTACGAGTTTATGCTTGAATGTGAATGTGCAAATCATTTGTGTGTGTGTGTGTGTGTGTGTGTGTGTGTGTGTGTGTGTGTGTGTGTGTGTGTGTGTGTGTGTGTGTGTGTGTGTGTGTTTCAGACTTTCCTGGCAGCGCTCTCCTCCTACACGGATCAGTCTTTAGCCAATCAGATTTAAGCTTATCAATCGACCAATCAGCATCATAGCTGAGCAGACAGCAGAGGTATGTGCAGTTGATCGGTGCATTTCTGTGTGTTTACTGAAGCTAAAGAAGTTAGAGTTTATGAACTGCTGTTTAGTCCACGTGTGAACATAAACATTTATTTTTAGTATTGATGGATTTTCATGTCCTGTCCACCACATATTGAACTGATGATAATGATAATGTATGTAATGACGTGCATATAGGAGACATCTGTTTTGTTTTAAGCTGCATACATTATGTAGTTTTATTGTTTCAGATTTCCAAGACAGATGATGTATGAAGTTGCAGACAACCAGTGCTGTGATCTTACCATTCCTACTGTAAATCTTTCAGAACAGTCATGTTGCAAGCCATCCATTTTGACAGTTGTTTCAACAAGAGGTTGAAAGTGATGCATTGTTACTGTATTCCTTTGTCTCCTGCGGACTATATGTACATGCTCTAGGAATAAAGCCCTGCTATGCATGCATTATTCAATTCTTGTTTTATGTATAAGTCAGAATTAAAAGATTCAAAGACATAGTTAGATTTGATGTACACATTTTATTAATTTGAAAGTTTCCGAATCCTTTGGGAATAAAATATATAAAATGACTTGATCGTGATTAATGTTCCTGTTACATATGAAGATCATGAAATGACAATCTTAAGTATGAAGCTCAACATTCAGTGCAGAGAAATATACACTCACCTAAAGGATTATTAGGAACACCTGTTCAATTTCTCATTAATGCAATTATCTAATCAACCAATCACATGGCAGTTGCTTCAATGCATTTAAGGGTGTGGTCCTGGTCAAGACAATCTCCTGAACTCCAAACTGAATGTCAGAATGGGAAAAAAAGGTGATTTAAGCAATTTTGAGCGTGGCATGGTTGTTGGTGCCAGACGGGCCGGTCTGAGTATTTCACAATCTGCTCAGTTACTGGGATTTTCACGCACAACCATTTCTAGGGTTTACAAAGAATGGTGTGAAAAGGGAAAAACATCCAGTATGCGGCAGTCCTGTGGGCGAAAATGCCTTGTTGATGCTAGAGGTCAGAGGAGAATGGGCTGACTGATTGAAGCTGATAGAAGAGCAACTTTGACTGAAATAACCACTCGTTACAACCGAGGTATGCAGCAAAGCATTTGTGAAGCCACAACACGCACAACCTTGAGGCGGATGGGCTACAACAGCAGAAGACCCCACCGGGTACCACTCATCTCCACTACAAATAGGAAAAAGAGGCTACAATTTGCACGAGCTCACCAAAATTGGACAGTTGAAGACTGGAAAAATGTTGCCTGGTCTGATGAGTCTCGATTTCTGTTGAGACATTCAGAGTCAGAATTTGGCGTAAACAGAATGAGAACATGGATCCATCATGCCTTGTTACCACTGTGCAGGCTGGTGGTGGTGGTGTAATGGTGTGGGGGATGTTTTCTTGGCACACTTTAGGCCCCTTAGTGCCAATTGGGCATCGTTTAAATGCCACGGCCTACCTGAGCATTGTTCTGACCATGTCCATCCCTTTATGACCACCATGTACCCATCCTCTGATGGCTACTTCCAGCAGGATAATGCACCATGTCACAAAGCTCGAATCATTTCAAATTGGTTTCTTGAACATGACAATGAGTTCACTGTACTAAAATGGCCCCCACAGTCACCAGATCTCAACCCAATAGAGCATCTTTGGGATGTGGTGGAACGGGAGCTTCGTGCCCTGGATGTGCATCCCACAAATCTCCATCAACTGCAAGATGTTATCCTATCAATATGGGCCAACATTTCTAAAGAATGCTTTCAGCACCTTGTTGAATCAATGCCACATAGAATTAAGGCAGTTCTGAAGGCGAAAGGGGGTCAAACACAGTATTAGTATGGTGTTCCTAATAATTCTTTAGGTGAGTGTACATCTCTTCCATAGTTGTGAGATCCAATCAGAGTCTTCTTTTCTTTTAAAGTAGATAAATGTTCATGGCCAAATGATACACATAAGTGCAATACATCAGGTGAAAAGTTCCTGTTGAATCCAGTCATCAGTAGACCTCTCTATTAGGACATAGTAAAATAGTGAAAACCTAGTGCAAGAGGTGCAGACAGAGGACGTGGGAGATTAAGTGATGGTATTTGAATAGAGTTTACTGAGTAATCTTAGTTGCATTATCTTAATTGCCTCTATGATAAGTTTACCTTTGTCTGATCAGCATAAAATCAGATTTGCCTGTTACTAGGCGAAGTAAAATTAATGCTTCACAACATTGTCCTGTGACACTAAAATGATGACAATACAGCACAAAACATAAGGGAATGAATGTTGAATATATTGGTAAAACTTTACAATAAGGTTCATTAGTTAACATTAGTTAATGTATTAACTAACCATGAGCAATACATTTGTTGCTGTGTTTGTTCATCTTTGTCAACGTTAAAAAATACAGCTGTTTATTGTTGCAAATCTTATTGTAAAGTGTTACCAATATATTAAGACATTAATATATAAAAATAAAGTTTAAAAGAGAATAAAGAAACAACATGAATTAAGATGTTTGTGACTGTTATCCAGATGTCATGCTAAAGGTGAGTAATCCTGAAAAATGCAGGGAAACAAGTGTGTAATAATTTTAACAACATACACAAATGGAAAATAAACACTGGGTGCTCATTAAAATAGGTTTATTCACTATTTAAAGAATAATCCCGATGAGGCCAGTGCTAAGAGAGCTAGGGTGGGTGTTGGCCACAGATGATTGTTTTGCACTCGTGTGTGACTGTAACTGAGAGCTGTCTGAGGGCATGTCTGTCCCTGCAGCTAAAATACAACAAAACAAGCTTCATTTCTTCTTCATTTTTGTAGTTAGTTCATACAGGCTGTAGTTCATAGTTCATAAACTACTGCTTCAACTGATCGCTAACTTCTTTAACTTCAGTAAACACACAGAAATGCACCGATCAACTGCACAAACCTCTGCTGACTCTGCTCAGCCATGAACTATCATCGAAAGCTGATGGCGTAACATGCAGGTAGGCACGCCCTCACGTGATGCTGATTGGTCGATTGATAAGCTTAAATCTGATTGGCTAAAGACTGATCCTTGTAGGAGGAGAGCGCTTTCAGGAAAGTCTCAAACACACACATACACACACAACTTGATTTTCATTTTCAACGTTGGGTTTGTTCTTCTAAATGCGAATTTTGTCATTGTTCTGGAGCACACTAGCTTATAGATAACAGTATGGCTAACATATTCATACTAAAAGCCCAAAAACTTTAAAAATGGCACTATTTGAGGGAACAGCCAGTTGGGTGTCCGAAACCATTGTGGACGTTATTGAGTGACTTATTCAATCTCACATTCAATCCCACTACTGGAACTGTGTTCTAGAAATACATGTGATATTGATATCAGGGAAGGCAGGCATAGATTCAGAGGCATAAGGTACTGTAAGTATTACATACAACAATGCAACAATAATAAAACAATGCATTGACATTTACTTTTTGCTTTTGATACTTCAGTACTTTTAAAAAACAAGTGAAGAGTTCAGATGCAAAAGCCTCTAAGTGCCATCTGAAAATTCCTTCTAGAATGGTCATTTTTATCAAGCTCGTATATTTAAGTTCAGTAATTTCACTTAAATGACAATTAATAGGTAATTTTTATTGCCATTAAAGTGAAATTACTGAACTTAAATATATGAGCTTGATAAAAATTACCATTCTAGAAGAAATTTTCAGATGGCACTTAGAGGCTTTTGCATCTGAACTCTTCAAGTACTTCTGTACTTATTCAGTAAAAATGGGTCTTTACAACTTTTACTTGTAATGGAGTAATATTTGACCAGAAGTATCTGTACTTTCACTCAAGTAAGGAAGTACTTTGTCCACCTCTGCTATTTAGTGAATAATTGAACATTTATAATACAAATATTTGGGACATTTAACAATTTAACACATAATTATTACATAAAAAATGATTGTGGATACATGTAGGGTAAGTGCAATTGCGTGTATAAACCATGGTATTAAATAAACTATCAGGCTAATCTGGTATCTGTAATGCAATGCTATACACAAGCTAACCAATACAGACAAAAATGGTTATTATAATGTACTGTTAAAACTCCTGTTCATTTCTGCTTATTACTATTGGTTTTATTTACATATTTTTAAATAATTTCTTTTTCTAAATTTTTTGCATTTAGTTTGTTGAAATAAAAAAAATTTGAATACAACCTGCTCTTAATTTTTTTAATGGCATTTCAGTTGTATTTTTGCAAATGTATGTGGCATTTTTTTTTCTCAAAAATACTGATTTTGATATATTTTATAATGTTCAAATATAATAAAGCTGCAAATGGATCCTTCTGAGTCCGGTGCTTCATTACATGAACAACTGCTCCTATCACAACTGTTTTTTTGTTATATATTTTGTGAATATATATATTCACAAAATATATAACAAAAAAACAGTTGTGATAGGAGCAGTTGTTCATGTAATGAAGCACCGGACTCAGAAGGATCCATTTGCAGCTTTATTAGAATAGTCGTATAGGGTAATCAACAGTAGACAGGGCAATGGAGGAAACACAGAGAAGATCCGAGTCACAGGCAGAGATCGGGGCAGAGGCAGCAATAATCAAAGTCCAGTAAACAATCCGGGTCGGGGCAGGCAGAGAACAATCAGGAAACGAGGTAAAGCAGTCCAAGGTCAGAAATACAAAAAAAGCAAACACGAGTAATAACGCTCAGTAATGATGGCCAGGGCAAATCAAGACTTCGCAGAGAGGTGTTGTGTGGAAGTGGCTTTTATGTGTGTGTGTGTGTAGTGCAGGTGTGTTGCCCAATCAGTCCCAGGTGAGAGGCATGATGGGAATTTGAGTTCGGGAGGAAATGGTTAATATTCCGGAGACGGATCCCTCCGGTGGTGCGGAGGAGGCGGTACGGGAGCCTCCTCTGTAACAGTTCACATGCAGAAAAATGAATGGATCTCTATGTCCCTCTGCTGGATATATAGAAAACATCTCTCCGTTGCTTTCTATATATCCAGATGTTTTCTATATATCCAGCAGAGGGACATAGAGATCCATTCATTTTTCTGCATGTGAACAACTGCAAACTTTTTTTTAAATATATTTAGTAAATATATATATTGCTCTCTAAAAGTGCCACTGATTTATCAGCTGGGTAAATGAATAAATACAATAGGTATAGTTAAAGCTCAAACAGTGGATAGTTTACAGACCATTGAAATGGACTATAGCAACAAACATCTGTAAGATTATACAGCAGATTTTCTTTTGTGTTATTTGATTTGTGTAGTGTGTGTCAAGTTTACAGATGCAGATTACATCACTGCTCACTATCACACTACAATACAAGATTACGTGTCAAATAAATAAATGAACTTGAAATCATTTTAGTTCATGTGAAGCGATTGAAAAGTGATACATGACCCAGTAAAAATGAATTCCAATAATCCTGAAAATAGTTTAAAGGGACAGTTCACCCAAAATTTTTAATTCTGTCGTAATTTATTCACCCTCATGCGCGCATCTGACGAGCCTCACAGCCCTGCTACTGCTCAAACTGACCTCTCACCTTTCAGTTATTAGAGAGAAGGATGGACAACGACACTGGGAAACACATGCACGCTCAGCACTGAATCACAGTGCACACACACACACACAGATCACATGCTAGTTTGATGTTAGTTAGCATGCAGCAACACCTAAACTGATCGCAACAAGTCAAATGCATGCATGGGTAAAATGAAGCAAAACTAGCTTTAAAAGAGAAACACAAAACTGTAAATCCAACGTAGCAAATGCAACTGCTTACTATTCCTCGTCTGTAGGCCTCAAACACTCTCTATAAGAAATAAGCCACTCTACTCACAGTGTGTGATGTTGTGTGAGCTGACGGTCGGTACCGGAACCGTTAAGAAGGAAGGATGGAGTGGAGGAGAACATGAGACGCCCACACCTCCGGTCACTTGACCCGCTAATCTGTTTTCCACTAACAAAGAGGCATTGTGGAAAACTGGGGGGTTTGTTAATCTCAGCAAATCTTTCAAAACTCAAAACACAAACACTCATACATATTCAACTCGATTAATAGAGGCATGTATTAATTGCAGTTATGTAATGTAAATATGATGTCGATAATCAACCAGTCCTAACTGATCCATGAGGAGTTCAGGCTCCATTAAACACTTTGTGATGATGAGGCCCTCAGCGGGGTGTTGAGGGCTCTATAGGGCCCTCTAGTGGAGGAAATGCCCCGGTGTGTTTCATTAACCCCTGCCTGACCACAAGAGCTGCGACTTCGTTCAGGGTTCAAACAACCGTTCAGATCCTCCACACGAGAACAGCATCTGAGGGCGTATTTGACGGGAATGGAGAGGCTGAAAGTGCATGAAGAAGAGACACACGTGATCACTGGGGTAAGCCTGATTTATCTGTGGCGTTCTGTGCTTGTGTTTGACATGGAGAAGAATTGAGGCTTTCAATGCATCTGATAATATGGCACCATTAAAAATGGCACTTGCACTTTTAAAAGCAACTATAAATGTTACTGACCGCAGGATAAAGAGTATTATTTCTTCTTCATTTAATGTAATAATGTTTATATATACATATTTAAATACCTATATAATTTATTATCAAGCTAATACCATGGTATTCTTATAATTAACTTGAAAATACCATTGTATAGTAATCAATATATATCAAAACACTGTGGTATCATGTTTATATAAATATATTGTTCTTTTCTTCCCTCATATTTAAATTATTTAAAATATATATATTTTTCCACCTCATATTTTGAACTTGTAAGGTCATTAAAAACAAAAGTCCACTCCAGACATTTTTTACCAATACTGTGTTTTTTATTTTACACTTAAATAATAAGGATAAATGTTGTAGATTGACTATTTGTCCGTTTCTATGGTTAAATACTTTCCGTTTAGTCTCTTCGAGAGCATGTTAGGTAGATATTTAACTGACTACATTGTGGCAGACATTAGGTTATGGTGCAACGCTTTAGTTACACTTTGATAAACCGAATGGAAACTTTATCAGTAAAAAACTACAATGTCTTCATCTCTGAACTTGCATGTAATCTCTCTGTCTTTAACAGGCTGGCTGTGAGAAACACAACTGAAGTGAACACTCTCAGGGCAAGTGTGTGTGTGTGTGTGTGTGTGTGTGTGTGTGTGTGTGTGTGTGTGTGTGTGTGTGTGTGTGTGTGTGTGTGTGTGTGTGTGTGTGTGTGTGTGTGTGAATATACTTTCCGTGATGGACACTTTTGAAGGAATCCACCGTGTGCAGCTCTCCTCCTCTCCTCCGGCACGATCCCGGTCTGTCCCAGGGTACGAGCTGCTGGTGACAGGGAATTCTGGGATAGCAGTGTACTCATCACCTACGTTCTTCGGGAATGGTGTTCTTAGGGATCAGCACACAGCGGAGGAAGAGAGGTGTCCGGTCGGGAGGTACGTCCAGACTTCACCTAAACAAAAATACCATAGTAATACTTTATTTGTTTTGACAGCTTTAACAACAGCCGGTCTAATGTTGTGTAAAAACTCTTAAAAATGGTGACAGAGCAAAATCTTCCATCCATTGAGCTCATAGTTCATCATTTAGCGAATGAATAAAGAGGATGTGATCTCTAATTCTGCTGAATGCACAGAACTGTACACAATATCAATGTGTGAAAGTCAATCAGAATTAGGAACATTTAAGTAACATAACATAACGGAATGAAACAAACATTACACACCAAAACTGAACAATATAACAAAAAATAACATAACATAACTTAACATAACAACATACACATAATGGAACAAACATTACACACCAGAACTGTACAAACAATATAATACAAAATAACAGAACAACAGAACAAACACGCCAGAACTGAACCAACAATATAACATAAATAAAAACATAACTTAACATACAAAACAGAACAGAGACAACAGAACAGGAGCACATAACATACATAATAGAATAGAAGAATAGAAAAGAATAGAACCATTTGTTTGGGGCACATCACGTGATTCCTGGATGCCTCCACTGAGTCATGTGACCCGTGATTGACAGCGGGACATTTTTCCTGCTCAATCTCAGAGGAAAGTCCATCAGACTGTCCTACCCAAAACAAAACAAATCTAAACACAGATTTCTCTCTCGGATCCGGATTCCGGAGTGTTTATCTGGATCAGATTTCTGCTATAGAGCTCAGTCGGGTTCGGGAAACCTCAGCGGGATCTACTGGTACTTTTGTTACTCTTTATTTCAGGAAGCGGAGCTGCAATTTTACAACACCGTAACTTTGTTAGATTGTTAGATTTGTTTAATTGTTTGTGTTGTCGTCAGCGGGTCGCGGCGAGTCTTGTAGCCGGGCGAGGTGAGGGGAAGGGCGGGGAGCGAACACGGGAAATGCCGCGACAGCCGCGGAGCGATGCCTTACATAAACACGGCTGATTCTGATCATTATCACACACGAGCGTCTATGAATTCCCCCACATCATACTGTATAAAGACGGGTGTGGCGTTATATTTTCATGACTGGATTCATTTGCGTACGATCACAGTGGGATCTATTTGAGTGTTACTATCCTCTATAATCATAGTTTTTCTCTGAAGACTTGTGATATCCTTGTGATATATGAGAGTGTGATATCCTCTAGGCTGAACGACACGAAGGGGAAAGTGTGTTCTTAAAGTTTAATCTTTACAAGAACCAACTTAAAGAGACAGTTCACCCACAAATGTATATTATGTCATCATTAACTTGTCTTTAAGTTGTTCCAAACCTGTATGAGTTTCTTTCTCCTGCTGAAGACAAAAGAAGATATTTTGAAGAATATGTGTAACCAAACAGTTGATGACTTGCATTACTATGGAAGTCAATGGGTTTAGTCACCAACATTCTTCAAAATATCTTCTTTTGTGTTCAACAGAAGAAAGAAACTCACACAGGTTTGGAAGAACTTGAGGACGAGTAAATGATGACAGAATTTATAAACTATAAAGTGAACATAGGCTAGTTAAAAAAAAAAAAACTCTTTCCACTTGAGTTTTCACATAGGCCACATTCACACTGTTTTGGACCAAATAATCGTGACTATAAAATAATAAAAAAGACGTATGTTTCCTGCAGATTGGTCGACCTGGAGCCGGAGCCGAGCCCCGGATTGGGGGCGGATGGGGGGCAGAAGAAGATGCCCCCGGAGGAGGCAGGAGCACACAGACAAGAGACATACAACATGTCCCGTCTGCGGAGTTCCTCTCTGGAGATCAAGGAGAAGGGAACAGAATTCCTCAGAGACCAGCTGGATGCTGCACAAAAGGTGCCACTCTATTCCATTATATTTTATTCCATTCTATTCCGTTCGATTCTATTCTATTCCGATGTATTTCATTCTATTCTATTCCGTTCTATTCCATTTGATTCTATTCCGTTCTATTCCATTTGATTCTATTCTATTCTATTCCGATCTACTCTGAAAGCATATCTGTCCTCTCAGATTCCGTTCTATTCTATTCCTTTCTATTCTATTCTAAACTATTAAAAGTAATGTTTTGGGGGGACTTTACATTTAGCTAAGAAAAAAGATCTTTAAAGCTCCAGCACACGGTTTCAAGTTACAAATGATGTGTTTCTGAATTGTAATAACTGCTCATGTCTTTGTCAAACCATAATTGCAAGTTGGAAACTTAGTTTTTTTTTGTAAGCTAGCCTACAACTTCTCTCATTTGACTGTTGTGATGTCATGTCAGTCAAACAAAATAGCAGCAGTGTCAACAGGAGAAACGTCTAGTCATATTATAGTTATTTTTAAATATATATATTTTAAATTATTTTATTAAACTTTTTCATTGTTTTATCATTCCATCCAATGATGCTGGTGCCCGTTAGTTATTTAATATTTTCCAAGATGATATAGACATTAATGTACATGAATATGAACTGCTTTGAAATATGAACGAACCATTCAAATGTTCTCTTATTCAATTCAATTCTGTTTTATTGACCGCTGTCTGTGTTTTCAGGAGCTGAAGCTGAAGGACGAGGAGTGTGTCAGACTGTCTCATGTCAGGAATCAGCTCGAGCAGGAATTGGAGGAACTGACCGCCAGTCTGTTTGAGGTGGGCGGGACTAATGTGACATCATCGCTGACATAGAAGGCTATTGTGTGGAGATGTAGAGCTCAATAGTGAGACTAATATGTGTGCCATGTACTAATTGACAACAATATATTGCACTTAGTTTATTATTTCAGATGCCTTTTAAAAAAAAACTACAATTAAAAATATATATTTATTAAATATAAAATTCATCCTGCCAAAGTGGCTAGTAGGAGTGACTGCGTTACACACCACTGCTGTCAAGCTCTGAATAAAACATATTGTAATTAATGAATTCTTTATTTAAAAATATTTTATGTAGTCTCACAATTAATATTAAATAATAACAAAAAAAACGCTGCAAGCATAGTCATAAAAACATTCGTAAAATGCTATTTAAAATAGTTGAGCATGTTAGACCAGCGACATGTCCTCTTCCCAGGAGTATTTCATGTCTCAAACCTGTGTGTTGATCTCTGGTCTCTAGGAGGCTCATAAGATGGTGCGAGAGGCCAACGTGAAGCAGGCGGCGGCGGAGAAACAGCTGAAGGAGGCGCAGGGCAAGGTGCTGTCTGTCTCTCTCTATCTGTCTCACTCTATCTGTCTGTCTCTATCTGTCTCTCTTATCTGCTCACTCTATCTGTCTCTCTATCTCACTCTATCTGTCTGTCTCTCTCTGTCTGTCTCACTCTATCTGTCTGTCTCACTCTATCTGTCTGTCTCACTCTATCTGTCTCTATCTGTCTGTCTCTATCGGTCTCTCTCTGCTCACTCTTTCTGTCTCACTCTTTCTGTCTCACTCTTTCTGTCTCACTGTCTGCTCACTCTTTGTGTCTCACTGTCTGCTCACTCTTTTTGTCTCACTCTCTGCTCACTCTTTCTGTCTCACTATCTGCTCACTCTTTCTGTCTCACTGTCTGCTCACTCTTTCTGTCTCACTCTTTGTGTCTCACTGTCTGCTCACTCTTTCTGTCTCACTCTTTCTGTCGTCTCAGATTGACGTCCTGCAGGCGGAGGTCTCTGCTCTGAAAACCCTGGTGTTGACCTCTACGCCCTCCTCCCCGAACCGCCAGCTCCACCCTCAGCTGCTGTCTCCGGGCTCCAGCCGGCCCCGGGGCCACACGCGCAACAAGAGCGCCAGCGGAGCCCTCCAGCTGCAGACGGAGCCGCCGCCGACCGATGCAGCGACAAACCGGGAGGACAGAGAGGTACAAACAACATCAAGATCACTGGCTTACAGAGACTGTACCTGCATGATGAAGGCTTGATCAATGTTTTACTGTACCTTCACTGATTTCCTGCTGTTCTTCCTCTCTTTCCCCCCCTGCCTGCATTTCTCTGATCTGTGCAGTTCCTGTTCTCCTCTGTCTGATACTGTGTGTCTGATTCCTGGTCAGCTGGTCAGTGTGACCTGTGTGTGAACTCTCTCTATGGCAACAGGGTACAAAGGGTTACAAATTAGAACTTTAGAACTTATTTTTCTTTCTTTCCCTGGTGAAAAAAAAAAAAAAAAAAAAAAAGCTTTTTAATCCAGCCCAAAAAGTGGTTTGCTGGTCTTTGCTGGTTTAGCTGGTCCTGGGCAGCTGTCAAATACCCAAAACTCCCATTGTTAACTTAAACAAACTATTAAAAATCCTTTTCGTTAATTGAAATAAAGCTGAAATCAAATATAAATATTAGAAAAAAAAATGACAAAAACACATAACTCAATTACTAGAACTTAAACTAAAAAGAAAATATACAAATAAAATCCAATTCAAAATATTCATAAATAACTTTAGTAGTATATAAATAATAGTCAGACTTTACAATAAGATTCCATTCGTTAACATGCCTCTAAAGCATTTATTAATCAATGTCAATTTCAACATTTACTAATACATTATTAAAATCAAAAGTTTTACCTGTTAATAATATTTAATGGACCTGAGCTGACATGAGCTAACAATGAACAGCTGTGTTTTTATATACTGATAATACACAGATAATACTGTCCTGTAATAAATGTATCGCTCATTTTTACGTATTATTAGTTCATGCATTTAGAATTAAAGGTGCTCTAAGTAACTTTTTTTACCTTAACTGAACAGCTTGGAATGGTTATATTACTTATTTCGGGTTGAATGGTGGTCGTTTCGCACCCCCCTGGTGCCCGTGAGCGGAAAATACGCACTTGCAACTTTGAGCCGGCGGGCCGCCGGCCGCTGCGTCAGGAAGTCTCGCGTGATATCAGGTCTCGCGATGTAAACAATTGCTTTACGGCCAAAAGAAATCTGCTAAAATGCTGTCATTATTGCGCTCCCTCACGCTGTCCGAACCCGAATGAAGAAGACGTTTTAAAGAACGTCCCATCTGCTTTGATGTCGTTGATCTATAGCCTCTGGTGTCTGAGAATCACCAACGAGTTTTTACAACAGTGTTGTCAAATATCTATTCCGAAGCTGTGGGGGGAGCTCTAGAGAGAAACCTGCGAGCAAAAAGCGAGAATACAGCGAAGAAATCCCGAAGCTACTGAGTGCTGCTTTAATGAGCCTTATTGTAAAGTCTTACCAACTATACTAAGATATCCTAGACCAGCAAACCAGCTTTTTTTCAGCAGAGAAACAAAACAAAGTAGCAATCAACACATTGAAGAAGAAGAGCATGAATTCATTGAGTGGTTAAATTAAAAAGCATGAACTAAAGCTTCTGTGATGTAGATGGACTCAGTGTTGTTTGCGGAGTTCCTCTCGTGGAAGGAGAAGCCCGGTCTGGACCGTTCCTCAGCGTTCATCAGCAGGGTGTTCAGGGAAGATATCGGACCCTGCCTTTCATTCACATGTTCTGAGGTACGCCAGTAAACATCAGCTCTGTTATCTTTCTCTGTGTTCTCCATTCTCTCAGACCTTCTCTCATGGTTTTCCTCCAGTTGTCTCAGTCTGTCCAGCGCGCGGTGGAGAACAACTCTCTCACCATCGAGCCTGTAGCGATGTCCTCGCTGCCCACGGTCAAAGACATCGAATGCGGAGGACCCAAGTAAGTCATGGATGGACTCATGGTAACTCTTTATATATAACAAAACAGATCCGTCACCTTGTTTCACACTTTTGGCCAATTTCAGAAATCAAATGTAGAATCTTGCATGCATTTTACTGAAATTTAGACCGCAAATAATGTGCATTACTTTTCGTTATTTATATAATGACAAATCCAATCAAGTTTTTAACTCGAACTGAAAAATGAAAAAGTATGTGTTACATGAGCAGTTTCATTTCTTTAAAAGGGGTTTCTTTTGGGCTCTACTAGAATAGGTTTTCATGCTTGAGTGTTCAAGAAACACATTTTTTTTCTTATATTCTCCATTGTTGCAGCTCCTCTTTTCCCAGTCTGCCAGTAACGCTTAGTTTAGTTCCTGTCTCTATGAAGCCCCTCCTTCTGAAAACCACAATGTGCTCTGATTGGTCGGCTGGAGCATGTGTTTTGATTGGTCAGTGTTTGGGAAATGTCCCGCCCCTTTCCATAACCTCCAGTTTCAACACACTACTAACTGACTCAACCAGGCCCCGCCCCTTTAATCTGCGTATGAATTATTATAATGAGGAATATTGTGACGTGTTCGTTCCCGGAAGAAACTCAAGACTACAATGGAGGCGTTTCAGGAGTTCAGAAACACTGACACTGATATAGAGAAGAACTCCCGCTGGAGGGACTTTGTGCTTTCTGCAACATTAAAGAAAGTTTAAAAAAAACATGTAAAAAAGCATAACAGGACCCTTTTAATAAAAAAAAATGGTCAGAATGCAATTTATAACACAATGCAAGTGCACTTTGCATTTTTAGCATTGTCATATGAGGCACTGTTAACTGCTAATTATTTAAATTTAGCTAAACTTTCTAACATGCTACCTGAAAAATAAAACATCTGGTTTAATGGCACAGATGTTTCGAGTAGCTACTGAGGTTTGTGACAAGAATGCATGCTAAGTATGTACCACAGAGAAGTATGGTTGGAAATACATTTGGTTACGTACAAGTTAATGGCCTACATTTCCCCAATACTGCATGCTTGACTGAGTGCACAAACACTTACTTTCATATCAGGCACACCAACAGCTCTTTCAGACTGGCTAACGCTAATCCTGACCAAAGTTAAAATCCTTAGGTTTGAAATGCAGCATGTGGGATCCTCTTTAAATCCTGCCTGGGGGCGACAAATACACATACTGTCAATCAGAGCAATTGCACTTTGACCTGGGAAGTCACGCTTTAATCACACTTTAATCACACTTTAATCACTGTTTGATTTGGGGTTGTTTTCACAGCGGTTGCCGGACACCGATAGAAACGTAAGTGATTCCAAGAACCGAATGTGCATGAAATCCTGATTTACACTAACACATCATATCGTCATTTCCTTTCTGTCTGGAGAATGTTTATTAGTAAAAAAAAAAAAATCATATAATTCATATCTTTTGCTGGGTGTATCATTCTGTCCTGCTTGTGTCTCATTGGCCGTTAACAGTGTTCGGTAATTTGATTGACAGCTTCATTGTCCAGTGTTCTCTTTTGCTTGAACAGTAAATGTGCGTTGAGCGGGATGTCCCGCCACTGCCGACATCGCATCAAACTGGGAGATAAAGAGAATTACTACTATATATCTCCGTCTAGCAGAGCACGGGTACATGTCTATATCACTCCCTCTCATTCTTCATAAGCGCATTTATTAAATGAGATGTTCATTTCAGGATCCGGTTCATTCATCAGTGTTCTCTCCTCAGATCACAGCGGTGTGTAATTTCTTCACTTACATCAGGTACATCCAGCAGGGCCTCGTCCGGCAGGAGGGTGAGTTCACCAACTGTACACCTCGAATCCTACAATGCACTTTGGCCATTTTGTGATGTGTGTGTGTATGTATGTATATATATATATATAAAGAAAATATTTTATAATAAGAAAATGGATTAAGACAAATAAAAAGTAGTCAAAGTGTATATTTATATGTATTAATAATATAAATATATATATATATATATATATATAAAATGTATTTTATTTATATATACTATTTTAATATTATATAAAAATGTATATATGAAATACCAATTTTTATTTATTCATATATTTTAATATTACATTAAATATTGTAATAATATATATATATATTTTAATATTACATTAATTATATATATATATATATATATAATGTGTAAGAAAATATTTTATATATAGACAAATAATAGTAGTGTATATTTATGTATTAATAATATATATATATAAAAATATTTTATTTATATATACTATTTTAATATTATATAAATGTATATATGAAATACCAATTATTTATTCATATATTTTAATATTACATTAAATATTGTAATAATATATATATACATACTATTTTAATATTACATCAGTATATATGTATATATATTAATTTATGTAATATTAAAGTATTATATATAAATATATATATTAATTTATGTAATATTAAAATATTATATATAAATATATATTTTACTATATAAACATTTTATATAATATTAAAATAGTTTATATATATATATATATATATATATATAATAAAATAAAATGTATTTTATTTATATATACAATTTTGTACATATAAAGTGTGTGTGTGTGTATATATATAAAAAATACTACTAACAGTAAAATAGTGGATATTTTTATTACAATAAAGTATGTCAGAAGAAAACTGTAATTTTCCTCTGGTTGCAGTTCAGCAGATGTTTTGGGAAGTGATGCGTCTGCGGAGAGAGATGAGTGTGGCCAAACTGGGATATTTCCTGACGGAGGAGAGCTAGAGAACCAGAAAACACAAACACAACAGAAACACATCTCAACACTCACTCACACACACACACACACTCCCATGAAGGCGTTTTATAGCTATATATATTCATGTATGTATTCAGGGAAACACTACAGAAGAATTCCCAGAATGCCTCATTTCCCTGAGCCAATGGAATAACAGCATTCCAGTTCTACTGTTGACAGGTTCTGTGTAATTTTTGCTTTTGGAAGGACCAAACGTGTTAAAAAGTGCCACTTAACATCTGGAAGACATTTATCTTTCAAGAAGTCAACAACAGGACGTTTCCTTTCCATTTACCGGTAAAAAGTCTCCGTTTAATTTGCCAAGTTCATAGCCTGAACCCTTATAGTCATGTTCTCAGCTCATCTAGTGTTCCTCAGTTTACAAACAGTGACGGACAAAAATCGGTCAAATCTCAATCAGTTTGATAGAATTCTCGAAAGATAGCGAAATAATTGGCTTTTATTTGCAGAAATCTTATGCTGTGTTTGTTTTGTCGGAATTACAATGTTAAAAACAGTTCTTCCAAAACAGTTTGACAAATATGTGAAGGTTTTATATAATCATAAGGTCGTTCTAGAGCTTTCACCTTGCAGTTTTGAACACTATCTCGAATGTGCAATGCACTTAGAACACTAAGGCGCTTTCTGTCCCAGCATGCTTTGTGCACCAGTTATTTCTGTGCACATTAATGGTTTACAGCTTTGAATGGACAATCCTCCACAGGTCTTTTCTATGCAACCTCCTTAAAGTGCCAAGAAATGTGCCAAGAAAATGTGCCATGTGAGTCTGTTACACACACGTCACTACCAGCACGCATGTTAAGAATGCTAAACCATCTTAGACACAGGTTATGGTACTGGTACCATGATGCATCACACTCCCTGTAGATAATAACCATTGCTTGATTGACAATCGCTGTCTTACTGCACAAATACAGTGTTTACAGAGCCTTTTATGGGCCGTAGCCGCCATATTTAACGTGATGCGAGTGAAAACATGTCTTCAGATGCTTGTACTGGTTTGGTTTTTTAAAACTGGAAATATATGTGCAATGTTTTTTAGCCTTGTTTTCATTCATGACACGTTAAATCTAGCGTCTACCCTCAGGTCCGTTGCGTGTAAGTTAAACTGCCTCGTCATGTTAAAATGACCGTGTGTGTTCTCAGTCTATTAAAGTCTTCGGAATATAAATCTGTGTGACTCGGATTTGTTGTGTGAATGTTGTCCCGAGAAATGTGCCCAAAAGATGTATATATAGCATATAAGAAACTGTGCTTTATTCATAATAATTTATGTTTAAAAATCATGCTGGTCGAATATAAATGTATGGACTTCCACAGGCATTGAATATATATATATATATATAATTATGATTTTATGAGATAATGGAACATTTCAGAAATTCAGATAAATAATAGTTATGTCATATAACGTCAAAGCTTATTTAAATGCATCACACACACACACGTGCATGATGTCACTGCAAAATGCCAGTCTCAATACGTGTACAAATTCAAGGCTGAGCTACAACAAAGCAAGGATTTTTGTGCGTCAGCTGATGTCACACGTGGGAGAGCCGACGGCAGATTTTCTCAAGGGCGAGAACACTGGGAGAAATGTTAAAAATGCTTTGCAGGCTTGAACTCGTTTCATTCATATGTGTTTCCCGTCCAGTGTGTCTGGTCGAGCGCAGTGGAACGAGACTGTGGTTATGAAACATGTAAACACAGACCGACTGTGACCAAATCTGCACATTTTCCAAACCAGTTTTCCCTCGACTCCATTTCATCTTCCTCTCGGACAGCATTCTGCCTTCACCGTCTCGGCTTTCCGAAGGAAAACTCTGCAGGATTGATATTCTGAGTATAAGTATATGCGTTTAAACGTACAAAACAACAGCTTGAACTGGAGATTGTGAGTGACTCACCTTTTGTAGCAGGCGAGGAAGAGTAGAATCAAAGCCACGCCCCCTAGGACTGACATCACTGACGAGACAATGGAGGAGGTAGAAAGGGGCGGGGCTCCAGGTTCTACATATGCAACAAAGAACAGCTCATTTATGTGATTATGATTCATATATGCCGTAGACGTCGGAGACTGATGGGGATGAGCTGCTCACCTGTACAGGTGTGACCTCCAGGTGTGTTGAAGCACTGCAGGTGTGGAGGGCAGACGGGCGGATGAGCAGAACATTCATCGATATCTGAAATAACCAATACAAACATTGTTTTAGTAAAATTAATCAGTTCAAATTTTATTATAATATTTGATTTAATATTTAATTTAATAATAATCGTTTAACATTTTGCCATTAATATTTACCACATAATCAAAAGTTATTTTACATTTAAAATTTAATTTAACTTAATTAGTCAATTATTAGGAAATGAAAAAGCAAACTTTTTTTTATAGGAGAACGATAATAGGAAATTCAATGATTAAAAATAAGTAAATTGAAAGAAAATTGACATACTTATGTCATGTAAGATAATGTCAGGAAATTCAATTATGGTTTGACATAAGACCATAAGAAAATAAATAAATGAATACTATGTCTTCATTTATCTTCTAATGTCATGTTAGTTATTATTGCAATATATTTGTACACTTTATATTTTCATGAGTGTAAACATGACAGGATTTTAAATAAGTTTTAACAGAATATTTTCCAGTAAATGCTGTAGGTTGTTACATCAATACGAATTGTTTAATATTTTATCATTAATATTTATTTTATTTAAAATGTAGTCTACTGTTATTTTACATTTAATATTTAATTTAGTTTAGTCTAGTTTAAAGAATGTCCTAACATCCAAAAGAAATTAGTAGATCATTCATCAATATTTGAAATAACCAATAAAAACATTGTTCTAAATGTTTAAATAGTCAATTTCTAAATTTATTTTAAACATTTAATTTAATATTTAACATAAACTGTTTAAAATTTGTATTAATATTTAATTTAATATTTAATCGAATGTTATTTGACATTTAATATGACATATTTAATGTAATATTACTACATATTTAATTTAATCTAAAAGCCCCTGAGCAGAGACCGTGGCAGGTGGGTGGTTGTGGGCTCCAGCTGTGAGTGTTGGGATCACAGGTGATGTGTGCGGCTCCCTGGAGTGAGTATCCAGTAGGACACTGATACATCACGGTGGAGTCACACAGCACAGAGAAGCCCAGATGCAGCCGTGGCACCGCACCGCAGACCGGGTCTAAAAATGAGACCAAAACATAGGGCGAATATGAATAAAACAACATCAAATAAAAGGATTATTTGATTCCTTTCGGCCGCTATTACCAGCATCTGGTTCTCTCCACGCTGAGAGGTTCATGTGGGCGATGCGTGTGCAGGACAGCAGGTCGTCAGGGCGGAGTGTGTGTGCGAAGGGGTCAAAGGGCACCAGACGGATGTGTGTGTTGTCACAGATGATGCGGGACAGAGATGTAGTGTGGAGAGCGTCTCTCTGAGCAGAGCTGAACACACCTTCACTCTGCCACCAGAACCTTAACCAGAATTACATTTTTTTTTTTACCATTTTGACCCCCAAAAAAAGTTGTAAAAATTGAGAGTTCATCAGAGGGATCCAAGACCCCAGGACTTTTGTCGCACTTGAACCACGAATACACACAAACAATTTTTTTTTTAAAGGATTCGAGGAGTTATGTGGTAGAAATTAATAAAAGTAACAAATTCTTCACTCGCGGGTCAAATTGACCCCCATAGGAATGAATGGAATGCGAGGAAAACTTCAGTACACATCGAAAAACCTAAAAATGCTCAAAATTCAAACTAAAAATGCTAAAACTTTACCAAAAAAAATATTTTATAATGTCTACATGTGTATCTGAATGCATACTGAAGAGAAAGAGAAACTGACTTTAGGACCCAGCGGAACAGCTCATTTGCTCCATACAGACTCAGAGCTATAAGGCCATCTAGTGGCAAGAGTCATGAAATATCATGTTATATATTTCTTTTTCCACAAGAGGTCGGCAAAGACACCCAATGTAAGATATTTTGAGCTGAATTAAAAGGGTTAAGTATGAAATTGTGAGTAATTTTGAATTTGAGTTGGAAGAATGTGAGGAATGTGCTAAGCTACTATTTATTTATTTATTATTTATTGATCAAATCTAGAAAAATTTAAAGGGAAATTAAATAAAAAATTAAAACAAATCTCCAAAAACTGCATTAAAAAAAATATATAATCAAAATGAAATAAAAAAAGTATAATTTTAGGGCTTCGGGTCATTTTGACCCGCGAGGGAAAGATGTGTTACAAAGTGCGAGGGTAACTCTTCTTATGTACTTCATATCATTCATATAAATTAATACATTGTTTAAATTAATACATTTTTAGCTAACTGTGATTTTGTACATGTACATTTCTGAAATACATAACTTAGACAGTTACAGATCACTCTAAATTGTAATGTGGACTCATGCACTTTCTGTAAAGCTGCTTTGAAACGTTGTGTATTGTGAAAAGCGCTATACAAATAAATGTGAATTGAATTGAATTGAATATCATGCCAGATTGAAATCACTCAACGTTTAAATAAACAAGAAGTGGAACATCACACTACCGGTCTCCGTCTCGGAGGGCTCTGAACTGTTTTGCGATCAGGCATGCCAGCAGTGACCCCACGCGACCCCCGGGCAGAGCGGGCTCTGAGATCGCCCCGACCCACACGTCTATGTTCTCCGCCGATCCATAGAGATGCAGCAGCTTCCTGGCCAGAACTACATTACCCAGAATCCCTGTCAAATCAGACTCGTTCGCAGGGGCAGAGAGGCCGCAGAGCTTTCTCCATGCACTGTAACCTGGGGAGAGAATGAAATCACTGCAAGTCAAGCACAGCATCCTCACTCAGATTAAGGTAAATTAGTGAAATTAGTCAATTATAAGGAAATTAAATTAGCAAACTGTTATTAAATAGTTCTAATTACAGGGGAGATATGATAGGAAATTCAATAATGATTGGAAGAAAAAGTAAATTAAAAGAAAAAGTACAGTAACACTATTTTACAGTGTCCTTGTTACATATGTTACATGTACTTACTATAGTAATAACTAAGTATAAGTAATACCCTAACCCTATAGTAAGTACATGTAGTTGCTTAATATTACTCAGTACTTTAATATATAATTACACTGTAACAATGACACCTTAAAATAAAGTGTAACCAAAAGTACATACCTTCTTATGTCATGCAAGTTATTATTGTATTTTCTCCCATTTTTTTCGACATTTTAAATTCAATTAAAATAGTTTTTTCGATTTTGTTTTATGATAAAAAAAAAAATTAATTCTGTATTTCTTTATATAATATGGCTTATGACTTGTTTTCCTTTTCTAATACAATGTTTTGCAATTCAGACATGAAACAAATGCCGGCGCTTCGAGCTGAGAAAGCTTTTTTTTTTTTTTTTTACCCAATAATAAGAAGAAAAAAGAAATTTTATTATCCAATCATTTTTTTTTTTTTTTGCATTGTTGCTCAAAGACGTTGCACTAACAAAAGGCAACATCCAATTTATATATCAAAAATAATTCTGCATTATGCTTAGTAGAGTGTTGCATCAGTTTTTACATGGCATCAGAATCAATAGCAAGCATTAGTTGAGTCTCTGTGCTTTAGCATTTTTAAATCCCTCACTTGTGAGGTTCTAGTTCTGTTCGGATGCTCCCTTAGAAGGCAGCTGCCTATGTAGGTGGTGATCAAACGACAGGCACCTTGTAAGCCGTGATCTCGCCCCCTCTGCAGGTTTAACGCCGCTAGGTCGAGCGGGAACCCTCCCTGAGCCTGGAAAAGCCTCTCGGTCAGTTCCTCCACCATCATCTGATCTGCTGTCTGCAGTTTCGCTGGGGACAAGAGCAAACCACGCAGCACAGGATCGATGCCTCCTACACACACACACAAATGTTCATTATGCATCATAATCTGATGTGCATGTTGAGTAAATTAGCATGCAATCATGAATATTACGGCTAAACACTAAAGGCACTAATCAATTTTGAGACTTTGGCCTATTTTGCTTCTATCACATTTTGAGTGTGCCTGGAGCCGCTGGAGACTAACAGCCAACTCTTGCTTGTATTTACACTTGAGGATTGTTTCCTTGTCATTCGTTTGTCATCTTTGCTTTTTTTTTTGTGAAGCATTATTTAGCTTTGCTTCAGCGATGATGAAGACACATCCACTCTTGCATCGCGTGCTTGTGCATTTTGGGGGCGGAGCAATGACGGGAGGGGCGTGTTTGTTCGGGTTGATTTCAATTATTAAAAGTGTTTCTCAGAAATCACTTACTGCACCTTTAAGTGTTTATTTGTGACCCTGGATCACAAAACCAGTCACATGTCGCACGGGTATATTTGTGGCAATAGCCAACAATACATTGTATGCGTCAAAATTATCGATTTTATCTTTTATGCCAAAAATCATTAGGATATTAAGTAAAGATCATGTTCCATATAGATATTTTGTAAATTTCCTACTGTAAATATATAAAACATTTATTTTTGTGAGTGAATGCAGCACAATCGCCAACATAAAGGAACTTTAAAGGAGATTTTCTCAATGTTTCGATTTTTTTGCACCCTCAGATTCCAGATTTTCAAATAGTTTTATATTGTCCTATCCTAATAAACCATACATCAATGGAAAGCTTATTTATTCAGCTTATTATATATATATATATAAGTTCCAAATATATATATTTTTTTTTATATTTACAAAAATTGACCCATGTGACCGGTTTTGTGGTCCACTTTTTAATTTCTTATGTCTTTAGATTTAATTTATAATACATATCTGTAAAGGCTGTGAGTTTTTTCTCCTGCACGGAGTCAGAAATCTCCACTTCAGCAGCTTTACATACACCAAACTTTATTGCCATCTCTATTTTGAAGGAGTTTTCATGTACATTACCATTTACTTTATTTATATAACAATTTATTCTTAAAAACATGGTGACACATTTTTTTTTTCTTCTGGATGTTAACAGTTGTTTTTTTGGATTTATGAAGTGATAAAAAGAGATTTATCCAAAACCCCTTCTAAAAAAAGACAACAAAATAAAACAAGCATTTTAAACCTGGCTTTATACAATGTTTGGATTTCTGTTCTGGAAATTCATGCAAATTAGTGCATATTTAATGAATGCATCAGTAGCATATTAAAACTTAACATTTAAGAGAACTTGTAATACAAAACAACCGTCTTAATGTACTGTGATTACATTGGGAAATATGGTGATATCTGTTAGTTAAGTGTGTTTGTGAAACGAACCCTCTTGCACCATCCTCCAGGATGCAAACAAAGAGTGGTGTAACGGCAAAGCCGGGTGTTCGGGGCTCAACCGGTAATCCGGTCCGAGGCGGTTCACAACCGGGTGCACGGTCACGTGTGCAAACCGAAAGGCAGCGGTGGAGAAAATGTTGGAGATGCTGGGGTCAGCATCAGGGTCGTAACCTTTGTACGAGGGCATGAGGACCAGGTTGGCACTGCGGCCTAGGACATGTGGCAAGTAGTGATCCCATGTCAAGATCTTCCAAAACAAGATTCAGCAAGTCAGAGGCATGAATACATTAACCAACCTTATTTTGTTTTTACACTCATTTTAAATGTGGACATCTTCTCACCTGGTGGACGGCGCCCAGTATTTTCCTGGCCTCCTGGTACAGCGTGTCCGGGCTCCAGTGAGGATTGAGCTTGTGAAGCTCCTCAGCCAATCGGTTGTGTTCTCTCAGAAAGAGCGTGTGCAGAGCGATCATACCCAAGTGCTCATTGGCCCGAGAGTCACCTGAGACACGCCCACAAAAACAGCACAACAACTGGCTAGTTTAAATCAGAAAGCATTAGTATGAAGACCTAGCTGGGACATTTTTGAATAAATGAATAAAAAAAAAAATTTATTTAAAAATAAATAAATAAAATAATTGTTGCTTCAAGATTTAATATTAATGCCAACAACCTGCTTGGAAACAGAACGATCTATTCCCTATGGATATGTTGAGCCCCTCCGCTGTCTCTGGTAGCGGGATGGTGCTGATCCGCTCTCGCGGGCCGCAGGGATCCAGGTGAGGTTGTGTGCGGGGCAGGTAGGGCATGAAGCCGAGCCCTTGGTCTGAGTGGAACTGATTGACGGCGAGCAGGCCGAGAGGGGACGAGAGGTTCCTCAGGATGCCGGCGAGCGCATCTGAGCTCCCGTAAACCATGCTGGCGTCCACGAATGCGGTGATGGCGTTGAGCTGCTCCCGGTGACCGAGAGGAACGGAGCCGCCCGTACAGCTGGGAGCCGAGCGGAAGAATGGCATGCAGGTCTGAGTACCCGTGCGAGGGTCCGAGAGGGGGATCTGAACGTGAAGAAAAAGAGACTGATGAACAGACTGAGTGTGTACAATCTAGTAGGGTTGCTCTCAACTAAAGATTTTTCTAGTCGACTAGTAGTCGTTCATTTAAGCGATTAGTCGACTAAGTTAAGTTAAAGTGATGGCGCCGGCGCCTATATGTCATACAGTAAACGTTCTCCACACAAACAGTTATGTGCCTTGTAATAGCGCACATTTATCTAGGTTAACATTAGTGCGAACGGACTTGTCAAGTTACTGCTACTTCCATGTTTCAAGTGATAAGCCATATTTGAGGTTGATGAATGATAGGCGAATGTTTGGATTTCAAAGACTGAATTTCACAAAAAAAAAATTCTACGACTAACCGACTAATATCATTTTGGTCGACCAAGCCTCTTCTAGTTGACTAATTGTTAGTCGATTATTAGGGGGCAGTCCTACCATCTAGCATCTGTTTTAGGGTGTACGTACACACCTGTATTGGGAAACACGGCGTGTCCCGGCTGCAGGTGCGTGTGCAGTCGGCTCCGGTCTTAAAGGCCGCAGTGCTGGGACTCTGAGGGGTCAAAGTCAGGTCATGGTCGATCCACTGACCCCACTCAACCAGCAGATGAGACAGAGACGTGTCCAGAGAGATGTTCTCATTATGAGTGTACAAAACCTCCTGCGACACACTGCGGACCTGAGAAAAGAGAGTAACTGGAACACTCAACTTCTGTTTAATACCATTATTGGCTGATTTGGTCTTATTTTCATCTTTAGTTTAGCTAGCTACACTCTTAAAAATAAAGGTTCTATTTTTACATCTATAGTTCCATTTAGAACCTTTAACATTACATTCCAAAAATATTTTTAGAATGTTCACTGAAAGGTTCTTTGTGGAACCAAAAATGGTCCTTCAATGGCATCACTGTGAAAATATCACTGTGAAAAAGTTGTTAACTAAAACTATAGCTATTGAAAATATCAAATAGCATAAATAAAAAAATATTTAAAAAATAGCATAATTAGATGAAAAACTCAAACTTAGAAATAACAACATTGGTTGAGCCAATATTGCAATTTCGTTTGACACAGAAAATCCACACTTAAACTCTTTAACTTATCATCTTTCATTAAAGTTGCATATTAAAGTTCAATTCAAGTAAATTATGATTTAAAAGTAGTCAATAGCTTTATCCCTTAAAACTCATCTTTGATCACCAAAATGACATATTTAAACATTTTTTCCTTGAAAAAAATACTCAGCAATGGTGTTGACTTAGGAATTTGCACATGGTTTGTCTCAAAGCACATTAAAAACACCACATAGACATATAAACAACAAGAAAAATGATTTTCACCACAGTGGGACTTTAAATAGTAACAATAAGAAATATAATATGCTTTTGTAATGTTTTTTTCCACTATTTCCCATTGTAGTAATTACATGGGTTAAGGTTAGATTTAGGGGTAGGTTCAGCGTAATTATCTAGTTATTACCTAGTTATTGTAATAACTATAACAAGTATATAGTATGTACATAGGGAACATGCCTGTAAAATAAAGTGCTACCGTATATAGAACGTATTGTAAAGTACAGTTTCTCACTGCATGCTAACACTTTAGCAAAATATAAACCCACCAAATGGCTAATAAAACAAACTGAATTTAAAATTGCGAAAGTAAAAAATGCAAACCAACTACGATTAAAGACTAATAATTCCTTGAGATCTTTCCCATGAGTTTTCAGACAGTCTTACAGGTGGTAGTGTGTAGTTATGGTATGTGTGATGTGGGTTCCAGCCCCTCGGGGCCCCTCGAGGGTCCTCGTACTCGGGCGAGAGCCAGCGGGCGTAAGGGGTGTTCGCTGCACCCCAGAGAGGGTTTTCTCTGCAAAGTCAAAAGATGTTTTCTGAGCTTAATAAAACTCAATGACAAATGGGTAACACTTTAGAATACTGCTCCTTCATCAATGAAAAACTTCTCCGGAACAAATGAGTAACGCACTAATAACATTCTAGTAACCATTTAACTTTTATTTTTAATTTTACATATAAAAAATAAATAAATAAAAACATTTCTGGCATAACTTTGATGTATATGCAAACTCAGCTGCCTATCTTGGCCAGGACACTCATGTTAAAGAGATTATAATCTCAGTGAGTCTTCTCTCCTGGTTAAATAGAAATAAAGCTTCAAAACTAACAAGAAACTCTGATTTCTAAAAAAAAATTTATACCTCTCAGAGAACTACTATATACAGGTTCATAATTAACATGAATATTGCATAATTTATAATAAAAGGTAATGGTAACCCATTAGTAATGACTACATAATAGTAGTTACTACTAATTATTTGGATCAGTATCTAAAGTGAAAAACGTGACCTAATATTGACTGAAGTCACTGTAAGCTTTTGAGGTTTTTGTAATATTTTGAATAGTAATTCCTTGCGATGGATTTGGTAACACTTTAGTCAGTACTAGTGTGTTCCCGTGATCTTCACTTTAGAAAACGTCTCCAAATAATTAGTAGTTCCTTTAGAAAGATGTAGTAACACTTGATTCATTACTAATAGGTTATTTCCTTATATTACACATTATAATATGAATTATGAACCTGTATATAGTAGTTCTTAATAGTCTTCAGTGAGGTATGAAAAATAGTAGTTACTGATTAGCTAATAGTAAACTAGCACATTCAGCTGAGCACTATTACTTACTAATTTGTTAATCAGAGTTTCTCATTAGTTAATTTCTTTATTTATAAGTTTATTTGTATAGGGACAGTACAAAAAAACATGATCCCAGTCAAAACTGGAAAATATGTATTGCACATAGTAGAGAGTATAGCAAAAGCTAATTTGCATCTCAGGTCCCTAGAAAGGCTTTTCTAAACAAAATAAAAAATAAAACTACTACTCATAGAATAAAACTACCACAATATGTCACTTATAGACATTCAAATACCTCCCTAAATTATACATATTAGAATGGAGCTTTCAACTCTAGCATAAAAAAAAACTTTTACATTACACTTTTACATACAAAAATTATTACATTTAAATATGCGTGCAGTTCTGGTTTATTTTAAACCACCGCTTTACCTTCAATGTAAAGGACTTTATTTCAAGTATTGCCTTAAACTCATTTGGCAACAGGTTCCAGAGTTTGGAGTCCTCAACAGAAAAGGCTCTTTGCCCTTGTGTAGTTCTACGAAAATTAATCCTACAATTCCCACCTGCCGAACTCCTAGTGATTCTACTTGTATCATCGTGTCTCTTTAGCAGTTTACATAGAACAGATGGTGCCTTATTGTGCAAACATTTAAAAATCAATTTTATATATGACAGATTTTTTTAATTTGTAAAATTTAGCATATAATTTTTTTTTTTAAACGTTGCAGTGATGCCAGTTGCATGGGTCAATTTTATGAAATTGAGATTTATACATCATCTGAAAGCTGAGTAAATAAGCTTTCCATTGATGTATGGTTTGTTAGGATAGGACAATATAAAACTATTTGAAAATCTGGAATCTGAGGGTGCAAAAAAATCGAAACATTGAGAAAATTCTCCATTTATGTTCACGATTGTGCTGCATTCACTCACAAAAATAAAAGTTTTATATATTTACGGTAGGAAATGTACAAAATATCTTCATGGAACATGATCTTTACTTAAAATCCTAATGATTTTTGGCATAAAAGAAAAATCTGTAATTTTGACATACAATAAATTGTTGGCTATTGCTACAAATATACCCGTGTGACTTCTGGTCACATTTGTTCCTGTGTAGTTATACATTAATAAAGGAACAGTATTCTAAAGTGTTACCGACAAATGATATATTTGTATCCCGTACAGTCCGTGTGAGCACCTGTTGTTGCAGTGTCCTGTGATGGTACGGTAGCGTCTGGACAGACAGTCAGATTTACACACGGGTCTCTGCGTCTCTGCCGAACAGCCTGTAACCTGCAGTATGGTCTCCATGTCTTCTGCACTCAAAAGCTCTAAGATGCACACAAACAAATGTTGAGATGATTGTAAATTGTAAGAGCTTTCAAGATCATTCGTTAACTTTTATTTATTTTTTTGCGATTTTAGGCATTACAGGGATTATTCAAAAGAGAGAAATAGAAAAGAACAAAGGGAGGAAACTTTTAATATCTATGAATGTACCGGTGAGGTCGGGTTTGTCCATGGAGTGTGTGTACACCATCTCTCTTATCAGCTCTACCGTGTTGTCGAGAAACTCGGCGGATCTGATGTGGGTCCTGGTTTTCGGGCCAGTTTGTTTGAACAAGGCCAACAGGTCACTGGGTCGGACAGAACCGTCCGATACAGACGACTTCACTCTGACAGAAATGAGAGGAAATAAAAATACTTTATGACATCATTTTGTAGCTCTAAACTCTTACTGTATGATAAAAATCGACTCATTTGTGTCTAGTTACGTGTTTCTATTTCTGATTGGTTGATACTTCAATCAAATGAGCTATGAGTGTATTCTTTAAGTCTGTATGCAAATGTCACCTCTCATTGGTGTGATCGTACGCAGCATCGGTCAGCTCTCTGGCTCGGCGTAAAGCTTCCTGAATGAAACTAGATCCCAAATACACTGGAAAAACACCACATGACACTTCACTACAAAACCTGCCAATCAGCTTTTGCTATTTGAGTTGACAAAAACTACAGTAATGGAATCAAAATCATAATTATGTACTTGTCAGTCTTGTATATGCAGTTGGTGAGCACAAAGAAAGCATTAAGCTACAAATTATTATTTTTTTCCCAGAAAAAAAACGAACTACTAGACATATAGTTCAGTACCTGTTGCATTCTGGGAAGGAAAAAGAGATGTGGATGACAGCGGCAGAAGCAATATCATAAATACAGATATAATCATGCATGAGAAAGATTCCTGCAATAAGAAAAATATACATATACAAATTTACAAAATAATGTATATATGTATGTTAATGCATATATACACACACACAATCTATAATTATTATACATGAATAAACAATCAGAAAAATATTTTTGTGTAGTTTTTTTCATGTGTGATAATAATTATAGTATATAATAATATATTAATATTATTTTGCACAATTGTTGCATACTTTTGTAATAATTAGTTTTTATGCATTAGTTTTTATGCAATTATTATTTTCTATATAATTATTGCACATACATGCAACTATTATACAAACAATTATTTAAATATTAAAATAATAATTAATCAAATAACTACACAAAACAATTATTAACATGGAAAAAACAATTGTAAAAAAAATATTAAAAAAATCATTACATGTTACAAACAATTTTTTGTATGGTTGTTTTTTTTTCTTCCCATGTGTAATAACTACAGTATAGTTGCTACTATTATACAAAAATAATAGAAATATGAAAATATTACCCAAACATTGTTTGTATGTATGTATGTATATATATATATATATATATATATATATATAAAAAAAATATATATATATATATATATATATATATATATATATATATATATATATATATATATATATATGTGTGTGTCATACACACAAATATATATACACACAAACTATAAAAATACACAAATATACAACTATTGTACAAAATAATATTAATATAAACATTTAAATAATATATTAGTGTATTTCTTAGTTGTACTTACCAAGCATGTCGTATCCATCTGTACGGTCTCGTATTCTCACTTTTTATCTTGTAAAATATATAACATTTTGTTCTTGCTACAAAATAAAAATATGCGTAGCGTGGGCTTGTGTACAGAAGAGTAGTGGTGATGTACAAAAATACAATAAATAAATAGCAATGAATGCAGAAAAATAATGTTATAAATATGCAAAATAATTAGCCAGAGTATTTATATATCACAATCTGAACAGTTTGATGAAGTGCGACTGTACAAATCAGTGTAATTACGTGTTTCAGAGGGTCTGTGTCGGCCGTATGTGAGGGGACTGACTTTTATACGCTGGCTTCGGTCTACAGGTATGTGCAGAATTCGGTTATCTGTGCGACTGGTGACAACAATTCAACATCAAACGATCCCCAACACACAGAGATCCAAACCCATCATCCTCTATCTAATGGGGTAATCGACCCAATCACTCCTCATGCAAGCCATATAGAGCCACAGCGCACGGTTTCACCTTCTGAACCAAACGTGTTCAACGTGTTCTAGGGTGTAATATTATCGGGTATCAGCCTGTGGGATTTTACCAGTTTTCTGTCCAGCAGGTGAAAATGATGCATCTGATCACTTTGGTAGAGTAACAGCACATCTCTCCTCAACAACACACACATGATTTGAGGAATCATTCATGTCTGGAGCTCAAACGGTGCAGGATGTGTGATACTTTTGGTAATGAGTTTGTTGTATATTTCCAGTAATGCCCCTTCTCTCTGCCCACCTGCGGCCGACACTTCTGCTGGCACGGGTACGATCAGATTGAAGACACACCTGGAAAAGAGGTCAGTGGAGCGACAGAGAAAAACAGACCGTTCTGAAAGTCTGATAAGAGAAATTGGAAAGTGAGGAGAACAGAGTCGGGGATTTCAGTTTGATGACTTTAAAAAGGCCGTTGTTCTCGCCGAACACGAGTTTGACGCACCGAAGCGAATAACTTTACACGTCTGATTGGACCACGTGCGCCACATACAGAGGAAACAGTGTTTTTTGTAACACAGCATGACCATTTACCATTCAAATCTAGGGGCCCTATTTTAACGATCTGAAACGCAAGTATCAAGCGCGAAACGCAAGTAACTTTGTGGGCGGATCTCAGGCGCTGTTGCTATTATACCGGCGGGATAAATGACTCTTGCGCCCGGCGCAAATCTAAAATGGTTTGGTCTGAAGTAGCTTCATTATTCATAGGTGTGGTTTGGACGTAACGTGAAATAAACCAATCAGAGCGACATCTCACATTCCCTTTAAGAGCAGGCGCGCTTGTTCCATGGCGGATTGCTATTATAACGGTGGATTTGCCAGGCGCACGCCAGGAGCGGTTCACAGCCGAGGAGACCGACGTTCTCATCAGGGCCGTAAAACACAGAGAAGTGACATTGTATGGGGAGAAACCCACCCAAATTAGCTTCAGTTAAACAGGCATATAATAATTTGGGTAAATGTGTAAGCTAGATCTATGCCTATTTTTTCACATCTTCATGGACACAACAATGATTTCCCTCATGTAATATTTTTCCTTGTAATAATGTATGGTTTTCTAAAAATGAGAACTGCTGCGTCTGTGTGTAGATGAGAGAAGCAAACTGTATGTGCGTTGTGCACACGCTACATTGATGATGGCCAAGCATGCGCCCTTAAAATAGCATTATGAATAACATGCGCAACGCGCCACTGACTTTAGACTAGGTTTTTCCTGGTCAGTGGCGGAATTGTTTTCTAAACCTGCAAAATAGCACCAGGGAACGTTTGCGCCAGAACGGGCCTCATCTTTGCGCTGAACCGCCTCCGGGAGCGCAAATGCATTTCTTAGTTTACCGACGTGCGTCTGTGGAGGGAAAAGTCCGCTGTGCGCGGGTGCAAAATAGGAATGATACATGCGTCGGTGATGATACAAAACTCAATTGCGCTGGGTACAAAAAAGGGCCCCTAGTGTCACTGTGAAAGAAAATCACTTTAATTCATTGCTAGTAGTCTCTATAAAGTATCAATTATATTCATTTGCATGAAGAGCGAAAGAGATAGTGATTTATGCATTTAAAGAGACACTTTCTACACGATTATAAATTAACATGATACTTATATTTATTGTGCTTTTCATTAAGAGCAGCCTGATAAACCACATGGCATTAGTTACAAAAAGCTTTAGTTCATACATTCACATGTATTTATTATAATCAACTCTGTTAAAAGAACACAAGTCTGTTAGTTTTTCTTTGTTTGATAAGGCCTGTGTTTGTTCTCAAATACTTGCAGATGAAAATCACATTAAGACCATTAAATAGATAAATATGCATTTATTTATTTTCCATATCTATTTAAGGAATATTGAATACATATATATTCCTCATACAAATATGGAAAACACTCGGATATAGAATCTAAAGCATCTTTACATAAATCGATGCATCAATTCAATAGGATAATTTATGTACAAATGGCTTTTTGAATGATATTTCATTAAAAAGGCCCATTGTTAATACTGTGTCAACAACACCTTATTAAATAGCTTAATTAGAGACAGGAGATGAAATACTGAAGAACAGTTTAGTCATGTGACACCAACGCAGCACTTCCACCATTTACAGCACAAAACAGTCTTCTCACTGCTGGTGCGAAAAAGCTAGTGGAATCTGTGTTAAGATTGTGACTGAAAAGGTCCAGTGACCCGAGATCATCTGATCTAGAAACAGCCATTCAGAGCTGATCCCAGAGCAGTGTGTCCATACTTCTGGAGGCATACGCAGAGATCAGGTGGACACGGGGGTCTTAAGCGTGCTGAGACCACAGGAACCGGTCACAGCGCTCCAACATGGTCTGAATCAGTGCTCTAAGAGGACAGTGAGAGAAAATGCATGAGAACAAAACCTGTTAAACATTACCCATGTTCAGGATAGGATATACAAGCACACTGCGCAGTATATACTATACTATGCCTACTGTTTTCAAATGACATTCCTAAAGGAAAACTACTGCACAATACAGTATATACTGTACGCTGCCTACTATTTTCCTAAAACAATGTGTTTGCAATGGAATACTAATGTTCTGCTATATAATGAATACTTATACTAATGTACACGAAACCAATGTCTAAATTTGAAATAGCATACTATTTCATACTACTCTTACTATTTCTCGAATATACCTTATATGCCAGAAATAGTGCTATGCTAGTAAGCTATTCCGAATACAACCAATATGTTCAGAATGGAATATTAGCATATTGTGCCGTATATACTGTACACAATCTACTTTTTTTATGGAATAGTAGCGTACTGCTTGCTATATACAGTACACAGCCTACTATTTTCCAAAAATAATGTCTAAATTCAAAATAGCATACTACTATAATAGTAAATGCACAATGCGCACAGCATAAACTGTAAGACTGCCTTACATATCTTTATCTGGCAGAAATAGTAAGAGTACAATGCTAGTATGTTATTCCGAATTCAACAAATATGTTCAGAATGGAAGAATAGCATACTTTGCAGTATATACTGCACACAAACTACTATTTTTTATAATCAGTGTGTTCTGCGTGGAATACTAGCGAACTGCTTACTCAAAACTACAGTAATCAACATTTTAAGTGGATCAAAAAAGTTTATCAAAGTTGTCCTAAGACAAGAACGGATTTTGTATTTTGTATGACTTTGATGAAAGGTTTTGATCCACTTCAAATGTTGACTAGTGTATATACTGCACTTTTCTGTTTTTCACACGCTCACCTTTGCCGCTTCTCAGCCATACGCAGCAGATCACAGACCAGCGTGGAGCGTGAACTGAGATCCACCTGTATCCCGCGTTCCTGGAGGGCCGCCAGGGCCTGATCCGGCCCGAAGACCTTGACCAGACGCAGGATGATGTTCTCTGGGCTGACCCGAATGCTCCAGTCATTTGAACTGTTCGATAGGTCAGAGGAACTGTCACTCGTGCCATTACTGTTAGTGTCGTCTGAACAGGATCCATTGGTGCTGCTGGGCAGAGGTGAAGTAGGCGTCGCTTCGTCGACTGAACTGATTTGCTGTGAGAGCTGGAGTAGCAAAACCCACTCATCAAGAGACTGAGGAACAATACCTACAGAAAGAGAAAAAGCGATATTTTAGGGTGAGTTTACATGACAACGATATGCTGAAAACTGTGAAGTTTCTACTTTGAGTTTTCCGCGATCGTCAAAACGATCCCCATTCACACGGATCCACGAAAAGGATTAAAAACGCTGTATTCTGCTGCCCGGCCATTAGATGGCGATGAAACACTATAAACTGAACACGTAATACGCATGTGCATGACGTCATCGTCTTTTTGTTGTTATTTACACAGAGACCGTTTTCAAAAAGATGCGTTTTCAGGCACCCAAAACACTGTTGTCGTGTAAACGACCCCTTAGAGATCGCATAAAAGTTTTACGGTTTAGTTGAAAACGGTGTCGTGTAAAGAGCCCCTTAGATATGGAATAAATGCTGCAGAACTGATTCATGGGTTATTTAAGGCCTGGTCCACACGTACACGGGTATTTTTATAAACATCGTTTTTCCTCCTTCGTTTAAAAACAAATTTGTGTCCACATGAAAACGCAAAAATACGCTATTTGGCTCTGTCAAGAGCATTACAAGCCAACAGGTGGCGATATAACCCTAACCGTGAAGCCATGTTGGCCAATCAGAAACCAAAAAAAAAAAAAAAAAGGTTAATCCCGTTCTGGTTCTGACGTCACAAGCCAAAATCTCCGATTTCACCGTCTACACGACAACACTGCAATGGAGTTTCTAAAAATCTTCACCCAGTTTTCAAAAAAGTTTGGTTTCAGTGACCGAATACTGCGTTTGCGTGAGGACGAATGGCCAAACTGCATAGAATGAAAGCTGCGGTTCTGAAAATACCCGTGTTACACCGTGTCCTAACTACACGCGCCGCCACGCCGCGACGATTCTATTTTAGAAACGGTTTCTATTTTTCTGTGACGTCGCGGCTGGAACAACAAACACAAAGTGTGCCAATAATAATCTCAGGTACTGTGTTTATGTGCTTTATTTAATATTAAAAGTGTGTCATGTGACTTTGAATATCATTTAGTGCTCCAGCTTCAGATCTTGAAATGAAACAAATGGAAACAAGAACGTTCAAACTGTGAACAAACAAGTGTATTATTTGACAAAGATTGTTTTAGTAACTCAGTATGTATTTGAATAATGTTTAAATGGTGTAATATTTGTGAATTGAGATTACTCTCTGGTGCTGTGCACTCGCCGCGAGACTCCGCCCACACGCTGTTCTGATTGGCTGTGGGTTTTGATTGATTTTTACACACCTCGCAGTCGCGAGTCTAGTGTGACAAATTATTTGACGCTGGAATCTTATCGCATCGCGTCTGGTTAGGACACGGTGTAAGTGTCAGACAGACAGTTCTTGGTTAGCGAATTAGATTTTATATTGACAGTCTCTCTTCGTCTGTTCATCTAAAAGACAGTTTTGAGTATCTGTGATTGTTTTACCATCATCCTCCTCTAGAAGCGTCATGTCATCCAGTCTGCAGATGGCGCTGAAAGCCTCTGCTCGCCGCTGCAACTCTCTGCACAGGTACAGGTAACCCATCCAATACCTGAGAGACAAATAACACAGTCACAGTTTATAAAACTACCCATTCTGATTGAATTCTATCCATTCTAATTCTACACTCACCCTTGAGTTCTACACATCTCCAGCATCTTCTGTTTGGAGGTCAGATCAGCAGGCAAGCGGATCAGCAGAGACAGCAGACGCCCATAACCCCAGCTGAAGAAATGTGAGTGCCACCTACAGCACAGGAGACAATATAATCAGCGAAATAGGAATATAGTATATTTACCCCCCCTTTCACAGACGAGGCTTGAGTCTAGTCCCAGACTAAAATGCATGTTCGAGCTGTTTTAACTGAAAGCAACTTAAAATATGTCAGTGCCATTGTTTTGTCTCAAGATGCACACCAGTGTGAAACCAGGCCATAGAATATATATATATATATATATAGAGAGAGAGAGAGAGAGAGAGAGAGAGAGAGACACATTATAGAGTACAATATATATATATATATATATATAATTTTTTTTTTGGAACAACATTTGTTTTACAGACAAAAATAGTTTTGTGTACCTGGGCTGTCCGTCAGGAGTGAGTGTGTCATCCCTTAGTGGGGCATCTTGGGATAACGCCAGTTCCAGCCAATCCTGTCGCAGAGTTTCTGGCTGGAGAAGAGAACCCAAGAAAGACAACCTGGGAGATGACAAAAAAATAATGTATATAGATTATTCTACATGTTCAAGAACACAATATCACAGTGTAAAAATGACACATACACAACCTTAACAATCATGACTAACACACATTGTAAAACATTGTATAATGTAACACGGCCGTACCGCTGCTGCTCGGCTCGTGATTGGACCAGATTGTCCAGATAAGGCAGGAAGTGGCTCGGTAAAGCCATAGCCATGATGTCAGAGGGGAGGATTGTGGGATAGAACTGCGGGTAGGCACGAACGGCCAGCTCCCCGTGCTTCTCATAGAGTCTACAGAAAGAAAGCAAACATTATATTCAATATAAATAGTTTAGAGCTTTATTAATCCCCATGGGGCAATTCATTTAAACCCGTCATGGTGCTTCACATATAACACTTAAAGGGATGGTTCGGAGTAATTTCAATCTAGGGTCCTTTGCACCATGACCTCGAGCCAAACACCCCCCAGAAGCCTTTTTTTTCCCCTTGGTTGAACATTATTAAAGTTTATTTAGAGATATCAGCCGGATGGCTTAGTGCAGGCGCTAATGGATCCTATGATGTATCTCATAAATTACCCCACTAATAATGCCCAGAATGGTACCAAACTTCTACAGTAGTACAAATAGGTTCTGTACTCATAAAACGAGGCATTGGAAAGTTTGTAAATAATTGTTGCAAACTGGTACTACCAACAAAATATTAGTGTATTCCTGGAACTGGGTGTCATTACACTATATCCTTATGCATCACTTTCTGCCCGGACTTTTACGGGCTTTTCACAAACCACTGAAGTGACGTCGGTGTCTGGGTTAGCGGTAGCATTAGCCATCAGGCAAGTGTTATTTAAAAAAACTCCTGATGTACTTGCAAACTTTCCAATGCATAGTTTTTATGAGTACAGAACCTATTTGTACTACTGTAGAAGTTTGGTACCATTCTGGGCATTATTAGTGGGGTAATTTACGAGATACATCATAGGATCCGTTAGCGCCTGCACTATAAGCTCTAACTTTAATAATGTTCAACCAAGGGGAAAAAGGCTTCTGGGGGGGGTGTTTGGCTCGAGGTCATGGTGCAAAGGACCCTAGGTTGAAATTACTCCGAACCATCCCTTTAACACGTACAAAATACAAAATGATGTGTTCACACCTCTGCAGCTGACCATATTGATAATATACAGATATTCTAAGAGTGTTTTGCTCTGAGTGATGTAAACTCACCTGTACAGGTGTGAGAGGAGCAGAGGTGTGTTCCAGGGCTGAAGTTCTCTCAGACTGCGCAGAGACTTTAGCAGGTCGCCCTTCTGAATCACTTCCACCACCTTACTGGCCTGAGTGAACTCTACCACCCGCCAGAAACAAAAAAATATCACCATGTTTTTAGGAATAAAACATTGTATAAAAGCAGGTGAATTATATATGAATAAAACCTTCCATTAAAACCTTTAGAATATAGATAGGAATTAAACTGTAAAGTTTGGTGTATGTAAAGATGCTGAAGTGGAGATTTCTGAGAAAAACACTCATTGCCCTTTAAATAGGTATTGTGATTGAAATCTACAGGTGCAAATAGATGCAATAAAATAAACACTTAGAGCGTTTTCACACCTGAAAGTCCGCACCAAGGTCCGAACCAAAGTTCATGTTTTGATACATTTTATACGTTCGGTAAGTTTTGGTTTGGTTCACATTGCTTCCTGTCATCATTATCTATATGGGCTGCGTCTTGACATTGATTGGTTTGTAAATGGATGTGCGTCTGATGTCAGCGTGTACTATACTGTTATTATTACGGCATTACGACCAGCAGCAATAACTATACTCGAGGCTAGTTCAAATTCGCCAAATGAACGTCCTCGTTGTGCGAACATTTTATTGTCGCCGACAGGAAAGGAGGAGAAGACTGCAACCAATCCTGCGGGAACCACCGGAACTTCCTGTAAATGGTCCGAAAGTCCGAACCATACAGAATATGCGTTCACACTAGAAACGTTCAAAAGTTTGATCCGGACCGAGACTACCTCTTTTCGTCGGACCAAATTTTGTCTGTTTGGTCCGAGGGAGGTTTCACACCTGTAATTTTGATTCGGATCAAACTGAAAAGTCATAAAATCCGGACCAAACAAGGTAGGTGTGAAAGGGCCCTTAAAGGTGCATTTTAGATGTATTATTTCCACTACTCTGAAAAAACATGTTATAAAAAGCCAAATAGCATTAAAAAAACTTCTTCTGTAGTGTCTTGCCTTAGCAGAATTGCAATAAAAAGCAGGTTTATTATAACAGTTACTATTCATTTTTGTGAAAACGTACCCAGCATGCCAGCGATATACGCCTTCAGCACCTCTCGGTGCTCTCTGTATCTCAGCATACACATCTTCCTCACTCTCTCCTGGTCCAACAGGAAGAAGAACCTCCTCAGGAACACACACACACTTTCGACGCCTCCTCTACCGGGGCAGCCCATCTCCAGATAAAGACAGGCCAGCTGTGAGAGGTCAGCCTGGAGGTCAGGTGGCAGAGGTTTGGGGGAAAACAGCTGGATTAATTCAACATGGTTAGCAAGAGGTGGGAATGACGCTCTGACTGGGGCGGTGGAACAAGGGATGGTCTCTCCGAGGTCCTCTTCTTCGGTGAGGGTTGCGGATTCATCCAGGTTAGTAGACGGCGCTGTTACGATCTCTGGCTGAACCCCGACGCAGCAGGACATTGATGAAACAAGCTCTTCCTCCTCTAGAGGAGTTATTTCTCTAGGTACGCTGTAATCCTCAGGACCCAGAACCCTCTCCAGAACCGGGGCCCAGTCTTGGAGCACATCGCCGAGGCAGACGGGGTCCAGTAAAACCATGGGGTTCTGGATCTGAGAGCTACAACAGAACATATAATCAACTCTTAATATCAGTTCAGTGTGCAGTAAAAGCATCAGCAACTACAGTGATTGGCTAGTCATATATATATATATATAAATCTGAATAAAAATCCTTTGACAATGCAGGTCTACTAAAAATGCAGTATATACACTAGTCAACATTTGAAGTGGATCAAAACCTTTCATCAAAGTTATACATGAATTTTGAACAGTGGGGATTTCTCTAAGAATGCAATGGAAGCTCGACTTCCCCTATAATGTCAAAAAATTAATGGTCAAATATGTACTATTGTGCTAACATTTTATTGACAAAAAATGCGTTAGAAAACGTTCATCTCAAAGACGAGTTTGTTCAGAATCATTTACATACAGCAGGTCGGCTGATTCGATTTCTTTCTCATACATTCCCGTAGCGTCACAGTGCATTTCCCTGTTGAAGCCCAGCTTCCATTGACTTCAGTGGAGCTGCTCTGAACAGTTTTTTTCAGTGCTTCGAAACTAGACGGTCATTGGATAAATGCTGCGATTATGTCCCGCCCACGGAGGCTCAGCGTCTCTGGGGGGTGAATGGAGGAGTGGGCTGGCCTGGACTCCGGGCTTCTGCGTGATGATTGGAGGGTCTGTCGAAAAGCTGCATCTCCTTTTGATTGACAGCGATTTCATACAATAAAAAGTCGCTGATGCTGAAGCTATTCGAGCTCAGTCCCATCGCGGACTTTTCAAATTTTCATAATACATTTCACACAATTATACATTTATACCTTTATTATATTATTACTTATTATAACTTTTATATTGTTATTAGTAATAATTAAAAAATAATTAGTAAAATAATTACAAAAAATATTGTTATTAGTAGTATTATTACACTTTATTATATTATTATTTATACCTTTATTATATTATTACATTTATACAATTATACCTAACTCTGCTGGCCATTGAGAAGACACTGGTCAAGTCACTGGAAAACACGCCTAGTTGGTACGATAGGGTCACAGAGCACTTTTTTTATAAAAGGAACGTAGGGCAGAATTTACATATAAATAAATGGACAATTTTTATGATGTAGGCCGAAAATGAGCTTCCCCTCTTTGAAATACCAGCAGCCGCCACTGATTTTGAACAATACCCGTTCTTGTCTTAGGACAACTTTGATGAATTTTTTTGATCCACTTCAAATGTTGATTACTGTACATCATTTTCCTTATGCATTAAATGTATTTTAAACAAAAATCTTGAGAACGAACTTATTGACTGCAAAGTTTTGGGTTAGTCTTTTTTTTTTTATGTATTTGAAAGAAGTCTCTTATGCAAAAAATACAGTAAAAAACTGTAATATTTGTAATATTAAGAAATGTTATTACAATTTAAAATAACTGTTTTCTATGTGAATATATTTTACAATGTAATTTATTCCTGTGATCAAAGCTGCATTTTCAGCATCATTACTTTACATTACATATTCAGTCTTCAGTGTCACCTTCTAATATGATGATTTGCAGCATAAGAAACACATTATGATTATCAGTGTTGTGCTGCTTAATATTTTTCTAGAAACCGTGATGTATTTTTTCAGGATTCTTTGATGAATAGAAAGTTCAAAAGAACAGCATTTATTTAAAGCGGAAATCTTTTTTAACAATATAATTCATCATTGCTTATCTTACATAATACCATCTCTCATTAATGTATCATATGTGCACATTCATTAGCTTACAGTTGAACTGTCTGCAGCAGTAGGAAGTAACTCACATGGCTTTCTTTGTGGCGTCTCTCAACTCCTGCAGCTCAGACTCCGAGCTGGACTGCTCAGCGTTCATTCTTATAGAGAGAGAGAGACAATCAAAAACCACAATACAAACAACATAACTACATAAAACAATCAATAGCAGCAGTCAGACAACATTAACACACTCACTCATGCTCGCCTTCCTCTGGAAGAGGAGTCACTGTGACCGTGACCTCTCCTTGAATGCCTTCCCTGAGGTCAGGCCGAGGCCATAGGTCTGAGTTCATCTGAAGCGTGTTGATCTTCTCGGTCGTCTTTTTCACAAAGCTAGAGACACTGACACACACACACACACACACATTTACATTATAAATCGCTATGATCATAACCAAGATCAGCAATGACAGTCCAAAACATAAGCAGCTGGTTTTCAAATAAACAACGTCTGCATACATTAAAAAAAACAAAGAGAAGGAGAAATAGTTGGTAACCTCGCCAATCATGCGCATCAGTGTAAAATGAGACAATGTGTCAAGGACATGTGTGACACAACGACAAAACAGGAAGTCACAGTTTTAAAAATAATCTGGGCATCAGCAGCTGCATTTTAATGAGCATTAGAGCTTCCTTGTGACCCAGCCAATCAGACTGTGTCTGGTGTGAAATTTAAGAGGAAATGAAATTACAATGAAATATAAGGGGACTTTGTGTGGTCAGATGTAAGTGTGTGTGTGTACCTGTCTCGAACAGCCTGCAGGGCAACTCGTGGAGGTTTTGAGCGGAAAGTAAGAGGCAGAAACTGCAAGCCGAGGTCTGACCTGTCGCCCTCTCCGCGCACAGACTGAGAGTCTTCAGGATAGCAAAAGGAGGAGTTGAAATGATAGAGAGATGAATGAAGAGAATGAGAAGAAGTCAGAAGATGTGGAAACAACTAGGCGAAAGCACGATTAAGCATTAACTGATTCATCACATGAAAAAAAAGTGTTCAAAACACCAGATAAATGATTAAACTGCTGCTCACTGATGTTTTTAGTGTATTTTATTGCAAAATATTTGACATACAACACACTGACATACAATTACTACTATAAAACCATTTAAAAATTCACAAATAATTATATATTTTTTGACATAAGTGTAAACTTTGGTTTTTATTTTGGTCGATAGCTCTGCACGCAGTTAAATCACATTGGTTCCCTTTATTGAACATCAAAATTGTTATTAAAGATCAATTCTGATTGGCTGAGTTTGTTGCATAATGTAGTTTTTTGTGTTGCTTTCAGTGAAGATGCGAAAATTAAACTTATTTACTATCTTAATACATGTTCCTGGTGTTATTATTCTCCATGATTCATCCATGCATGTTACTCCAAATGCAAAATAAGGGTATGCTCTGCCTCTAAAATGGCTTTCCTTTATGGCTGATGTCACAGTAAATAAAATGAAGTCCCACTTCTTGTTTAATATCCTCGCTCACTCTGAAATATGTCAATTTACTGAAAATTGGTTGCTTCAAGACACAGTGTTACAGTTTCTGTGTAGTTTTACAAGCTAAATAGTTATGTGATGTAGAAAGTCCCTTTCTGGTCCTTAGTGAAATGTGAGTGGATTACTTCTTGTATTCGGACAAGGAATTCCCAATGAGAGAGCCGAACTCTTACTACTTCCCTTTTAGGTTTGAAATCGATCTCTCTGTCTCACCATTGTCCACCTGCTCTTCCTCAGTGAAATTGAACTCCTTCAGCCGCTCCTCCTCAAGCATCGATTGGTTGGCGAGGGAGTTGGTGTCATCATCTGATTGGCTGCCTCTTCGGCTGATGACGCGGTAGATGCCGCAGTCCAGAACGTTAAAGCTCTCCTGCGCAGGAAGAGTCATTTAGCATTTTAAAAATGTGTCTCTCTATATATATATATATATATATATATATGACCCTGAACCACAAAACCAGTCACATGGGTCAATTTTATGAAATTGAGATGTATACATCATATGAAGCTGAATAAATAAGCTTTCCATTGGTGGATGGTTTGTTAGGATAGGACAATATTTGGTCGAGATACAAATATTTGAAAATCTGGAATCTGAGGGTGTAAAAAAAAAAAAAAAAAAATCGAAACATTGAGAAAATCAGCTTTAAATTTCTCCATTTATGTTCGTGCTTTTGCTGCATTCACTCACAAAAATAAATGTTTATATATATATATATTTGCACTCACGTGCGAGGAAATGCTGCTCCTGCGGCTGCTGCAGGCCGAGTCCAGTGGCTCCAGTTTGCTGATCACTTCCTCCAGCTGACCAATCAGCTGCTGTTGGGAGGCGGAGTTTAGCTGAGCCTTGAGATGCTCCAGTCGATCAATGGGGAGGGACTTCCTGGCCTGAAGAAATGCAAAAGAGAGAGACTATTTTTGGAAAGGAGCACTAGCGTAATATTTAAAGCACAATGAACAGTATATACTACCTCTTTCTTAAAAAGCCCAATGAAGTGCCTTGGAACACGCAGCTTTGTTTGACGTAATTTCCACTGAAACAGGAAGCTAAGCTGGGATGTATTGAATGGCCCCTCCCCCTTTTCAAAATATCCAATAGCGTTTAGTTTACCTCACAGACTGCAAGTCGTACTTCACAGCACCATGGAAGCGAATCCGAGCGCTGATGATAAGTTGGATTCAATAGTAGAGGTGTGAATAAATTCTAGCCATTTCATTCTTAATTGCTTTGTGACGTGTCAACGGTTGCTTTGGCCAGGTGGTATTTATAGCATGGGGGCGGAGCTTTAGATTCTAGAGAGCATTTGATTGGACAGAAGATGTGATGAGAAGCTGAAGTGTCATAAAAATCTGTGATCCATTTTGGCGGAAGTGAGAGACTAAGTTTTGAATGCTTAAATCTCCTAAATGTGAATTTTGTCATTGTTTTGGAACACGCCAGCTTATTCATAACCTTAAGGCTAACATATTCATACTAAAAGCTAAAAAATTTACATTTTGATTTCAGGGGGCCTTTAAACTAGTATGTAAAACAGCATGTAGTATAAATGCGTGCTCAATGTGTTCTTGTTTGTGCGTACCCTGGATGTAATAACGGTATGCTGAAACATGCAGCAGACGGTGGCGGCGAGCGTCCAGTTCTCCCTCTTCATCAGCCGCTCCACACAGCGATCAGGTGACACCAGCAACAGGTGAGACAAACGTCCGTCACCATGGAGACAAAATATCTCGTTACGGAAAACTGAAATCTCCACCACATCTATGGAGGGAGGAAGACAGATATGGATCCAAGTGCCGTAAAACGATCAAAATGGTCATATAATATATATTTTTTAAATAAGCTAAATTAATTTATTTTTTTATTTTTTTATAAAAAATTATTAGTAAAAAAATCTAAAAATAATTCATATATAAAAAATACAATTGAAAATAACAACAACAAAAAAAATTACTTTTTTTCCATACATTTTTTTATATTTTTTTATGTTTTATGTCAATTGGGTTGATTTTATATTATTAATATTTATTTATTACCATAATTATATAACTATTAATTTTATAATAAATGTTACATTTATAATAAAAAAAATTTGGAAGACAGATGAGCTATAATATCATGAAATTTAAAAAAAATATATGTTTGGAGTGAATATACTTTCGTGCATGCATCACTTTCATGACCTCTCACCTTTGACCTCTGTCCACAGCAGAACCTGACCACTGTGAGGTGTGAAGATGTAAATGGCAGAATCCGTCCAGGTGAGCAGATTTTGATCACTAAGAAACACGAAAAGTCAAATATTAACACCAGAACCCTTTCAAACCTGAGACGTTATCTTCGTAATCATAATACACACAGCAGATATGAAATACTGTGTCTTTACCAAAGAGGTCATGTGTTATTTTAATACAAGGAGTGGTTACCCAAACTGAAGGAGTCTTGGGAAAGCCAGAGACTGAGGACTCGTCGGTGCGGGATTGAAATGAGGCTCATTCCTGAACAAAAATACACAACAAAAATGTAATGAGAGAAAAATAATGGAGATACAGAACTAAGGGCCAAAATGATGTCACAAGTAAGTGTTAAACACACAAACACACACTTGTAAGAGACGAGGGGCAGCGGTGGGCAGGCCAGAAGCTGTTTGAACTGGTGTGTGCTCAGGACTTCTCCACTGAAGCTGGACTCCCATATGCGTGAGCTGGGCCGGGCGCAGTACAGCAGGGCAGGAGGACCCCCCCCCTGACCCCCCTGACCCCGCTGACCCTGCAGGAGAAAACACGCCCCAAACTCTCCGACTCGCTCTTTATTACCCACACGCCAGAACTTCTCCCTGAGAGAAAGAGAGACAGGAACAGACTGAATTTATTTCTTGAAAGTATGTGTATGCATTAAAAGGCTCCTATTGTGCTTTTATTTTCATCTTTCTTTAGTGTGTAATGTTGGTGTTTGAGCATGAAAAAGGTCTGCAAAGTTACAAAGTCCCTCCAGCAGGAGTTCTTCTCTATATCAGTGCCAGTGTTTCTGAACTCCCTGAAACGCCTCCATTGTAGTCTTGAGTTTTCTTCCGGGAACGAACACGTCACAATATTCCTCATTATAATAATTAACACGCAGAATAAAGGGGGCGGGGCCTGGTTGAGTTAGTTAGTAGTGTGTGGAAACTGGAGGTTATGGTAAGGGGCCAATCACAACACACTGATCCAGCCGACCAATCAAAGCACACTGTGCTTTTCAGAAGGAGGGGCTGGGAAGAGAGGAGCAGCAACAATGGAGAATTTGGGAAAAATAATGTGTTTCTTGAAACATTCAAGTATGAAAACCTATTTTAGCAGACCCCGAAAACAAATCAAGAAATGTTTTCAGATTCTTTTTTTTTTATTTGATAAACATTTAATCTTAGTTATGGTCTGAGGACATGGGGAAAATGTGATATCAGTGTTTGATATGATAAATTTGATCAAATAAAGAGCCCTATTCATACATCTGCGCCAAGAATTCAAAGTGAACAAATCGTTTTTTTAAACTAATTGCAGGTAAAGGGACATGTCGTCCTATGTTTCCTGCCAACACACACACCTCTCGGTGTCACACAGGTAGCAGCGGCTGAGAGACGAGACCATCAGGTGTCCGTCTGTGTACCCCAGCTGAACGACACGTGAATCCACAGTGGTGATGGTCTGAACTGGGAACATCACAAACGCAGAGCCCTGTTTGGAAGCAAAACCAAACCACAAACAAACACACAAGCTCCGATTAGGAAAACAAATCTTTTTATAGGATGGATTTTTTTTTTTTTTTTTTTGTAGTGTGTGTGTGTGTATGACTTTGTCTTGTGTGTATGCTTGTATGCTACTGTTCAAAAGTTTGGGATCAGTATGAACGTTTTCTTATACCTTCCCGAGTTTTGCCGACCCAGCCCGGACGCAGGACACTTTTCCCCCGACATCTCCAGCAAACACTCGGAGGGCCACAGTGTCCCAGCACAGAGATGTTACCGTCTGTCCGCGATGCTCCCAGGACACACACACGCGCTCAGGACGGCCACGCCTCTCCAAGTGCAGCTCCCACACCACCACCAACCCCTGACTGGCGTACACACACAAACAAACGCATCCAGCTTGTCAACTACAAACACCAGGAGCACATGTAAATGTGGCGAAGATGAATCAGTAGCACCTCACTGCAGTACACGAGATCCAGGGGGCGGAGTTGGATCCAGATATAAGGGGTGGAGATGGGTAGGTTTAGGGATCAGGGGGTGGAGATGGGTAGGTTTAGGTATATGTAAGGTGGGAGGAGTTGGATCTGGATCCAACTCCTCCCCCTGGATTTCGTGTTCTGCAGTGAGGACCATCTCAGATGAATACCTTGTTGCTACAGCGATAAAGTCCTCATCATGGGGGCAGCAAGAGACCTGCGTGATTGAGCCTTCCTAAATAAAGACAAAGAAGATACACACTAGACACGTTTCCATTACAGATTTGCGCAAAAATGTGTGATATTTTCTAAATGTCAATAAAAAACTATTGCGAAATGATGCCGTTTCCATTAACCCATGTTATGCGACTAAAACGTAATTTTTCCTCTCGCGAAAAAGTCGTACCAAAAATCATGGCAATGTATGTTGGTAGGTTTACGTATATATAGGCAGCCACTGCACTAGCCATTATTTTTAATCGAAGGAGACGTGTGTGTTATCCAAGGATTAATGGCAAGGAAAACCCCTTTCACATATGAGGTTTCTCATTTCTGCTTCAAGGTCTTGATAATTGTTGCACTTCTTTGTTGTTTAGAATCCAGTATTGTATTCCCGTATTACTTTTGTCTTTTATGAGTTTAATAAAGAACTCTGTCTCGTCTTCTGTCCAAACACACCGCGTCATCTTTAAAGGAACCGTATGTAAGATTGTGGCCAAAACTGGTACTGCAATCACTTTCAAATTACTGTAGAGCGGTGTATCCCCTCCCCCTCCCCCCTGACTCGAGGTCGCCAGTTAGGCTGCAGGATCCAGCAGGAACGTAGGCTGATACGAGGAGCTTCCAATGGCAAGTGACGAGTCCTACACAATACGTTTTTTTTCGGACTTTGTCACAACGTATTTCGGATTCATAACGAGGTCTTTTAGGTTTCGTAACGTTAGACATTTTTTATCCGACACGTTTGTAGCTGCAGCTGTGGTAACTAGAGCAGAGCTGGCAACCCGGATGCCGAAACACTACTGACTTCGTGATTGGTAGATAGGTGGAGAGTGGAGCATCAGGCCAAAACACAACATGACAACATCAACATCAGTTGAGGGCTGCAACTTCACTTTTAAATGACAATATCCTGGCCGGACTACTGTTGTCAGTGATATAAATATTTGAAATGAACATGATTTCTTAATGTCTAGTGACATATCAGGGCCATTTTATGATTAATTGAAATACATTTCTTACATACGGTTCCTTTAAAGAATGATCGACTTTTACGTACGTCAGGTGACCTGTAAATGCGAAAAAACTGTTTCCATTGCAGTTTTCGAATTGCCTGAAAAATCACCTCATGCGAGCGTAAAAATATTATTTTTGCGAAATATGGGCAAAAATTTTGTTTTAATTGGGCGCATTTTCAAATCGCAATTTCAATTTGCGCAATTTGAAGGGTAATGGAATCGTGGCTAGTGATGAACACTTTCATTTTCACTCCGAAAATTGTTATGGCCGAAATGATAAATCTTTATTTTTTCTAAAGACATTAACGTTTCTCGATGTGATGCATCACAGAAATCAGCAGGACTTTTTTTTACATTCTGTCCCTATTTTCACTCATCTGTAAACACTTCCTGTTTCCTTGCTACTTAGAAACCTTGAAAAACACTTTTCGTGAGTCAAAGCAGAGCATGACGTAAGTGAAAGATGATACCAATATAGACGACAATAATAATGCATTATACTCCGACTATGACTGTGTGATCAATAATCACTTCACAGTGCCAATAAAACACAGGAAGAAGCAAACGCATCATGCATACACCATTGCAGACTGCACAAAGACCAAACACACAATTGATAACATTGGACAATAGCATTTCAACACTGCTGATAGCTCTATGCATCAACTCAGTGACTAACTGTGTTAAAGGGGAACTTGTGAAATGAGTTGGCTGTGTGTACTTTGTGTGTGAGGATGAGTTTCTGCTTCCAGCCGTCTCTCTGAATGAGGTGAAGTCCTCCGGAGGACGTGCCCAGAGCGAGCCACTTTCTGGACACCGAGAGGCATGTGCACTGCGGGACACAGACAGAGAGAGAAGGATATTAGAGTGAATCTCACAAAATGTACAGGTCATATTTCATCCTGAATTTAGAAATAATTAAATATAACAATATTGATTGCTTATTAATTACTCACCCTCATGTTGTTCCAAACGCGCAAGACATCTCCGGAACACAAATGAAGATATTTTTGATGAAATCTGTGTGATTTCTGTCCCTCCATTGACAGCTACGCAACTACCACTTTGACACTTCAAAAAGTTCATAAAGAGATTGAAAATACAATCTGTTCATCAAATAAAGCGATCGAGTCTCTTCAGAAAATTTGGACTAAACCGCTCGAATAGGGCTGGGCGATAAAACGATAACGATAATTATCGCGATATAATTTTTCTCGATAAAACGATATCAAGAGTTTGATAAATGTTCGATAATGTTTATGCGCCAAAAGCGGAACGAAACTCATTTGAACCGCGCGCCACACGGACCATTTATCCGCTCGGCTCAAAGTCCAAACGGCAGCGCGGGCGCGAGCTCAGTAGAGCAGATGCGTTTACTCTGATCGCTCTCGGTCACGAGATCCAGTGAGAAGCGCTTGAGTTCAGTGAAGAACACAAATGTCTCAGTGATTTAAGCCAGTTTAAAGGCAGATGAAAGAGCGCTGACAAACAGGAGAAACACTGTGGGCAACGATCAGAAGGCTTTTCCGTCTACAAATTCCCATGATTTACCATGGATTTACTGTAACGTTAGCCTAGTAATATTAACTGCACCATGAAATGTGGGATATACATATTGAATTGTATTATATTATTAATGTAGACAATGTATTAAAGGACTGAGGGAATATAATTACAGTATTTAATAATGTATTTAGGCTCCTGTTTTTCATACAAATACCATAGAAACCATAAAGTTACATTTTGCCATGATAGTGAGGTGCTGTAGGCTATGCCTGGCTTTATCTGTGGTTATCATGATCTAAATGCATGATACTGGATGACCAATGGTTAAGTTTAATAAAACTCAAACAGTCAGAATATTACATTTTACCAAATAAAAATTAGCACATGCAGAAACTAAGAAATGAATTGTCCAATAAAGATATTTATTTTGTTAAGGAAAAATGACAAATGTTTGAATGTTCTACCTCAGATTTGTGAAATGTTCACCAGTTTGGCAAGTGTTTGTCCTGATATGTTCTGACAATAAAGAGTAGTTTAAAACCACAATTAACGCTCTGGTTGCTACAACTTTCACTTAGGAGCAAAAATCTGCCTTCAAATTTGAAAGAAATAAAGATTTGACTTTTATCGTGATAATTATCGATATCGACTGATATAAAAAAAAATTATCGTGATTTTTTTTTTTGGCCATATCGCCCAGCCCTACGCTCGAATCATATGGATTAGTTTCACGATCTCTTTATGAACTTTTTGAAGTGTCAAAGTGGTAGTTGCGTAGCTGTCAATGGAGGGACAGAAACCACACAGATTTCATCAAAAATATCTTAATTTGTGTTCCGAAGATGAACGCAAGTCTTTCGTGTTTGGAACGACATGAGGGTGAGTAATTACTGACAGAATTTTCAGAAAATATCTATGAAGATCATTTTCATGACAATTAAGCCACCCAGTTGTCATTAACGTAATGAAACAATAAAATAATCCTCATTATTGAAATTCAAAAATATTACATGCAACATTTAAATCACAATTATATACAAGTAGTTATTTTTACAGGATTCTTTAACAGCATTTATATGAAATTGAAATCTTTTGTAACACTGAAACATTTCTTCATGATGACATTTGATCAATTTAATGCTTTTTGATGAATAAAAGTATTAATTTCTTTTATTTCTAATAATCTAATTCTATTACGTCACAATGCAAAAAAAAAAAAATTCGAAAAAATTATTGTAATGTTCTTAAAGCTACACTGTGTAGGATTTTCTCCCATCTAGCGGTGAAATTGTTTATGACTACCCACTGAATATTACTTTCTAGCCCCTCCCATTCCGAGGGCGTTTTAACTCCTACGGTGGCCGTATTATTTCAAATCTGCCAGCAGTCGTGAGTAATCTCCCCCTCACATTTGTCACGGTGCCACTAAGTGTCAAAACGCGAAAGGCGAAGCTTGAATTTCCAGGTATGTCCCTCTTCTTTGGCTAATGTATTTTCAAGATGGAGGCGCAAAATGGCTGCCGCCATTCGAGTGACTCGCTCGTATGTATTCTAAATGGCAGATTCTACGCTTACTAGAATACTTGATTAGTTGGTAGAAGTAATTACACATTAATGAGCACATATCATTTTGAAAGAACAAAGTGTTTATCGCTAAGAATCAACTTAAAAAATAAAAATATTTGTTTTCTCTTTTTTCTTTTCTTTTGGTTTTAGGGTGAAACTACTTGACCCGAACATGTTTTGTTTGATTCATCAACTAAATTATTCCCCTTTATTATTCTCATGGCATGAAATCAAATAAATCTGAAAGACGTTTAACTAAGCTCCCTCAAAAGTAAACACCACCAACTGCGCGCAATTCAGGTCAGCTTGGATAACAGTTGCCATAAAAGCTGTACCAATAAACACTTCTACTCTTTCACAATAGTTGAGGTAGTTGAGTAGGTAAGTGCGTATGTTACTTTGATACGTCCCGAGTCCAGTCGCAGGGCGGAAAGGAGGGGGTCCAGACAGTCAAACTCTGCCAGGACATGAGTGCAGGACTCCACAGGAACCACAGGAATCATCCTGCACCGGCCTGAGAGGAAACAACAATAACATTGACTTTTTAGTGGGAATCATTAGTGAATGCAGCATGTTTGTCTAACTAGATGGCATTTTGGTGTAATATCATAGATGCATTTTTTTAAGCATCATGTGTGTATTCAAAACAGCAACTTTGCGCAGATTATGCATGCATGACATGTTTTAACAAGCAACCAATCACAAAAATGTATGCAAACATTGTTACCAGGTACACAAGCATTCAAACAGCAGCACTTTTGGTCATCATAAGCGGGTTCAGAGTCTGATTATGCCCAAAAATGAGCCCTCAATAGGCAGCAGAGTGAGCTCACTAGGTTGAGACACAGCCTTCCTCAGAGTCATATGATTCCAGGGAAATTCAATTGGAAAAAGCATGACTACCACGCATCTCTCTATTTTTCAGTGATTTTCCTTTGCTTTTCCACACAAAAATAGTTCCATTGAAGGACAATATATACAGACATAAACTGTATACACTATATGATATAAAGCAATGCTTAAACTAACCGAATATACAACAAAAACGTGATGTATAATCTATTTTTGGAAACTTTTACTCTCTTTATTTGTTTTTCACACATCTGAAAGTCAGCAGAAAAGACAAAACGCTTACTCTCTCACACATATACACACATTTGACCACTTCCGCTTAGTTTTGAACACATATTTACAAGAGTTCATTTTATGAAACACTATATATAACGTTAAAGGTGAATCTCAAAGTTAGAAGTTATAAATCAAACCGCCGCGTTAGCCGATTAGCATGACTGTCAATCACGAGATCCGAGTTTAAAACTCGCCAAAACAGCAAAAAACATCGAATAAATACATTTTTATTTGAGTTTTTGTCTTTAAAAAAACAGTTTGTTTAAGGTCAACGTTGATCCTGAGCTGGAAATTTAGGTACTTTCACAATCAACGTTTTACTTTCTACTTCTCCTCGTCACTCTTTCCTTAAATCCTTAGTTATATAATTTAAACGTTAAAGGCAATATAAACACTTTTTTTTCCCAAACGTTATTTATTTTATAAACAAATAAGTTGAACTTATTTGAGTTGCTAAATGTCACCTCAAGCATTTCAATAACGTATTAAACATGAATTAAGACGTATAAACTCGTGTTTTACCTCCTCCTGAGTTCCAGACGCATTTAAATCTGCGAAACCTCCAGAAATGTAGTAAAAATGAATCATTTAGTGTGTAAAGTGACGATCATGTGTTTCTTTTCGCCACTGTAATTCCTGCAGTGTGTTTGACAGCTGACTGAAAACTGACCGGCGCTACTTCTCCACAGCGAGCCACTCATTTGTGACGCGCAGTGATTCACACTCGCCCGGGGAACTATTTCTTGCGCCTTTGGACCTCACTTACTATCAAATACACAGGGAACTTTACTTACTCATAGCAAAACTTAATATATCTTCTAATCATGCATGAAAAAACATTCAAGTATTATTTGAACATATCTGCTTTACAAACAAATGATTCTCAAAAACGCGTAGGTGTTCCAGCAGTAGTTTGGGGTCCATTGGTCCATTAAAATCTCTGGTTGGTATTGATTGATATTTGAGACGCCCAGGAGAATAAAGCCTGTTCCATCACCAGCAAGCAAAAATAGCCAAGACTCGACCCTCAAACATCTTACGCCCTTGTAATTAATGTGTTTAAGCGCCATATTCAGATATAGATGTAGGAATTGTATTATAAAGATGGCCATCACCAAATGCAAGCACAGAATGACTTAACTGAACCGTATGGTGGATCAAGATAAGAGAATATAACCTACAACAGTATTGATTACTGTATACAGTCTGAGACCAATACAAAAAGAGTTAACTTAGTTAATGATGCAAATGGGTTTACATTTGATTAGTGACCTACTGTAGAAACGGTGCAGAATCTTAATTTTTAGTAGCTCAAAATCTTTGTTTTACATTAAGCTCGTTATAAACCACGTCTGGAAGAAGTGTGTGGCCAGTTGTTCTGTTTACATAGATGTATTGGTCTAACAAAGGGTTTTCAAACTGAGCACCTCAAGGAAGTAGTGGTTGTTTAGAGAAAAACAGTGCAAAATGCAATTCCTGTCTCTGAAAATATTAAAATAAAGTGTTTCCTCTTCAGGGGTTTTATGATGTAATATAACAGCTTCCTCACTGTCGGTTAACTGAATACTTTAAGGAAGCGCTTTTAATAAAACACACCAGTTTAATTGTTTAAATCTTGACTTTATTTGAAATAACATACACAACTCAGTGCAGCTAGAGAACACATTATGAAGCAGTGCGGATGAGCATGTACACGTGTTTGTGGCACACAGATCAGTAATTGCACTACATAGAAATTATTATTACTCTCATTATTACAGTATTGCTATACCCCTCCCCTTGGCATGTCTTGAGCGACTGATTTCCAATCAGGCCTCAAGTCTTGGGAGATTCGAACTGGATTGCAATATCCGATTTGTGAAGAGTCCTCCTTATCCTTGACTTAAAAGCTTTTCCCTCAAACCGAGTCCTTTGCATTAAACGTTATAAGTTCCTGAGATCTTTCCATGGTATTATTGAGCCAAGTTTGGTCATTGTAGAAATACAACTCTGTTAAAATTTCACATCTTACCTAGGAAATGAAATTATCCACTGAAGAAAAAGAAAAAAAAACCCAGGAAAGGCAAAAAACAGAACGGAACGAACAAAATAAAAGAGAGAAGTACATAATAATACAGTTATTTCAGACTGGCGCAGCCCATCTCCAAGTGGACCAATAAGATGACAGAATTTGCTCTCTTCAAGCCCCTCCCCCAGGCAGACCCGCTCACTAGCACCTCCAGCTCTGATTGGCTGGAAAATCTGCCCATCAGGCCCCAGTCGGCCCAAGCTGGGAGAGCGTGTCTTTGTTCCTCTCCCTTTTCTTTAAATTCACCCAGAGTCTTTTATGTCTTTCATCTTTTTCCTCACAGTCTCCTCAGGTTTTTCTCATCATTCTGCGCGTTTGCCAGGCTTGGAACTTGTTGTACGCCGCCTGAAGCATTTCCTCCAGGTGGCCCGTTAGCTTTTGCAATCAGAAAACACAGGAAATTACTATGTAGTTCCACTGTAAGTGCATCAGAATATTTAAAAATGCTCTTAAAATTTCACATTATATGAACAAAAATATTTAAAAAACACTTTATATATGGAAAAAAATCCAAATACAGGAATCACACTGGAAATTATAGACACCTTAAACCTCAAATAACATTAATTTTAGCACGGAAGAATTAAATTATGTAGTTTAACAAAAGTATATGTTGAACAATTGTGTGCAACATATCGCATCTTTTCTTTTAAGAGCTGCTTTACAGCAGAATTGAACTCTATTTGCATCATTAAATTATTATTTTCCTGTTTATGCCTGTAAAGCTGCTTTGAGTTTGAAACAATCTGTATTGTATAAAGCGTTATAGAAATAAAGGTGACTTGACTCTTCAACCCTCTGGTACTCTTCCCTTAAGGGTCGTTCACACTCGTGATCCTCGGCAGTTACTTTTCTTAATGAAAGGAATGTACTATATTTTGTTGCAAAAATATTAATTATTGAATATTTAATATTTTGAGGGGGACCTCATCTAGAATGTTCACTATAAACTATGCACCATTTATTTCTATATAATGTAATAAAATATATAAATAGTCTTTATGCATTAAAAATATATAGCTGGGTTTTAAAATGTGCCATTCACTTCCTATGGCGGTCATTGACCACAAAGATCACAAGTGTGACTATTTTTTTAAGAACATTTAGCATTGTCTAATCATGTCCACATTATTTGTGTTCATATAAGAGGGTTAAACAACATTCTATCCTGAACCGGTTTTTCCACACAATTATGGAGATGGTAAAGTCTGAAACGCATTAATTATTCATGTGTCCTCTAAGAAGTATTCAGAGAAGCCATTACAGTAAGTGGAGGGGGCGTGGCCTTACATTAGTGCTCAAATACTGCCGTTGGATCTTCTCTTGAAAGGGGCGGAGCTTCGTCAACTGGAATCTCTCCAGGTTAGATTTCATCTTTACCACCTGTGTGCAGGAGGGAGGGACAGATATAACAAATCATGTTGCAATAAACAATAATAGTATACTAAGGCACTCGATTAAGCCTTCATTTTTTCATGGCTTAGATTTTAAAAACAGGTGACAAGCTGTAGTTACAGCACTTTTTGCATTCCTTGTGTTTATAAAAATATGCTACTTCCTTATTTCTGTTTGGAAATATTTTAATGTGAAGTAATTGCAGGTGTACTCCTTGACCTTCTCCTCCAGGAAAGGAGTGCTGACGGGGAAACAGGACCAGAAGTGTCGGAGCAGCTCTCCGGCGGCCGTGTATAAGTGCTTCAGCTCGCCCTGAACATCAGTGGGCACTAATTCTATATAAATAAACACAAAGAAAGAATAGATCAAGTTAATGGACAGTACAATGCCTTAATGAAACTTAAAATGCCTGGTTTAAACTCCTCGCAATAGCAGAGTGCATTAAAGTCTCAGCTGAGGCGGGTACATTTAATATTATTATACTGGGATGAATAGACAGTGTGAGGTCAAACACTGACGGTTAATGGTCTGTTGGCCTCCGCCCTGCATCAGAACTCCTCCAGGTGACAGCGCCGTGATGGCGGAGCTCGCCGCACTGCTTGACATCACCTAAAACAGGCCAGAAATGAATGCAAAATGTTTCAAGCTTTTACCCACAGATCCACATCAACCTCTCACCGGTGTACCTGCGTCAGGCGGGGTTTATAGTTCCTCATCTCCTGCTGGATAATGCTGATGGAGTTCATAATGTCCTGACTGGTGGTGTAATGCTGTGACTGTAGCGGAGTCGGGCCGTGGGAATATCTTACAGGAACAAACAAAACAAAACAAAAAACGTAATATGAAGATCTGTAGATTAACCAAACATCTATACGGTGTCTGGCAGATACAGAATAAAGGCGCTGGGTGTTTACCTGTCTGATTTCTTCAGGTTCAGAGCTATGGTCTTACGCACAGTCTCACCCTGAAGGTCATCATATTCTATGGCTTCCTGTAATTTCACCTGAAGAGCCACAAAAAAACATGAGAATCTAGTGTTATTCATGTAAAAAAAAAAAAGAAAGACAGATAAAAGACTAATAGGTCCTTAACAATTGATACTTATTAGATTTATTATAAAACCTTATTTTATGATAAATTTGTATGTATATATATATATATATATATATATATGTGTGTGTGTGTGAGAGTGTGTGTGTGAGTGAGTGAGTATATATATACACACACCCTTTTTTAAATTTTTTATGGATTGTTCCAAAATGTGGATAATTGTCAAGTCAATTGTTAGACAAAAATTTTTAACTATGGCTTAAAGGTTAGGGGTCGAAACCATAAATTGAGACTATGAGATAAAAAAACTCAATGACATAAAAAGATGAAATTATGACAAAAAGACTGAATTATGAGATTAAAAATATTTTATTTTATTTTATATAATTATGAGAAAGTAATAATTATGATAAAAAGTTGAAACTTTGACAAAAAGTTATAATTATGACAAAAACTCTTCATGTAGAAATTATGATTTATCTCATAATTATTATTTACCTAAGCATGATTTCGAAAAATATTGATAATTGTTGCATTTAAAATGTAATTATTATTATATATAATAACTGTATTTATAAAGCTGCAGTGATTTTGCTACATCCAGAGGGGTCTGCTTTGTGTCGTGCCTAACAACATCCATTAACCCTGGTAAAATCCTTGTAATGCACAACCTCGAGTGGCGTTTCACCTTTTTGAGTGGCGGCTGAAAGAAATCTGAATCTCTGGAGTTCCCATCAGTGCTGCTGGTCTCACTGGTTTGATCACTGGGAGCGTCCCTATATAGCACACACACACAGAATATTAAACACATGCAAACACATAGAAACACCCACACTCGCTCTTGAGTTGCTTACGCTCTGCGAAGGCCGGCCGCCAGCACCATGGCACTGTGGTGGTTAAAGCGTTTGATTATGGCGGAGTTGCTGTTTTCTCTCAGTGATTTGTTTGAGGGGTTTGATGTAGTGGGAGCTTTAGCTGTGCCGTAACCCTTCAGAGAAACACAGAGAGAACCAGTTTCACCAAACAATCCTACATGGAGAGGAACAGTCATTTAAAAAGTCTAACATCACTCACCTCATCTAAAGTCTTATCCTCGAGTGAAAGCAGATCCACCATTGGGTTCTTCACTCCTTGGTTCACCATTGATTTCTGGCCTGAAAAATGTGAATAAACAAACTCCATCAGAATAACACTCACACATAGACACATTTAACACGCTCAGATGAAGTCAACAGTCCGAGGGAGATTCCTGCAGAGATCTCAAAACTACATAAAGTACCCTTCTCGTCCTGTTTGGCACACTCGGAGAAGATGTCCTGCTGGCCCGTGTTGATCCGGTCCCTGTGGAAGTAATGAGACTGAAAGAACCGCGTCCAGAACTCCTTCTCTGTCATGTTGTGAGGAACGTTCTCCGCGTATTTCTGCTTGACTGCAATCGAAGACAAAGAGAGACAGAAAAGGGTCATTTTCGACACTTTCATGGCATTTTATTTGTCCCTAAAGTCTCAAAACAGTTATAAATTCTGAATATTTCACTACGTTTTTGAGGGGTACTATACCTTTCAGACTACTATATGTAAACGACATTTGTTATGATTGATTTGACCATCTTTTTGTCAAATTCTAACATCATTAGATGTATCGGTCGAAAAAAAAACATTTTCTGTCATAATTGACATTTTATGTAGAACTTTTATCTAATAATTATGATTTACTTGAGACAAAAAGATGGAATTATGAGGAAAAAATTGCATAATTATGAGAATATGAGAAAGTAATAATTATGACATAAGTTGAAACTTGACAAAAAGCCAAATTTTATGTAGAAATTATGACTTTTCTCTCATAATTATGTTTTACCTAGGCATGACTTTTTTCTTTCTTATAAGTGGCACAAAAAGGCTTCCATTCATAATGCATTGTGACAAGCTCAATAATAAAACATGGAGAGAAACAATTCATTCAATATCAAAAGGTATCAATAAAAAGCATTATGTATGTTTATGCTTATTAGAGTGACACACTGTTATCTGTGGCAAAACATACTGGGATAAATTGTCTATTAGTTTACAAAAGATTTGTGTTAAAATCAATCACTTATGAGGATCCATATCAGTTGAGATGCCGACTTAGAAGGAAGCTGCCTATGTAGATCTTAATCACATATGTCACACCTGTAGGGTAAGTTCTGAAGATCGACTCGATGATGTCAGAGGTCAGGTTGTACCGCAGGCCGTTGCATCCGTCTGTCTGTGGTCTGATGTCAGCCTGTAACCACGATGACATGATCATGAGGTCAATTTACATTAAAATAATAATAATAATAAACTTTATTTTCTATAGCGCCTTTAAAAGTAGCATCTCAAAGCGCTTCACAAAAATAGAAACAAGATAAAAACATACAATAATACAAACAATGCGTTAATGAAAGCAAAACAGATGAAAATAAAATAAAACTTGTTAAATCATGATGATTATTATAAATGATTTATCCGTGCACATCATTATTATTATTTTTTAATTCATGTGCACTCGTTATCTTTAATCAAAAACTCAAAATATCTTGGATGAGCTTTCCTGTAGCTCAAACAGTAGAGCGGTGGCGCTTGCAACGCCAAGGTCATGGGTTCGATTCCCAGGGAAAGCAAGAACTGATAAGAATGTTAATGTTGTGCCTTGAAATGCAATGTAAGTCGCTTTGGATAAAAGCGTCTGCCAAATGCATAAATGTAAATGAAAAAAACGTTAACCTCCAAAAGACATCTGTTCTCTTCATGACATGCGTCTCGGCGGAGGGTGGGACTAAACATCCTCCACAACGCACCACAATCTGACATTCAGATCTGCATCAATATAGTTCGCAACGCCCAACTTCCTACAATCCAATCAATTCCAGAGTGCCTAAATTTTTTTTCTCATTACAGATGCCATTTACCTTGGGTATATATATATATATATATATCACAATAGGGAAGAAAACCTATCGCAAATTTAGTTTCATGCCGATTTTAAACTGTTAGCCTTGTGATACGTTTAAACTCACCAGGAAGGCAGCAGAGATGCCCACTTCCTGTTGTTTGTTGTTGGCGAGGGAGTGCTCCACAGAATTCAGGCTCATCCGATTGGCCCAGAACTCCTCAGCGCTGATCACCTGACTCACCACTAAGTCCTTATAGAGCTGGAACAGAACAGGGTCTTCCTGCAACATCCTGCAACATAAAGCATCAGCTGGAGGTCAACCAACACCGATTACGTGGCCAATTTGCTGATGTTATAGTGACACAATAATCTAATGATGGCAAATGAGATGCAACTTTACTTGTTCTTCTCCTCCAGCTCTTTATTGGCTTTCTTCTTGAACTTGGGCAGGAGCTGCTGTAGCAGTTCTTTGATGGCGTCTCTGTCCTTCAGTGCTGTGCTCTCATTGGCGAAATGAAAGGTGGTGCTCTCTCCACTGTGCAGAACCAGCTGGAGCTGGATCTTGGCCTTTCCATCAGGACTGATCTTCTGACCTGCACAGGTACAGAAAAAAAGTCAACAAGCACATAAATATATGATGAGCAAAAACATTATGACCAGTCACAGGTGAAGAGAATATCATTGATCATCTCCTAACAATATTTTAAGACGTAGGAGAAATGGACAGGAAAAAAGATCGGAGGGACTTTGACAAGGGCCAGATTGTTATGGTGAGTATCTCTGAAATGGCAAGGATTATGTGTTGCTCCCGGTCAGCAGTGCTGAGGATTTACCAACAGTGGTTCGAGGAGGGACAAACACAGGCGACACAGGGTGTCGGACGCCCAAAACTCATCGATGCACGAGAGCAACAATCCAGTCTGATCCAGCAGAAAGTCACAAAATATTAATGCTGGTTATGGGAGGAATGTGTCACAACCAAGCGTGCCGCACAAGTCCAGAAAAGTGAAGCCAAAGTGTCTCGATCGCCCCCAGGTGGCTGGTCCCAGTACAGGTCATAAACCCCGCCCTCTCCATGTAATATAATGGATGTGTAAATCAAATTACACTTCAAATAAAATATTTCCCAAAGAAGTTTTGTGTCATTTTAGGTTGTTTTTATCACGCTGATGTAAGTTAAAGTGTTCTTTTTTTAAATAAGTTTGGTCTTAGTTAGTTATTTGATGCTATAAAAGCGGGAGTGTGATGTCATGATTGACAGCTGTGATTGACAGCTACTCTAAACAAAGTAGTCACTGAGGCACCAACAGACTTTTTGGGGGATTTTCGGAAGGAGATTAAAGCTTCAACTGTAATTTCTACATTTCCATAAGTGTTTATTTCACACCGACATGAGTTGTTCAGAAACTAATGGTTTCTGCGGGAGTGTGGGCGGGACATTGATATCGCGGCTCCATTTCACGCTCACCACTGCGCAAAATCAGGTCCCAAATCTGCGCAAGATATCAGTGCCATATTGGGACAATGGCAGATTCACTTTTCTACAATAGAAGAGAGTGTAGGTGCGTCGTCCATCTTTTTTTACAGTCTATGGTCACAACACACTGCATCTCACTCTGCTGCGTCACTGCAGATCAACGGGCACGCAAGCGTCAGAACTGGACCGCGGAGCTGTAGAAGAAGGTCACCTGGTCCGATGAGTAGTTTTCTTTTACATCACGTGGACGGCCGTGTACGTGTGCAGTGTGTTAAAGTGACGGCACCAGGATCACTGTGGGACGACGACAAGCCGGTGGAGGGAGTGCGATGTCCTGGACAATGTTCTGTTGGGGAAATTTGTCAATTTGACACGTGCCACCAACTTAAACATTGTTGCAGACCAGGTGCAGTCCATGACAATGGTGGAAGTGGCTCTTTCAGCAGGATAATGCACTCTGCCACACTGCACACATTGTTCAGGAATGGTTTGAGGAACATGATGAAGAGTTCAAGGTGTTCAATGCCTCCAAATGGATCTCAATCCAGCTGAGCATCTGTGGGATGTGCTGGACCGACAGTTCGATCCACGACGGCTTCATCTCGCAACATACAGGACTTGAAGGATCTGAGACCACAGGACTCTTGAAGAGGCCATGCCTCAGCGGGACGGTGCTATTTTGGCAGCACACGGAGGACCAACAGCATAATAGGCAGGTGGTCATCATTTTTTGGCTCACACACACACACAATTTAGACTGCAAATATAACATAATTGGAGTGAGCAGAAACTGCTGAGCTCTTTTACAACAAATTTCATTTCCATGCTAACAGTGAGTACTAAACATGATTTGTAGTCTGACTTGTGATTTCTACATTACCATATTTCATGACTAAACTTGAAAGGTTTATACACTGTAAAAAATCGATTTCACTGCAAAGAAAAATCTTAAATGGATTTCTATTAATCCATGCATAATGTAGGGTTTTTAAGGCATTGCTATAGGTATTTTAACACGTCAAAGGTTGCACCCGTGCCGAGGGTCACCAAACTCGGTCCTGGAGGGCCAGTGTCCTGCAGAGTTTACCTCCAACCCCAATTAAACACACCTGAACCAGCTAATCAAGGTCTCACTAGGCATACTAGAAACTTTCAAGCAGATGTGTTGGAGATAAACTCTGCAGGACAGCGGCCCTCCAGGACCGAGTTTGGTGAGCACACACCAAACAAACCCAAATGAGGTTGAAATGTGTGTGTAACTCACAGCGGATGTCGGCATAAAGGTGGCTGACCGAAAAGCGGTCCTTCCCTTCTGGACCCCAGGCGATCCGCTCGGCCATCAGGTACAGAGTCCCGTCCTGCTTTCTCTGACGGACCCTCTTCACCACCAACAACACCTCCTCGGACAGAGACGCCATGACTACACAAACAAAGGGACGTCCAAACCTCATTATTAATGCAGGACATTCAGATTAAAGATTTATTATGTGAACATAAATTGAACCTCCCTATTAAAGATGGCTCTTCACATAGTTTGTGGTTTGTGAAGGAAATAATGGACTCAAAACCCATTAAAAACCTGTTAAGGGTTGTGAAGAAAGGGTGTGCATTTAGCAGCTCTCAATAACCATTAAAACATGAAGAAATAAGATATTACATCAGAGACAAAACAGCCAATAATCAGATTCAAAACTGATATTAAATCAGATATTAAGTCATATATGACAACCGATTCAGATCAGACTCAGAATAGAAATCGAATCAGATCAGATATGACAGATTCAGATTAATCCGATATTAAATCAGATGGAGCTAACAGCACTAGCACACATCACTTATTCTTCACAAAACCCTTTGTTAAAGTCAATTATGTAAGACTCATTATAAATATATGTAGAAATAGAGAATCTAAACAACAGGTTTTTAATGCCAGAGACATTTTAAACACAACAAAACACATTTTAAACACATAAAGGTGATGAATCTGAAATCTGCAACTGAAAGCTGAACTCACGCTCACACCTGGTGACTTTAATTAACTGTTTTATTTCAATACAATAAACCCTCACCTGGCGCTCCAAAGCAGCTGAAGCTGAAGCCTCAATATTGATCTTGTGGTAAGCGAAGTGAAATCAGTGTTAATGTCAGTATTTGTGTTTTATTTACAGTCGTTACGGACGCCGTGAGTGACAGCAGCCCTCAGATCCGCCTTAGAAACAGAGTGAAGCCAGAAACAGTGACGCGCTTCCTCAAATGGCTGCCAAACGGAACACATTTCAAAATTAAAGTTCTCCATATGGTCAATGGATTCCATTTTAACAATATAATATAATATAATATAATATAACGGTAATATAATATAACGTTGATATAATATAATATAATATAATATAATATAATATAATATAATATAATATAATATAATATAATATAATATAATATAATATAATATAACGGTAATATAATATAATATAACGGTAATATAATATAATATAACGGTAGTATAATATAATATAATATAATATAATATAATATAATATAATATAATATAATATAATATAATATAATATAATATAACGGTAATATAATATAATATAATATAACGGTAATATAATATAACGTTGATATAATATAATATAATATAATATAAAGGTAATATAATATAATACAATATAATATAACATAATATAATCATAGACTGTAAAAAATATATGATATACAACGATCTGTACTACAATCATAAAACATATCGATTGTGTTTTTATTAAGAACGCAACACAACTTTTATTTTGACAGCAGACATCGCTCGTGTTCCGACTTTAGACTTTCCTTATTGCTGCTGATGGAACTAAAATGCAACTTTCCATACATGAAAGCAAGTGGCAGTTCTTTGTGTTCATCACCACCAGGATAAGTCAATGAATTGGTTTGGTTTTGGTTTCAATGGCTTTGGTCAGATACGGCCGGCAGATGTAACCTGTAAAGTGAACACACCTGTCCTGATATCAGATGTGTGTAGATCATGTGTGATCAGATCAGACTGTAGAGTCAGAGCCAGCTGGAGCTCCAGAGCTCATGTGCATCACACAGACTGTAAGCGAACAAACATATTTTCTTAAATAGATGATTTTACTTTGCCTACAATATTAGTCACATTAACTATAGCCGATGAAGTAAAATAACTGGTAACACTTTACAATTAGGTTCACTAAGAATGAACAATACTTCTACAGCATTTATAAATCTTAGTTAATATTCATTTCAACATTTACGAATACATTATTAAAATCAAAGGTTGTATTTGTTAACATTAGTTAATGCACTGTGAACTAACATGAACAAACAACCAACAGCTGTATTTTTATTACTAACATGAACAAAGATTAATAAATACTGTACCAAATGTATTGCTCATTGTTAGGTCATGTTAGTTAATACATGAACTAATGTTAACTAATGAACCTTATTGTAAAGTGTTACCAAATAACTTTCTATTTACATATAATTTTTTATTAATATTTTAATATGATTCATATTTTGTGCATATCACTTACGTACATTTTATGCATATCCTTTGCTCACATTATATACTGTATTATATATATGTACAGTACAGGTCAAAAGTTTGGAAACATTATGTTTTTTTTATATTTTTGAAAGAAGTCTCTAATGCTTATCAAGGCTGCGTTTATTTGATCAAAAATACAGGGGGAAAAAACTGTAATATTGTGAAATATTATTACAACTTAAAACAATAGTTTTCTATTTGAATATACTTTAAAAAATAATTTATTTCTGTGATGCAAAGCTGAATTTTCAGGATCATTACTCCAGTCTATCACATGATCCTTTAGAAATCATTCTAATATTCTGATTTATTATGAGTGTTGGACACAGTTCTGCTGACTAATATATTTGATGAATAAAAGGTTAAAAAGAACTGCATTTATTCAAAAAAAAATTTTTTTTTCTAATAATATAAATCTTCTTTACTATCACTTTTTATCAATTTAACACATCCTTGCTGAATAAAAGTATTGATTTATTTCAAAAAAAGAAAGAAAAAAATGACTGACCCCAAATTACTGACCAGTAGTGGATATTGCTGTTACAAAAGATTTCTATTTTTAAAACATTTGCTTATTTTTTTATTTTTATTTTTTTTTATTCATCAAAGTATCCTAAAAAAGTATCACAGGTTATGAAAAAATATTAAGCAGCAGAACTGTTTCCAACTTTGATAATGAATCATCATATTAGAATGATTTCTAAAGGATCATGTGATAGACTGGAGGAATGATCCTGAAAATTCAGCTTTGCATCACAGAAATAAATGATAATTTAAAGTATAATAAATTGAAAACCAATTATTTTAAAATTGTAAAAATATATCACAATATAAAAAAAAAAATCTGTATTTTTGATAAAATAAATGCAGGCTTGATGAGCAGAAGAAGCTTCTTTCAAAAACATAAAAAATAGTAATGTTTCCAAACTTTTGACCTGTACTGTATATATATAACTGATGATCTTCTATCTATAATGGTTTTGTTGCAGGTGGCAGTCATGTGTGTGTGTCAGGGTTCGGGTCCGGGTCCGGGTCCGGTTCACCAGAACAGGTGTGCGGGGACACTTTTCCAGAGAGTCGGGGGTGCACAGACGCTCTCATCAGTGAAAGACACCTGACGCTCAACTTCACAGACAGAGTGGAATGCTGGGAAATACAGCAGCCACAAAACAAGCTGGTGTGGAAGAAGGAGCAAGACCTCTCTGACAACACCGGTAATAATACAGATGTGCACTGTGAATCTGTTGCTAGTGTAATGGTACTGATATGATGCATTTAAACAGGACAAACGGTCCCGCTGCCGTTGGTGCCAGGCGGGTACGTCATGCCCAGATCTCCTTTCTTCCGTGCGCTCCGGTCTGAACTGTGTGCCGTGAGCCTGGCGTTGGGCACAGAACACGCTGTGATGCTGACTTCAGACGGGACTGTGTATTCCTGGGGATCTGGAAGGTACGAGGAAGATTGCCAGTAACACTTTACAATAAGGTTGCATTAGTTAACATGAACTATCAATGCAAAATATTTCTAAAGCATTTATTAATCTTAGTTAATGTTAATTTCAGTATTTACTAATAGTATTTAATATTAATAGTATTTCATATTATTTAATAGACCCTGAGCTAACATGAATAGTTGTATTTTTATTTACGTATACTGTAACACATGTATTGCTCATTATTCGTTAATGTTAAAGGAATGACTATTTTGCCCAAAAGTATTAGATTAATTGTAGAACTAATCTGCATTTATGGGCGAGTCTCACTAAACCTGTCAAAAACATATCTGTGTCATTTTTCAGATTATAAATAAAAAAATTAAGCATATTTAAAAAAAAAAATCATGGAAATTAACCCACTGGTGCTGTTTTTTTACTTTATCGGAATGGCAGGAAACTTGGTAACGGATTTGGCACTTGGTGTGTGAACACACACACACACAAAAAATCATGGACATGATTGGAAAAGGTTAAACAGTCCTGAAAAAAAAATAGTCACACTTGTATTGTTCTCGTCAAAAACGAATTTCCTCTAGTGGAAGCGTTCGGTACTGCGCCTGAACAAAATCTGACTGAAAGCCCATTTATTGAGATATCAACCTCAAATTTGGAAACCAGCTTGTTTAGATTTAATCATATATTTAGATTATATATTTATTTATTAGCTTTGGTTTCCTCACAGTTTTAGAGTAAAACATGGTTAGAAAATATACATTTAAAATTAAATATTTCATAAACTTAAACTTCCATGTTCACTTTTTTTAACTTTTTGCCAAGTGTCTTTATGACGGTTAGTTTATGTTGGAAATTTCTTTTATTTACAGGTAATAAATGCTATTGCATAAATATAATTTGGCACCATAAAATTCCCTAAAAATACAAAGTATTGAATTATAAACATTATCGAACTAAAATATAGTACATACATTGGGGGGGGGAAGTGGTTATTTTTGCATTCACGTGAGCAGCACCAACATATTTTACCCACAAATTCTCATTACTGTAACAGCGTTTTTATTGTTAGCCTAAAACCATGCAAAATTATTTTTGGTTATTAAAAATAAAGCTAAAATGAATATAAATATTAGATGAAAAACTTAAAAAACTTAAATAGAAAAATTGCCATTGCAACTAATTGAAATAAAATAAGTTTAGATTGAAGTAATACAATTGCGAAAAATTAAAGCTAAACAGAAATATAAAAAACTAATAAAAGTGACAAAAGCACATGACAAAATTATTAAAAATACTAAAATTAAAAATAAAAGCTAATTCTAAATTTTAATAGATACTATAATAGTGGATAAATATAGCTAAAATAGCACAAAAAGCATTATTTTCACTGTAAATTATTTATATTTTATATATTATATTATTTATTATTTGTTGTACCACCTCTAATTTATGCTTATTGTGGCAAATCATTGTATTACAGTAATGTTTAATGTAAAATAAAACTGCCTTTTCGAGACTACATCGTTTTAAATAGATTTATTTAAAGCATTATTCATTTCTTTTGGTGTAAAATGTACTCGATGTGTCTTTAAACTACTCAGTTCCCATGCTGAATGTTTTAAGCTGGTGTGTTGTTTTGGCAGTCACGGTCAGCTGGGTCACGGCGCTCTGACGTCGCAGGACGAGCCTCAGGTAGTGGAGGCGCTGTGGGGCGTCCCGATCCGAGCAGTGTCCGCTGGGAGCTGGCACTCCGCTTCCGTCAGCGGTGAGATTATCCCACTAACATTCCCTGGCAAACTCAGCCGTTTGCTTGCTCTTTGTGAGCATACTGTAAACACACTGCCAAAAAAAAGTCTTGTCTTTTGTCTTGTTTCCAGTCCAAATATCTAAAAATTCTTAAATCAAGATGCATATGCTAAAGTAGTAAAATGCCATAAGATATTATGTCTTGTTTTCTGAGGGGGAAAAAATCCAAATGAAGTGAGTTTTTTCTTAAAACAGGCACAATTATCTGCCAATGCATTTTGATTGAAGAATTTTTAGATATTTAGACTGGAAACAAGACAAAAATACTAAGTAAGAATATCATTTTTTGCAGTGCGACAGCCACTTAAAGCCTTGTTTGATTGTTTTATGGTAAAAACGGCAATTGCAATTTTTAAAGATCATACCCCCTTCATTCCACTTTTGAATTGCTCTATCTGGTCATAGACTCAAAATTCCTTTGGCCAGAAGAAACATGTATAAAAAATTGTTTGTCCCAATGGCAGTGATTGTCTTAAATCGTACAATTTTCTAAAGTGATACAATAGTGTGTTTTGTTCTTTTTTTGAAAGATGGAAACAGTGTTTAATTGTATAATTTTGTTAATTATGTGTTGGTAATGTGTGATGTATTTTTAAGCATTAAAGCTACACTGTGTAGGATTTTCTCCCATCTAGCGGTGAAATTGTTTATGACTACCAACTGAATATTACTTTCTAGCCCCTCCCATTCCGAGGGCGTTTTAACTCCTACGATGGCCGTATTATTACAAATCTGCCGGCAGTCGTGAGTAATCTCCCCCTCGCATTCGTCACGGTGCCACTGAGTGTCAAAACGCAAAAGGCGAAGCTTGAATTTCCAGGTATGTCCCTCTTTGACTAATGTATTTTCAAGATGGAGGCGCAACATGGCGGCCGTCATTCGAGCGGCTCACTCGTATGTATTCTAAATGGCAGATTCTACGCTTACGAGAATACTTGATTAGTTGGTAGAAGTATTTGAACATTAATGAGCACATATCATTTTGAAAGAACAAAGTGTTTTTTTAAGAATCAACTTAAAAAATTACACAGTGTAGCTTTAATGTGAATGTATCTATGTCACCAGGGTCAAATTTCAGCATTGACAATAAAGTTCAACTCTACTGACTGTTCATCTGAAATCTGTCTGAAATAATTGTGTTGTTTATTGTGTTTAGCTGGCGGGGACCTGTATATGTGGGGCTGGAATGAAAGCGGGCAGCTCGGTCTGCCATCTAGAGGCCTGGAGGAGGAAAAACACAGAGCAAAAAGTGGTGGTAAAAGGACTTAAATATATATGACTTTACATAATGAATGTTTACTCAGGGCTGCCAACTCTCACGCATCGTTCTCATGCCACACATCCATTTTCTTACAAAGTGAAAAAACATTGCAGAGCAACGAATTAGACTAACTTTCAAATTCTGTCAATGTTATTCAAACATCGTATGCAACATGTGCAGCGCAAGTCTGTCATATAAGCTTCAAAACATTATAATTAGAACATCATAATTGTGTGTTTGGGTCATTGCTTTTAATGGTGAGACTTTTGTTTTTGTAATCAGTGCTTTCAAAAAGTATATAAAAATTTGTATTTAGATTTATCGGCCAAAATATCAGTTATCGGATTAAAAATATAAAGAATTATCGGTTATCGTTATCGGCCAATATAGCAGTTATCGGATTTAAAATATAAAGAATTATCGGTTATCATTATCGGCCAATATATCGATTATCGGATTTAAAATATAAAGAATTATCGGTTATCGTTATCGGCCAATATAGCAGTTATCGGATTTAAAATATAAAGAATTATCGGTTATCATTATCGGCCAATATATCAGTTATCGGATTTAAAATATAAAGAATTATCGGTTATCGTTATCGGACAAAATTTTCATATTAGTGCATCCCTAGAAATAAAGATGAATGAACATCAGAGAATGTATGTTGAAAAATACAGTACAACTTACTGAAATGTATCTTGTCTCATGTAATCACTCAGTCAGTGAGATGTGCATTTTGCTAAATATATGCACTATATACTGATAATTCTTTGTATTTTGAAAGCCAATTACAGATATATTGGCTGATAAATCTATTATAATCTTTTATACATTTATCGGCTACATAACATTATAATGAGAACATCATAATTGTGAGCTTGGGTCATGGCTTTTAATGGTGAGATTTTTGTTTTTCTAATCAGGCTATGAATTTTTTTTTTTTTTTTAAGTATATAGATTTATCAGCCAATATATCGGTTATCGGCTTTCAAATACAAAGAATTATCGGTATATAGTTAAATGAGACAAGATACATTTCAGTAAGTTGTACTGTATTTTTCCACATACCCTCTCTGATGTTCATTCATCTTTATTTCTAGGGATGCACTAATATGAAAATTTTGGCCGATAACGATAACCGATAATTCTTTATATTTTAAATCCGATAACCGATATTTTGGCCGATAAATCTAAATACAAATTTGTATAAACTTTTTGAGAGCCTGATTACAAAAACAATAGTCTCACCATTAAAAGCCATGACCCAAACACACAATTATGATGTTCTCATTATAATGTTAAGTGGCTTATATGACAGACTTGCGCTGCACATGTTGCACTGAACTGTACTTTCCTTTTTTTAAGTGATTTCAATCATATTTCAAGCAATTCAAAACCATCATGTTGATCAGTGCGCATCTGAAGTGTCTCAGCTGAAGGAAATAATACATTATTTATCAGCTTTAATATATCGGCCCGATAACTATAACATTAAAAATTACCATATATCGGCCAATACCGATATGGTTGCCGATATATTGTGCATCCCTAATTACTACATGTTTCTGTTTCTGTTAAGGAAACACTGACCAGACCATGAATAAAGATGAAAAGAACCAAGCCGATATGTTCATCTCAATCCAAGCGTTCCCTGCTCTAGTGGACGTCCCTAATGTGTCCGAGATCAGCAGGATCAGCTGTGGATCCCGTCATACAGCCGCCGTCACAGGTCACAATGCCATTGCATCAGTGGAGCATAAACTGGATCCCTGATGAAACGTAATACTGCTGGTCGACATGAAAAATCATTACCTTATTCTTTTCTTATTTCTTTGTAGGCACCGGGGATCTGTACACCTGGGGATGGGGTAAGAGTTTGCTTCGTTTTATTTTTTGTTAAATAAATCAACGTAAATAGACTGTAGATACACTACATTAAAGATTTTTTATATTTTGAAAGAAGTCTCATACTCACCAAGGCTGCATTTGCTACAAAAATACAGTAATTAAATATTTTCACAATTTTCTAATATGTGTTTGTTCAATATATTGTTAAACTGTAATTTATTCCTGTGATCAAAGCTGATATTTCAGCATCATTACTCCAGTCTTCAGTGTCACATGATCATTCAGAAATCATTCTAATATGATGATTTGATGATCAAGAAACATTCATAATTATTATCAGTGTTGAAAACAGTTGTGTACACATTTTTTTTCAAAATTCTTTGATGAATAGAAAGTTCAAAAGAACAGCATTTATTTAAAATATTTTCTAACATTATAAATGTCTCTACTGTAACTTTTGATCAGTTTAACTCATCCTTGATGAATAAAAGTATTGATTTATTTTATTTCTTTCCCCCAAAAATAAAAATAAAATGCTTACTCACCCCAAACTTTTTAACGGTAGTGTATATGTATGTACATGAATGAAGGAAAAATAAAACACTAAACTTGGTTATGGTATTTATCTGATAAAATTATTTGGCAAAAAAAGGCAAACTACAGTTACAGTTAAAATTTTACTGCGTAAAAAATGCATAAAAAAAAAAAAAGCTCTCATAGACCACAACATAATCAGTTATTAATATTTTTTTGGTTCTCTCTTGTTTTTGATGTGTTCATAATTTCTTTGCGTGACATCCTGGTCAAAAACCATGTACTATGTACTATGCGCACAACTACAAAATATGCTTACAAAATAAAAAATAAAAAGTAATATTTAAATAAAGGGTGAAGATTTCAATTTCCCGAGGCTGGACATCACTTTTGGCCACTACTGTATTTTTTTACAGGTTTCTTTGATGAACAGAAAGATCTTAAGAACAGCATTTATTTGAAATAGAATCTTTTGTAACATTATAAGTGTCTTTACTGTCACTCTTTTGTAACATTATAAGTGTCTTTACTGTCACTTTTGATTAATTCAGTGAGTCCTTGCTGAATAAAAGTGTTAATTCAAAAGTGCTAAAAGTTGCCTTTCCTCCATGTGTCACATGATCAGGTCATTATGGACAGCTGGGACACTGCAGTGAGAACAGCACAGATGAGCCGACGCTGGTGGATTATTTCCCTGCTCACAGCATGTGTGTTCAGGATGTTGTCTGTGGGTTGTGGAACACGTTTGTGTTCGCGGTGCCAAAAGAACAACCTCCATCCTGACAGAAACAGACCCATTTCAGAGTGACATATGAACACCAGGATGTCAAAGTTGCAGTGTTAAGAGTTTATTAAATTAGGTACAAATATATGATCTAAAATACAGGATAGAAAGTAGATTTTTTTTTAAAACAGTGAGTAAAAATGTTTTTCAAACATATAAACAGTAGAAAGATTAAACGAGAGAATACATTCACATGCTACATTATTGACAGATTAAAGGCGCGGGTGAAAAATCTGGACCGGAGAGCAGCTTCTGTGGAAACTTCACAACACAATCTTGAATGAACTGCAAAAGAACATTGTCAGTCAGTGAGGATCAGGAGAAATGCTGCGTTATGAGTTCAGAAGTCATTATTATTGTGTCATTTTGTTTTGGCAATTCCTGTTCCTGAAGTGTGTGAGTGAGTTCCTGAAGTGTGTGAGTGAGTTCCTGAAGTGTGTGAGTGAGTTCCTGAAGTGTGTGAGTGAGTTTCTGAGTGAGTTTCTGAAGTGTGTGAGTGAGTTTCTGAAGTGTGTGAGTGAGTTCCTGAAGTGTGTGAGTGAGTTCCTGAAGTGTGTGAGTGAGTTCCTGAAGTGTGTGAGTGAGTTCCTGAAGTGTGTGAGTGAGTTCCTGAAGTGTGTGAGTGAGTTCCTGAAGTGTGTGAGTGAGTTCCTGAAGTGTGTGAGTGAGTTCCTGAAGTGTGTGAGTTCCTGAAGTAAGTGTGTGAGTTCCTGAAGTAAGTGTGTGAGTTCCTGAAGTAAGTGTGTGAGTTCCTGAAGTAAGTGTGTGAGTGAGTTCCTGAAGTAAGTGTGTGAGTGAGTTCCTGAAGTGTGTGAGTTCCTGAAGTGTGTGAGTTCCTGAAGTGTGTGAGTGAGTTCCTGAAGTGTGTGAGTTCCTGAAGTAAGTGTGTGAGTTCCTGAAGTGTGTGAGTGAGTTTCTGAAGTGTGTGAGTGAGTTTCTGAAGTGTGTGAGTGAGTTTCTGAAGTGTGTGAGTGAGTTCCTGAAGTGTGTGAGTGAGTTCCTGAAGTGTGTGAGTGAGTTCCTGAAGTGTGTGAGTGAGTTCCTGAAGTGTGTGAGTTCCTGAAGTAAGTGTGTGAGTGAGTTCCTGAAGTAAGTGTGTGAGTGAGTTCCTGAAGTGTGTGAGTGAGTTCCGGAAGTGTGTGAGTTCCTGAAGTAAGTGTGTGAGTTCCTGAAGTAAGTGTGTGAGTTTCGGAAGTGTGTGAGGGAGTTTCGGAAGTGTGTGAGTGAGTTTCGGAAGTGTGTGAGTGAGTTTCGGAAGTGTGTGAGGGAGTTTCGGAAGTGTGTGAGTGAGTTTCGGAAGTGTGTGAGCGAGTTTCGGAAGTGTGTGAGCGAGTTTCGGAAGTGTGTGAGCGAGTTTCGGAAGTGTGTGTGTGAGTTTCTGAAGTGTGTGTGTGTGTGTGTGTGAGTTTCTGAAGTGTGTGAGTGTGTGAGTTTCTGAAGTGTGTGAGTGAGTTTCTGAAGTGTGTGAGTGAGTTTGTGAAGTGTGTGTGTGAGAGTTTCGGAAGTGTGTGTGTGTGAGTGACTGAAGTGTGTGAGTGACTGAAGTGTGTGAGTGAGTTTCTGAAGTGTGTGAGTGACTGAAGTGTGTGAGTGACTGAAGTGTGTGAGTGAGTTTCTGAAGTGTGTGTGTGAGTTTCTGAAGTGTGTGAGTTCCTGAAGTGTGTGAGTTCCTGAAGTGTGTGAGTTTCTGAAGTGTGTGAGTGAGTTTCTGAAGTGTGTGTGTGAGTTTCTGAAGTGTGTGAGTTCCTGAAGTGTGTGAGTTTCTGAAGTGTGTGAGTGAGTTTCTGAAGTGTGTGAGTTTCTGAAGTGTGTGAGTGAGTGAGTTTCTGAAGTGTGTGTGTGAGTTTCTGAAGTGTGTGAGTTCCTGAAGTGTGTGAGTTTCTGAAGTGTGTGAGTGAGTTCCTGAAGTGTGTGAGTTTCTGAAGTGTGTGAGTTCCTGAAGTGTGTGAGTTTCTGAAGTGTGTGAGTGAGTTCCTGAAGTGTGTGAGTTTCTGAAGTGTGTGAGTTCCTGAAGTGTGTGAGTTTCTGAAGTGCGTGAGTTTCTGAAATGTGTGTGTGTTTCTGAAGTGTGTGAGTTCCTGAAGTGTGTGAGTTTCTGAAGTGTGTGTGTGAGTTTCTGAAGTGTGTGAGTTTCTAATGCAATGTACAAACTAAAACTGAAATAAAATAATTGTAAAATAAATTAATAAAGCTATATAGAAATGTGTTTTTTTAACTAATAAAAGTGATAAAATGACATAATTACTAAAAATAGAAATATAAAAATAAAAGCAAATTCAAAATATTAATAAATGCTATAATAGTATATATTTTATACTAAAATAAAAGTGCATAAATCAGCTTGACATGTGTATGTCAAGCTTTATCGCTATTCACTAAATAATACAAACTAAACTGGGTTGCGTTTCCCAAAATCATAGTAAGCCGACAATAATTTACACAACAACAATGTACTAATAATGTTTCCTTTGCGTTTTCCGCGTATATATGACAGCATTGTCAAAACGATCCCACACGGATCCGCAAAACTGACTAAAATCACTCTATTCTGCTGCCAGGCCAGTAGGTGGCGATGTCACTTTATAAAGAAACACTACATGCCTATAGACGTTTTGCACCAGAGAAACGACGGCGCCGCCATCTTTAGAATATTGTCTTTTAACTTCCGGTTTTGCAGTCGCTCTGTATATCTCTATGGCATTGCTGTCCAGGAGTAATTAGCTTTTGAAGTGGATTTACTTAATGTAAAGTTAACGAAAGTTATCATGAGGACTGTGATGTTTAAAGCAGATGTCTTAACAAATGTCAGTCGACCGGGAAGATTTCAAAACGAGCCGTTCATTAATAAACACGCAGAATCGCTGTGAAACTACAGACCGGAAGTCAAAAGACAACGAGCGCCGCGCTGAAAAGGGGCGGGGCTACATAAGGTCTATAGACTGAACACGTTATACACATGCGCATGGCGTCACCATTTTTCACTAATCCGAGTTTTTTGTAGTTTACACGGAGCCAATAACGGTATGATGTAAATGAACGGCTAAAATGCATAAAATGTTTTACATTTTTAGTTAAAAACTGTGTCGTGTAAACGGCCCCTAAGTAGATCGTAGAAGTATTGCCACCAATGACCTCACAATGCTTTTGGGAAACGCAGCCCTGTACAGTAAACATTCGAAATCAAAACTTAATTAAACAACTAAAGGCAGCAAAATACGTCAGCTGACCAATTTGTAAATAAAATAAGCAAAATTCTCTCACCTGACAAAATCTGGAGATCTGGAGATGACATGCTGAAATTCGGAGAGGTTCACCGTTCCATCTTTATCGATGTCCGACTCCTCCAGGATCTGCACAATTACATTTGTTCACATGAGTAAAGTTCATCTTCTGACAGATGTCTCTCGTTTGTCATGTGACGTGTATCCACCGGACTCACATTGCTTAAGAGCTGCCTCATCTCCTCCGCAGTGAGACGAGTGTCGTCCGTCTCGCCGGTCAGGCAGTTCACCAGCTTCTCCAGATCTCTGGCATCAAGTGTCCCGTCGTCGTCAAAGTCTGCAGCGGAACAGAATAATGTTCAGGAACTGCTGTTTAATGGTGTTTGCTCAATTCAGAGTGTGTTCACACTTATGGTTCGGTTCGCTTGGTCGGGACTAATAAAGTCTGCTTAGCGTTCACATAGGATTGGAATCCACTGCTGCTTCAATGATTATGTAATGAGTGATTATAATCAAGGTATTAATAAATCTTTTTCCTTCTAAATATCACGAGTTGAATGACTTCTCTGGAGATTTTACTTTGTTATAGAAGTAACCAGTGTGATCATTGAAATGTTCTTTTCATGTATTCTTTAATGTCAGTATTTGATATCTGAATGCAGTGACAGTGCTTGCTCATTTAGCCCGGCTTCCAGAAATGAAATAGGGACATGTTTTGTGTTTGAGAAAGGTCTTCAACGTGTTAAAACATACAGGGGTCATTGAAGCCAATAGTTTAAGGGACCATTTCTCAGTTAAAGCCTTACTTTCCAGTTAGACTAAGGTGTAGCTCTCCTTGAGAAAGAACGCATTATCTTGATGTTTTGAGATGAGACTCCTGTTTATAGTTAGAGCCTGGCCAAATCCAACATTGGAAAAGCTGTGTGTCGGTGTGTGTGTTAGTCTTCTTGCTTACAGGTTAAGGAACCACTGGCATTATTGGAGATTGACTGAGTTGTTGTTCGAGACATGCTGGCACCCAGCAACCCAAATCTGCGACCTGGAAGGTCACGACGCGCCTAACTTCAGGGTCCGAGTGTCAGCTGCATGATCTATAGAGATATGCTTCAGTTTATCTGTATATGTGTGGAAATTTACTATGTTTATCAATTTCTTAGCCAATCAGAATCAACCTGTAAGCAATGACGTAGCTTAGACCTTGGAAATGGTATAACTGCTGTAATCTTTAACTGTAAGCGGGGCGGCCTACGAACTCCTGTGTGAGTCTTGAAGCTGACTTCTGCTGATGAAACTGCAAACTATCTTCAGTAAAACTTTTCTTCAATTTTTTATAATTCTGACTCCGGGTCTTCTTTCAAACATCTGGTCCTTGGGTCCTAAACTGTTAACCCCCTAACAATGCCAAACCTAAAGACATAGGGATATGTTTAAAATCTGATTGGCCGGCTTTTATTACGTATATTTTGTGACAAAACTTTCTGAACATCCGAAACAGTGCTGTGTTCTGGGCTAAATGTGCACGTTGTGTGTGTGTAGCTACATATGATGGTATTCTGACCAGCTGAGAACTTGTGTGTAAAGGAGTCAAAACAGCGTCAGGAATCCCTCCGTCACACACACTAACACACAGATCTGCTGCGAAGAGACGCGGTTCTGATCCTGTACTGAACTGTGATGGGAAACATTGCGACTATGAAGAGAAAAAACAGCTATGCTTGAGCTTTGTCCTTTTTAGGGTCGCATCTTGTGACATCATGTCCTGTTTGTGGTTCGTTTACATGTCTTTGGTCAGTGTTGTGTTGGCCTGAAACCTGAACACTTTCGGTGAGAGCGAGACTCGGTCTACTTGTTTGATGCACCAGGGCTCGGATGGCAGCGTTCACACTTATTCCGATGAACCGCACTAACAGCCCAAAGTGTGAACACACCTTAAACCTCAATCTTAAGAGCGTTCCAGCTATTACCAAAGATCCGGAAGGCGTAATGGGACTTGATTTCCAGGGTTGCCGAATCGCTGAAGGCACTCAAGAGGTCCAGGAAATCCTCAAAGCTCAAGCTGCCATCCCCCAAGTCACAGGTCGAGAAGACGTGACAAATCCTTTTCCGGAAGGGGTTCGACTGTGAAGGGATCGAAACACAGAATTTACAACAATAACAGCATATATACAGTTGAATAGGTGAATTTCGAAGGATTTTGCTTGAAGATAATGAACCCTATTTTAAGAAACATTATGGTTTCTAAATGTTATCTTTTACCTTCAGTTCAGGAAGCGTAAGGATCTTCTCCATGGACACCCTGGAGCCGTACGGCCCATTTTCTCTGCCCTGGAGTTCAGAGAATCTTTTGTGTGCCCTAAACAAACACATAATCAATGACAAAAGTATCAATACATTGAATGTCATTATCAATGTAATGACATTCAAACACTTTTAAGTGTTGGTTAAGCATCCAAATAAACTTCGGAGCCACTTTCGATAACTTTACTGTATGCTTATGTAGTTTAGCTATTGTCACAAGTAAATTGATACCTTGCTGTTACAAATTCACTTTGCAAGGAATGCCAAAGCAAAATGTACCATAGTAGAGAAGATGTATGTGAAAATCCAATAATAAAACTAATAAAATATTACAAAATATTACAAATGTAAAAACAAAATATAAAAATCAGGGTAACACTTTACATGTTACATGTACTTACACTATAGTAATAACAGTAAATTATGAAAAATTACAAGTAACTAACCCTAAACCAAACCCTAACCTTAATCGTAACTCTATAGTAAGTACGTAGTTAATTCATATTAATTGGTACGTGTTTGAGTAAGTACAATGTAACTACGTCACCTTAAAATAAAGTGTAACCAAAATCAGTTTTGGTTTTCAGTGACTGACATAAAGTTAATATATAATTATTAGGTGAAAAACTTCAATGAAAATTAGAATAGGCAGATCACTGAAATAAAATTACTAAAAGTAAAACTGATATAAAATTAAACCAGAGTTAAATATAAATATTAAAGATATAATTAAAATGACAAAGAAAATTATAAAACAGTTTTAAAATGAAAAAATAAAGGCTAATTTAAAATAAATACTTAAACAATAATAGCTTACTAAATAATACAATACAAAACAATTCAATTCTACAGTCAACATTCACAATTAAAACATAAGCAGACTGAAGGCAACAAAATATAACATAACAAACGAGTTTAAGTACATTATGACTTTACTTACAGTAAGATTTCTTGCTTAGTGAGAAATGTAAGCTCCTGTGTTACACAAAAAAGGAGAACATATAAACAAATATAAGCAACTCAACTCCTCTCTATAAAGAATACATTTATGTTCATAAATAATAAATATATTAAATGTGTCTGTCTCACCTGATACTCTGATAGAAGTTCTTTCGGCAACTTACTCGCGGTTCCCCCCATTAGTAAACTACAAAAAAGTCGATTAAAGTTACTATTGTTTCATAAAAACCGAGTTAACTGGCTGAAGTTTGGCTGTGTTTAGATAACGTTACCAGGCTAAACCACAGACAGGGCTAAACAAACTTTGGTCGAAAGGCTCTCCGCTTCCGCTTCCGCTTCCTGGATTACACGTCAGTTGCTATGGGAACAGATTTGCAGCGTTCAAAGACCACAATGGATTTTTCTCTTATCTTCTTTTATATGGGATTTTTTTATTATTACAAGGAAATAATGTTTAGTTGTAAAAAATAATAATAAAAAAATACCTTCTGCATATTCAACTGTGTTTTTATGTGGAGGATAACTGTATAATTTTCAGTGATCAGGTAACTAACAGATTTGAACTTGTTTATTCACCCTAATTAGTATATATTTTTAATGTTACAATGTTATTATTACAAGCAGTGAATAATACTGATGATTAACGTGTATTTAATACATAATAATTTCCTGGAGCATCTGATTACACATTGTTATTGTTAGTTCTATGGTTTATGATCGTGTCATATATTATTCTGACCACATGTTTTGAAGGAAAGACATTAAATTATTCATATCTTATCATGTTGCTCTGTCTTGGATCTGCAATTTGCCAATGATTTCAGAAGGTGGCATCATATCACTAATAATAAATGATCATGCCAACTATGATGTATTTATTTATTCATGAAATAAATAAATAAACAATTTATTTACAATTTATAACATTGTATAGCCATGTATCTTCTTCGTTTATGCAGTACGCTTAGGTGATCAAAGTTATTTTGAGGTTTTAAATCTTACGTTATGCTTTTAATTCGATAAGAATGAGCTCTTGTATTAAAGAAAATATTACAACACTAAAAAATACTGGGTTATTTCAATCCATGTTTGGGTCAAATATGGACAAACCCAAACGTTGGATAAAAAAATTAAACGTTAAATAAAAAAATTAAACCAACGGTTAAAAATGTATACCAACGAAATAAAAGTGAAATAAAAGCAATTAAAAACACATTTTGCTTTTTTAATCTGGGGCCCCAAACCATTAATTTTTGTTTTTCGTGTTTGACATATGCTGTCAAAACATGTAATAATAAATATAATAGAGGATCAAATAAGTTCTTATAAAGTTTTGCGGGATCAGGATGGGTTTAGCGTGTTGGACCTTTTCTCGAGTAAAAAGGTCCATCCAGCTCTACTCACAGTGATCCCGCCCCCACATGACGTAGGCTTCTCCCACAATCCCTCGCGCGGTCACATCATGGCGGACGAGCTGGCGCAAGAGCTGCAGTCCGTAGCTGCAAAAATGCAGATTTTACCGAACGGAGACTCTCACCTTCCCAAAGTAGACGCGGATCCCGTTGACGAGACCGGGAAGAAGAAGAAAAAGAAGAAGAAGAAGGGAAAAGCGGCAGCCGTAGGTAATAAAGACGGAGGAAAGTGTCGCGTGGCCCTGCCATTTACTGCCCTTTCTGGTGATCCCATTAGAGCTCGCTATTCTTGTATCTAATTCAGAGGACATTTTTATACTAGGGACTAAACGTGTTTTAGCAGACCTTAATGTTGATCTCATGCTCTGGGGTGTTCGGTTAAAGCCTGGTTGGAGGGTTAAACTAGCTGGCGAACTCATGGCAGTTGTGTAATGTTGTTATGAGAGGGCACAGTGACTCCACGTGCGTTATATGTCTGTGTGCTTTATGTCTGTTGAATTACAATATCTACATCGAATTCCCTTGACTATTCTGCAGAAGTGTAAAGAGTCCTTGAAAACCATACTTGAGGAAAAGTACAGTAAAAAATGACCCATTACAAGTTACCAATACCACTTGAGTATTTGATTTTAACAGTATTTTAGTATTTTGTACTCATAATGAATGTAGGAGATGCACTAGTCCTCAACATCCAAGAGTAAAACAAGAAACAGTTGATTTGGGAGGAGAGCAAGATCACGTTTTGTTTCTAAAATCAAAATTAAACTGAACGTCTCAATATTGCAGCTGACAGAACTAACAGTTGCAGAAATAAACTGCTGCAGAACGAGTTATGAGTCATGCAAAATGTAACAAGAAACTGCATTACTCATTACAAATGTATTGGAGTAAAGAGTACATAAACTTAAAGGGATATTTCACCGCTGGAAAGATGAATGTGTATTTAAATTGGGTAGAAATGTGAAATTATTTTAGAAGTTGGTGCCTTCTAGACTGAGAAAAGCCAGAAAATGTATTTTTGGCTCATGTGGATGAAAGACTACAACTCCCAGAATGCACTTGCTTCGCTGCCCTACGAGGACACTCCCAAGCCACGCCCCCCGGTTACAGAGGGCAGTATCGGGAGAAATGATACAGCTAGGCTACTAGTCGACTCGAAACTGAAAAGACAGTGTTTTATCGTGAGATCCCCCTATGGGCGGGCTGAACACATGCGGGACGAGCTCCTCCTATTGGCTGTAGTCTCTCGCCTCTGGACAAAAGAGCCTCAGATGACGATAAATGACGGTTTTTGCGTCATCGGAGGGTTTTTGTCCAGACACACAATACAGAAATCTCTGCTCTCAGGGGGACATGAGGGAGGGAAGCACGGTCAAATGAAAATACTACCGGGTTTCTACTGATACAAAGCTTAACGCTAATCGGTGAAGTATCCCTTTAATAAAAAATGTAGTCAAGTAGAGAGTTACATTTGCTAATATCTTTGATACTCTGTAAAGCTACAAAGTAGGCAAAAATATACAGTACAGGCCAAAGGTTTGGACAAATTACTATTTTTAATGTTTTTGAAAGAAGTTTCTTCTGCTCATCAAGCCTGCATTTATTTGATCAAAAATACAGAGAATTTTTTTTTTTTATGTTGTGATATATTATTACAATTTAAAATAATTGGTTTTCAATTTATTATACTTTAAATTATAATTTATTTCTGTGATGCAAAGCTGAATTTTCAGCATCATTACTCCAGTCTATCACATGATCCTTTAGAAATCATTCTAATATGATGATTCATTATGAGTGTTGGACACAGTTCTGCTGCCTAATATATTTGATGAATAAAAGGTTAAAAAGAACTGCCTTTATAAAAAAAATAAAAAAAAATTTAATAATATAAATCTTCTTTATCACTTTTTATCAATGTAACACATCCTTGCTGAATAAAAGTATTGATTTATTTCAAAAAAATTACTGACCCCAAATGACTGACCAGTCGTGTATATTGTTGTTACAAAAGATTTCTATTTTTAAAACATTTGCTTCTTTTTTAAAAACTTTTTATTCATCAAAGTATCACAGGTTATGAAAAAATATTAAGCAGCAGAACTGTTTCCAGCTTTGATAATGAATCATCATATTAGAATGATTTCTAAAGGGTCATGTGATAGACTGGAGTAATGATCCTGAAAATTCAGCTTTGCATCACAGAAATAAATGATAATTTAAAGTATAATAAATTGAAAACCAATTATTTTAAATTGTAATAATATATCACAATATTAATTTTTTTTTTTCTGTATTTTTGATCAAATAAATGCAGGCTTGATGAGCAGAAGAAACTTCTTTCAAAAACATAAAAAATAGTAATGTTTCCAAACTTTTGGCCTGTACTGCACTTAAAGTAATTACATTTACTCAAATACTTTACTCCACTGCTATTCTGCACAGGGAACCATGAGGGTGAAGGAGAGTCGGACATCACCAAAGTGGCCAAACAAATGGAGAAACAAACTTTAGAAGAACAAGAGAAAGAGGACGAGCCAGAGGAAGGTTTGTCTAAAGATACCATTGCGAATGCACGTGCACATGTGACAAGCGTAGGTTTGAGCACGAATCTTGTTTTGTTTTTATATTGGCAGATGGTGAGGAGGGAGATTCAACTGGGAAGAAGAAGAAAAAGAAGAAGAAAAAGAAAGGCCGTGAGTGATTATTCAAATACTTCATACTGTATAAAAATGCCCTTGTTACTCGCAATATGGATGTTTATGTTCTTGTTCTCTTTCAGCCAAAGTTCAAACAGATCCTCCATCCGTTCCCATCTGTGAGCTTTATACCAGTGGAGTTTACGCCAAGGGCCAGGAGTGTGAATATCCACCCGTGCAAGATGGGTAACAGACAACAGCCGCTTATTGACACACTCTAAAACCTGTAGTCAACCAGTGTAAAGAAACCTCACAGTGTTTTATCTCCTTTGCAGACGGTCTGCTGCGTGGAGGACCACCAGCGACGAGAAGAAGTTTTTGGATCAGGCGAATGAGGACATGTGGAATGACTTCAGACAGGCTGCCGAGGCGCACCGGCAGGTCAGGAAGTACGTCATGAGCTGGATCAAGCCGGGCATGACCATGATCGAGATCTGGTGAGCAAAACCATCATGAGCTTTGCTTTAATAGGCTGTTTTTGAAACGATGATGTGGAAACTCATTAAATGTGATATAAAACCTGTTGGGCTGTATTAGTAAATGCAAAATGTATCAAGTCATATATCATTTTTATTTAATTTTTTTAATCGTTTTTTGTGATTTAAAAAAAATGCGGGTTTTCTGTGCCTGTTTTTAGGGCTGCAAAATTGTGTGATTATTGATATGGTTATAAAATATTATTTAATATTGTAAATAATTTTTGTTTTTATTATTGCTAAATTAAAAATGTAAAACTTACAAAAAAATGTATAGTATTACTATCGTTGTATTGCTGGTGTCTTAATTTCTTTTCCTCCAAACTTTAAACCATCAAACTTTTATTTTGACAGAGAACTGAAAGCTTCTTTTATTAAGGACTTCTCATTTAATAATTTTTATTCCTTAAAGGGATGGTTTGGAGTAAAATCAAATCCTTGCACCATGACCTCGAGCCAAATGATCCTTATGATCGCTTTCTGCCAGGACTTTTACGGGCTTTTCCCAAACCCCTGAAGTGACGTTGACGTCCAGGTTAGCGGTAGCATTAGCCATCAGGCAAGTGTTATTTCAATAAACTCCTGATGTACTTACAAACTTTCCAATGCCTCGTTTTATGAGTACAGAACCTATTTGTACTACTGTAGAAGTTTGGTACCATTCTGGGCATTATTAGTGGGGAAATTTACGAGATACAGCCTTGGATCCATTAGCGCCTGCACTAAACCATCCGGCTGATATCTCTAAATAAGCTCTAACTTTATATAATAATGTTCAACCAAGGGGAAAAAAAGGCTTCTGGGGGGGGTGTTTGGCTCGAGGTCATGGTGCAAAGGACCCTAGGTTGATTTTACTCCAAACTATCCCTTTAATACATATATATGTGTCTAACATGGGACTGGGGCTCCAAATTAGCCTTTGGCTAGTAGCCTGTATGTAGAGCATTAGCTGCTTGAAATTATAGCAATGTTATTCTGTATTGTCCCTGTTTAATAAATAAATGACAAGTATGGGAAGATGTTGCGTTCCTAAAATGCATGTTAACCTCTTAAGTGTCACCGGCCCACCGGTGGGCCCAAAATCATTACATATTTAAAACAGTAATATCCTATAATAAACATAAACTAATCTTGACAAACTATATATCATTTGAAAGCTTACAAACTCTAGTTTTCATATTTGGTGAATGATTTTCAAAATAAATTAGAGAGGATCTGTAATCATCCATTAAATTATTTTAGAAAAAAAGATATTAAAATGTTTTTAATAACGCATATGGAAATGGAGGCGCCCTTATATGGGCAGTAATGGAGTCCGGTTGTCACCTAGTGAAAATGTTTGGTACTGCGCCCAAACAAAATCTCACTGAAAGCTCATTTTTTTGAGATATCAACCTAAAATTTGAAACACAACTTATTCAGATTTTTGGCTTTGATTTTCTAGCAGTTTGAGTCGGCCAGGTTTTAAAAATATATATTTTATATAAAATATGAATAATAATTTTTTTTACATTGTACATTTTCATAAACTCAAACTTCTATAACTTTTTTTTTGTTTCACTTTCTTAATTTATTTCACTTCAACAAAAATCCACCAAATGTCTTCTTTAAAACAAGACCAATTTTACGTCTCTACTCCAAAGCATTCTTTAATTACAACCATTTAAAGTCGAAATGTGCATTTTCATGTATATTTAAAAAAGGGGGGGTGACACTTAAAGGGTTAAAGCGACCCAAATTTGTTGTAAAAGAACACATCACTCTGAAACACGAGAAATCTCAGCCATAATTGCAGTAGTTCCATATTGACACTCATTGGCACTAATCCACTGTTCACATCTTGTTTTTTCCCCTGACAGTGAGAAACTGGAGGATTGTTCTAGGAAGTTGATCAAGGAAAATGGTCTGAATGCTGGTTTGGCTTTTCCGACCGGCTGCTCGCTGAACCACTGCGCGGCTCACTACACTCCTAACGCGGGAGACCCCACCGTTCTCCAGTACGACGACGTCTGCAAGATTGACTTCGGCACGCACATTAATGGTGCGTCTTTAATCATTCCTTATCCGTCTTGATTCCTTCCTGGTGCTTTTCTTGCTGATCTTTAGAGATGTTTGATGATTATGGCATTCCAGGTCGAATCATTGACTGTGCCTTCACCGTCACCTTCAACCCAAAGTACGACAAACTGCTGGAAGCTGTGAAAGATGCCACAAATACTGGAATTAAGGTAGAGTCTCACCTTTTTGCATTGTGATGCTATTTTCCGTGACAACACACATTTTTCTCTTGTCAATGTTGTTACTCTTTGCAATATTACTGTTAAATACAGTAAAAAGTACAAAAATACAGTAAAAACAGTAACATTGTGAAATATTACATTTTAAAATGTTATTCTTGTGAAATTTTCAGCATCATTACTCCTACATTTTTTTAACAGTAGTGCAAGTTAAATGTATAAAAAGACTAGAAACATGTTTTATTGGCATTTCAGTGATTGTTGTAAAGGTTATTATTTTATTTCAGTGCGCAGGTATTGATGTTCGCTTGTGTGACATTGGAGAGTCGATTCAAGAGGTTATGGAGTCTTACGAAGTGGATCTTGATGGAAAAACATATCAAGGTAAAAATAAAATAGCACTACCTTTAACATCAAAGACTTATAAATAACACAAGATATGATGTTGCAGATGACATTATTTTTCTTTCCAGTGAAACCAATCAGAAATCTCAATGGCCACTCGATTGGACAGTACCGGATACATGCAGGCAAGACGGTGCCGATAGTGAAAGGAGGAGAAGCCACCAGGATGGAGGTGTGTCCGGACTTTTTTGTTTTACAGATTTGAACATAGCTTTAACCCTTTTTATTTGGGTTGTTGCCTGTATATTTAGAGTTTACCATAACAAGGAAAAGGAAGGCTGTGTTTTTGCCTCTCAGGAGACAGACTTTATCTTAGGAGAAGGGACAGACAGTCTTGAGAGAGTCTCATTCTGAGGGTTTAAGGCTGAGTTTGGGTGTGCCAGAATTATCAACCCAACACTCTATCAGTCACGCCACAGGGCTTAAAGAGAGGTGTAGTCAAGTACACTAGCACTCAAAAGTTTGGGGTCGGTAATATTTATTTAATGTTTTTGAAACGGGTCTCTCATGCTCACCAAGGCTGCATTTATTTGAGTAAAAACCGCAATATTGTGAAATATCATTACAATTTGAAATAACTATTTCATATTTGAATATGTTCAAATGTAATTTATTCCTGTGATCAAAGCTGAATTTTCAGCATCATTACTCCAGTCTTCAGTGTCACATGATCCTTCAGAAATCATTCTAATATGATGATTTGATGCTCAAAATGCATCTCTAATTATTATCAATGTAAAAAATTTTGTGAAACCATAATACAATATTTTCAGGATTCTTTGATGAACAGAAAGTTCAAAAGGACAGCATTTATTTGAAATAGAAATCTTTATAACATTGTAAATGTCGTTACTGTCACTTTTCATGTGTTTTTTAAGTAAAATTAATTACTTAACAAAAATAATTTTTACTGACCACAAACTTTCACTTTGTCAAGTCGACATTGTAAATCTGCTCCTCCATTTTGAAAGCGATTATGTAGTGTTGTAAATCTCATTGTTAATGGTTTAGTTCTGCCATTTTGACGGTGTTTCCTCTTTTACAGGAAGGAGAGGTTTATGCCATCGAGACCTTTGGAAGCACTGGGAAAGGCATGGTGCATGATGACATGGAGTGTTCCCATTACATGAAAAACTTTGAAGTTGGTCATGTGCCAATAAGGTGAGAAACTAGTCCTAACTAGTCCTTGTCCTTACTAAGTTTCCAGCGACAAGCAATCTGTCAATCACAGCCAATCAGAAGATATTTGACATTTAAAGGGATAGTTCACCCAAAAATAAATTCTGTAATTTACTCACCCTCAAGTTCCAAACCTGTACGAGTTCTGCGAAACACAAAAGAGATTTTGAAGAATGTCAGCAATCAAACAGTAGATGAGCCCCATTGACTTCCATAGAAATTGTTATATTTCCATACTATGGAAGTTAGCTCAACTGTTTGGTTATTGTTTTAGTCGACATTCTTCAAAAATAACTTTTGAGTTCAGCAGAAGAAATTAATTCATACAGGTTCACACCAACTTGAGGGCAAAATGACAGAATTTTTGTGTGAATAATCCCTTTAATGTACTGGGAGCTCGCATATGATGCTTAAAGTTCCCTAAATGGGCAACTCACAAGATTTTAGAACAGAATTATGTAATGTTCATGTTCATCTTTCCCAGACTCCCCAGAGCCAAGCACTTGTTGAACGTGGTCAACGATAACTTCGGCACCCTCGCCTTCTGCCGCCGTTGGTTGGATCGCCTCGGTGAGAGCAAATATTTAATGGCGCTGAAGAACCTCTGTGACCTGGGTATCATCGACCCCTACCCGCCTCTGTGCGACACCAAAGGCTGCTACACGGCCCAGTTTGAACACACCATCCTGCTGAGACCCACGTGCAAGGAAGTGGTCAGCCGAGGAGACGATTACTAGGCCTCCACGTCACCCGTTTTTTATAAATCTGTCCTCTGCTTTCTTATCACATGAGTATTTGATGGGTAAAGACCTGAGTAAGTTAATAAGCTGTGCCTTCTTGTTTTTAAAATGCTAGTATTTGTTTGTATAAAGGATGGTTGGAGGTAAAGATGTCCCCTTGTTTAACCGTGGTGTAACTCACTGGCACAGAAGTGCCCACACGTAAAGTGCTCTAGAACCATTTTGTAAATGCAGACAACAATATGGTTAGCTTTTGACCAATGAGCAACCCAGGAAAATGTGAAGTCAAAACCACATTTTCAGTATCATCTGGATTAGGCTGTTGCGCATTTAATATTGCACGTTTTTTTGTACACAAATCTTGGTCTAAGAGAGATTAGGAAATGTTCTAGTTTTGATTTATTTTCTTTATCAAGTGCTGTTTGTTTCTCCTTTTCAGTTTGATTCAATTGCTCATTTAGGCTGAAAAAGAGGACAAGATATTATTAAAGGTGGGGATTTGGCTTTATTCCTTAGTGCAAGAACTGACTTTAATGTAACATAGACCCTAAGATACTAAAATACTCATTGAAACATGCTTTCCTCTAAGAGCGGGCACTCATAACAAAAGTGGCGGTGATGATGATGTGTAAACATCTTTATTTTGGCTATGCTTGATTTCAGGTAAAGCCTGTTTGAAATCACCTTTCTCGGAATAAAGCACATGTGGTGTTTTATTTTGAAGTACAAATAAAATTTATAAGAAATTGTGATCTGCATGTTTCATGGTTTTTTTCTTTTTCCTTTCAAGGCTTCATGTGTAACCAAGACTGATGTTCAATTTATGAAATGTAGAATTTAACCATAAATGAATATATCTATCTTGAAAATGTGTATTTTGTCACCACTTCTAGACAAAATTATATAAAATGTGATTGGGTCACACTTTGTGAAAATATTAATGCACATGTGAAAAGTTGGCTCGCAAAATCATTTACAAGTTCAAAAAAAGTAATCTTCTAAAATTAGATTACATTTCATTCAGACAAACAAAAACAGAATGTAACGTAAATATCAACTGCTCGAACGCTTTCCGTTAGGTTGGTATCTTGACGTACATTGACGAAACGTAAGTACTGTTGTTATTCATACACATTTTTATCACATCACAAGAACATATTTTAGTGTTTTGTTTAAATGGTCTTAAAAATAGTCGACGTTTCGTTTGGCTAAGTAACGTTAGTTTGATTGGCGTGAGGCGAACTCAACAGACGAGCCTCGAAAATTACCCAATTTATTTTAAAAACTCGACCCTTTTGTCGTAATTCATTAAGTTATTTAGAGTTAGCTGGAAAATGTTACTCTGAAAATGGCACTATTTCTCATAAAAGTCCAAATTTTTTGTTAGTATTTGGTCCAAACTCAAGTACACAAGAGGGGCGTCACTCCAGCGAATTTTCGCGGTTAGGGCGAAATATTTCTTAAAGGGATAATTCACCCAAATTTAAAATTCTGTCATTAATTACTCACCCTCATGTCGTTCCAACCAAACTTAGTGTTTTCTTCGGAACACAAATGAAGAGATTTTTGATGAAATAAGAGATTTTTGTCCCTCCATTGACAGCTACATTACCACTTTGACGCTTCAAAAAAGTTAATAAAGAGAGATTACAAAACTAATCCATATATGATTTGAGTGGTTTAGAAGAGACACGGTCGCTCGCTTTAGGCCTATGATGAACAGATTGAATTTTGGCTTTTATTCACATATAATTAACATTGATTAGCATTCAAGTTGGTCATTAAAATTGGCCGTATTTGATTTTTGGTTTAAAAGTGCCTTCTGTGTGAGCTGTGCTTCATACATCGCTACACAATTACCGATAGACAGTGGACCTTTTTTTGCCTGTGAAATTTTGCTAATGTGATGCAACCGCACCTTTAGTGATTGGTACATCATTACCAGTAGATGCCGTTAACTACACCAAATTTCTCCATGTATAATAGATCTCTTTGAACCAAACAAACCAAGCTCTCATTCAGTTTTACACTCAAAATGTTCAAAATGGATCCTCAGAAACTCTCCATCACGCTAATAATCTGAGGGTGCACCCGTTTCCTATTGCATTTGAACAGCCAGTCTTTCTTCCGCCTGTAGCGTTTGGACAGCAGAACGTAGAGGACGGGATTCACGCAGGGGTGCAGATACTGGAGAACCGTGCAGGTGAAATGAAACATCTCCCATGAGCGCCCATGCCGGTAAAGTCCCAAATACACACACAACTCTAGAACATACCCTGGCAGCCAGCACAAGGAGAACGTCCCAGCCGCCAAAAACACCATGAGAGACGCCCGCCGTGTGTTGCGGGTGCTGGCGAGGGACATAACGGGCCTCTTGTGCAGGAAAAAAGCCATACGCCCCGAGCTCACTGCGATAACCAGCATTGGTATGAGATAGTACAGCACAAATTGGCTGAGAACAACCTGGTAATGATGTTCCTGGGTAGTCGGCAGACAAACAGTGCTGTTACTCAAACCTGGGCCTAAGCTTTCCTTAGTGGCGAAAATACGCAACGGCAGACTTATGAAGAAACTCAGGCCCCAGACTAGAATAAACATGAGTACCACAAGGTCCATGCTTGGCGGGCGGTAGGGGTTGGTGATGATCATGGCACGAACCATTGATACGGTGCACAGGGAGTATGTGCTGGCGGCCAGGGAGAACGCCAGCAGAAACTGATAGACCTTGCAGGACGTGTTGCCCAGAGGCCAGGAGAAACTGATCGCGGAGTGGATGGTGAAGGGGATGAGGAGAAGCGTGAGGACGTCGGCCAGAGCCATGCTGAGGAGAAGGACGTCCAGGCGGTTTTTATGAAGGTTCTTGTGTTTGGCGAAGAGGGAGAAGGCCAGGAGGTTGGCGCAGAAACCAATGCCCACTATGATGCCACAAGTGCAAGCAAAGATCACTCCATAGGTGTTTGTGGCTGCCTATTAAAAATAGTATAAAAATAAGTTTTAAGTTGCATTTAAATTCTTTTTTTGTTGGAATTAAATCGCTGTATTGAATTATAATTTAAAAAAAAATATATATAATTTTAAAATGTATAAAAAAATTATATAAATACAGTATAATATTAAATATTTTTAAATACATTTTATATACAGTAGTCAACATACAGTAGTCAACACTTGAAGTGGTTTAAAAAAGTTCATCAAAGTTGTCCTAAGACAAGAACGGGTATTGTTCAAAATTCATGTATAACTGTGATGAAAGGTTTTGATCCAATTAAATGTTGACTAGTATGTGTGTGTGTATATATATATATATATATATATATATATATATATATATATACACAGTTTAAATATAACAAAACATTATTATCTCTCAGTGTAAAAAACATAAAAATTAGGTTGACTACATACATTTTTCACTGTGCTTCTGAAAATATGTTCAATGATAAATTATATTTAAAAAATAACTAAGTAAAATTCTAATAACTAATTCATCTCACATATTGCCAGAGGAAATTATTTACTCACCATCTGAGACGTTCAGTTACGGCAGATATCCGTGTATTTGCAAAGATAAAACATCTGTGCATTCAGATAAGATTCAACAAATCATTTTTATTGTAGAGATGAGTCTAAAATGTGTAAAGATATAATCCCGCTTTAAGAATAGACAAAATATGGGCTAAGCTTCCCTAACACCTCCATTAGAATAGAGCCATTTACAGACGCAAAAAAAGGATATGAAAAATATCCATTTATCAATAAAGTCTTCTATTGGATTTGATTCAAAAAGCGACTTCTTGCTCAAGATTTTATGTAGCGCATACACCAAATTACATCTTTCGAATGAATGTCAGTCTGTTTTTTTCCATCTCTCGCTCTCTGATTGGAGGCTTATTGATTTGTGATTGATCTCTGGGCTTCTGCCTCGTGGTTAATGCGTCTTTAAGGCTCGGCATGTGATCCTAAAGCACTCACAGGAAGTTGACCGAAACTTGCATTTACCTCAACATCCATTAGCATGTGCAGTGAAAGGTGTATAATTGTTGTTAGAGCCATTTTTGTGTCTTTTATTTGCTCGGTATTTGCACGCGAGCGCACATTGATTGATTATTCCACCATCCTCAGTCGCTACTTAACCCCATATTGATGAAGGAATAAAGTGACGCTTTGTGTGCACAGACTGAAAATAATAGTAAAAACTGTGCAAATTATGAGAATGAATTCGGCGTTCTCTCTTTTTTCAGTTTTATTGTGTATTGCTTATCAATGTATTTATTGAAAATAGCAGAACATTATCTAAAGTGAAAGAAAAGCTGTGTAATAAAATGTAAAAGATAGAAAAATACCAGCATAACTATCTAAAGTGCATTTTGAAAATCTCATCAAAATCAGCAGCATTGAGATACATTCAGGAAATAAATATTCCGATCAAATAAATTAAATATTACACGAAAAGTCTGACTGAATGAATACATTTAAAACAGGCTATACTCTAATTGTAACATATGCAAATTAGTTTGAATATGAAGCATTTTCTACGCATCAATTAAGGCTTTACGATAAAGAATTGTTTGGAGAGTTTATAATAAAGGCAAAGGCCTTTATTGTGAATAAAAAAAAACAAGTGGGTTCTCAAAAGAGTCCTGGAATCCCATGTCACTGAAGTCTCTCCTTGTAGGTGTTGCAAGCAGATCATGTGACCTCATTATATCACTGTTCATTTGCATAAAGTCTGCTCAGTCATTCAAGTCTTTTCATGTCCAGGCTCTTTTAATGGTCTCTTTGCATATGTAAGGCACACCCCCTGTCTTTCCTCCGGTCTGGGTCTCTCAATCTGCCCAAACCCATCTTCCTCTTCCTCTTCGTCACAGCTTTCAATGGCTGTTGCTCATATCTCAGGGTCTTGCTGGTCTCTTGCGGTAGGTTGTCTCTCATCACTAGAGTCTCTATTTGAAAGCTCAAGGGGAAGTTTTTGTTGCCCCCGATGTGTTTGGGACAGTGTACGGTGGCCCACAGCGGGGTCTGGACGCTTCCCTCGCTCTGATATGGGGATATGGCCGTGTGCACCTGCTCAAGAAGGTCTTGTATTAACTTGCGCCTCTTCCAGTCGTGCAGGGATCGGCCCCTGTCGTGCATCATCTGTGCGTGACCTACTGAACGTCGCCTGCGTGGGACAAACAGAGGAAATATATGTCAAATTGACTTCTACCTCAAATCACATGCAGAGATTTGAATAGTAGACATGAAAAAAATAAATAAATACATGATGCTTTATTTGAACAATTTGACCTTCACTGCATGCAAACCTGTGCATTTATTTTGCATTGGCTTCTTAGAGCTCCTGTTTCTTCTGTTACCAGCAGATGGCAATCTCAACTACTTTCTGAACAAGCCTCATGTTTTGAGATCTTGCAGAAATCACTCATGTTCAAAAAGTAAGAGGAGATCATGACTTACTGTCTGTTGTTGAGAGTGTTAGTGGGTCTGGACTGGACCGGTATCAGGACAGTCAACAGGAACACGGCAAACCCCCAATGCCTCAACATACTGGACAACTGAACACAGGAGAGTCACAAAGTTATCAAACATTCATATATATATATATATATATATATATATATATATATATATATATGTATGTATGCAATTTATTTAAATTAGAAAATATTTTAATAGGCATATATATATACTATTAGGTTTATTAGGCAAAAGATAAAATACAAATGATAATATAATATATATTTATTTTTTTATTATTATTATTTTATTTTTTTAATTACTACATATTTTTAGTAAAATATTTGCCTTATATCATTTGTAAATCTGAATGATTTTAGTTTCAACATAATAGTATGATATTCTTTTCACCTTCTGAATGGATTTTAACATATACATATATTAAGTTATATATAACTTGACTTATTAATTGCTGGTACTTAGAATTGAGTCAATGTCCAGTACACAAGTGGAAATAGTAACAGAATTATATCATTATTCATCAATTAACATGAGGTGTAATAGCCTATATTAAATTGCTGTTGTAAGGCTTCAGCATTGATGATATACTCACATGTAATGCCACTGCTCAGTAGATGTTACTGCCACCCGGCTGGACGAGTTACAGATGTTGAAGCCCAACATGTGACTGTACATTCAATAAACCAGGAGCATCATCTGCTGCCTAAATGAAGCATGTTAATATGTCCAAACTCCACTAGTCCAGAAGACAAACTCTTCCTATGTCTCCTTCCAGAGTGTTTGAAGGAATGAACGCATAGAGAGAGAGAGAGGACCAGAGCGATGGGCGTTAGATTTATTGCACCGGTGAGTCTTGTAAGTCCCCTTTGCTGTTCACTGCAAACTGGAATAGACAGCAGGCGTTACAGCAGAGAAAATTAGTGCGCACTGCACACTTGTCTGTGTGTGTGTGTGTGTGTGTGTGTGTGTGTGTGTGTCTGCTGCACATGACTGCCAAAGTGTATACCAGACTGACAAACCACACACACATACACACACACACACACACACACACACTTCTAGAAACGCACAGGCAGACACCTTCATTGGAAAGAGGCTGGTATGCTGGTCTCTCTCTCTCTCTCTCTCAGCACTCATGAAGGGCTCAGGTTTGGCCAGGAGGGGCAGCATTTGACGAATAATCACCCAATGATCTCTAATCTGAACTTTTGATTACAATGGTACATATTTGATACGCTCTTTGTGCATGTAAACAATCTGCAAAGTTACAAAGCACAAAGTCAGCGCAAAAGAAAACACTTGCCTTAAACGCTTCGTATATGTCGCCTTGTAACACATTACTGTGACCCGCCCCAAAGGCTTTGAACCTGATGCTCGCCGCTTATGGTAAGGGGCGTTACTTTTCCCGATACACGCTCTAAGTTATTGACCAATCAGAGAAGACCGAAGGCGGGGTTTAGAGAAACTAGTATTCAGACAGAGGGTGAAAACAGGTGCTGCAACTATTAATATGAAAAATAATGTGTTTTTGAAAATTTAATCATGTAGACCTATTCTAGTAGACTCCCTGCACAAAATTATGAACCTGTAAATGAACATATTATGGTCTCTTTCATTTTTGTGTTTATTACTTAAGATCTTATCCATACACTGGGTCCTTTTAACGTATGAAGCAAATCCCGAAAAACTCCTGAAAGCCATTACAATGGACAACTGATACTGATACAACACCCAAAAAAATATGCTGCATTATGTTGAACGTCTTTTACTTTGCATGGAAATTCTGTGTGAGAGTTCGGATGAACATTATAGCTTATAGCGGAGACCATGAGACCCTCCCCTCCTAAAACATGGGTGAAGCTGGGTGAAGAAAGTAAACAGCTTTGGCTGACCACTGTCCCAAGAGATTATGACCATAACCTCAGTGAAATCAAGCCTGTGGGTGGGTCTGCTCGCCTCCTAAGCAAACGTAATGGTCAAGGTGGTTTTCGGGGAGCCCACAAAATAGTACCGCTTCATTTATAGGCCTCGGGGCAAGAGGTTCACAACATAACTAATGCTCATCAACTACAAATTAGTTCTGTGCGACACTAAAATATTCCATATATTTCCATGTTTATGAGGCAGTGCGTACATTGGAAAATACACTGACTTGCACAACCACTCAAAAGTTTGGGGTTTTTTGAAAGAAATTAATGCTTTTATTCAGCAAGGATTCATTAAATTGATCAAAAGTGACAGTAAAGTCATTTATAATGTTACACGAATGTTCTATTTCAAATAAATGCTGTTCGTTTTTAGCTTTCTATTCATCTAAGAATCCTGAAAAAAGTTTTCCACAAAAAATAAATTAAGCAAAACAAACTGTTTTCAACATTGATCATAATCAGAAATGTTTCTCGAGCAGCAAATCAGGATATTAGAATGATTTCTGAAGGATCATGTAACAAATGTGAATAAAGTAGGCTACTTAAAAAATAAATTCAAATAGAAAATAGTTATTTTATATTGTAATAATATTTCACAATATTACTGTATTTTTAATAAAATAAATGCAGTTTTGGTGAGCATGAGAGACTTATACAAAAAATCTCACCGACCCCAAACATTTAGTACACAAATGGCTTAAAAAAAAAAAAAATATGTGCAGTTTCATGGATTTCTTTTTATGATTTGAGTCTATACACTGTCATGAATAGCAACAAGAACTTTGTAAAGATTCTTCATACATTTCTGCTTGTTCTACGGGAAAAATACCAGCATAAAAGTTTGGAAAATGAGGGACAGTGGCAGAAACGATGACAGAATTAGCATTTTCAGTTTTTTTTGTACACTGAACAATTGAAACCTTTGGCTTTGAACACACTATATTTCTATCATTTGTATGTAGTTCTCATTTGTCATATAAAATATGATGGAATATGAAATAAACCCAATGCGCAGCCGCAGACTCAAAAACCCAAAAACAAAAATGTGTCTTGATTAGAAGAACCTCAAGTGCTGTAAAAGATCCTTTTCGTCCCATGAATCCTTCATGTTCATTCTTTCTTCTAAGTGGCCTTAAACTACTGAGAAATGTTTTGTTCTTTATTTCTAGTCAGTGACAGCATCGTCTAGCAATGTTCAAAAAGGGCTTGACTCCCCGCACTAATGTCAAAAGCCTTGCGTTTTTTTATTCATTTTTTTTTTTATTATTAGAAATTGTTTAACTGTCATGGCTTGAGTTTCCTTTCCGCTTCCAGCGAACTCCTGTTTTGTTCTCGTGTTTGTTTGTTTTATCATGTAACCTTTGCGGGAACACATGACACGATTTCTTCCATTCGACCAGCCCAAAAAATAGTTCCAGCGGGCCGCGGCACAGCACCGCTCCAGATTTAATCACGAGGCGTAAGTGAATTCTGCCACCGAGGAAAGTCTCAGATTTTTTTTGCGGTCTTCTCAGTGAAATTGTTAAATGAAGAAAACATGTCATTTAACACCTTGTCAGTTCCCCCGTCGACCACTGGCACTTGACCTTCTCAGCACTTGGACAAACTTTGATATGACACCCGTAGTCAAACGCCACTCTTGAGTGAATCGTGGGACATTAGAGAAACACGCGAGCTAGCCACCCAGTATGCCATCAGACTGTGAGATTATTAAGACTGATGTCCCCAGCGAGGCCAATATTTTTTGTTCTACTGCAGAGCGTCGGCAATTTATCATCCAAACATCCCACAGGTTTGTGTTGTGTAGGTACTTTTGGATCTAGTCCGGCGGGTTTGATTCGGTGCCAGAAAAAACATGGCCGCCTTGCCAACAGGCCGTTTAGAGCTCGAGTTGTGAAAGCTTGTCTGAGGGTTCCAGTAAATCCTTCTTCTAGCAGGTAAGAAGTTTGGAAAGCGACGAGGCAGCTCCCAACACACCTCCCACCGCTGATCTCCATAAGCACAGCTTCATTTAGGTCACTATTGTTCGACGGACGGACTTGCGTGTTATTTCATTCATTTCTGCTCACATTGCATCGATATATACGAAGGCACCTTGAGGACTTCTTCATGAAAAGAGTATTCACAGAAACTGTATTTAAATATTCAGCACTAGGGGCCGCGGAAAGGACACGCGTGTGTTCTCAATAAAAACTATAGGTGAAACTTGTCAAAGTCAAACCTGATGTGTTTCTGAGCTCACAAAGCATACAAAAGGACCTTTCACTTGCGAAACGCTTTGTATCAGCTTTTATTGCATGGTATATTTCAATTTAATTTTGAATAATGTATATACAACTATACATTGGTACCATTTTACATTCTCAAACTATATTTAGTGTATGCAAAGTTTTCTATATATAATTCGTTAACTTTGTTTTAAAAAATAATAAAAATTAAAATTTTATAAATTCATTAATTAGACAAAGACAAACTTTTTTTTAAATACATTTTGAACAATACTTTTAAATATATACATACAATAGCTATATATATATACACAGTACAGGCCAACAGTTTGGAAACATTATAATATTCTGATTTATTATGAGTGTTGGACACAGTTCTGCTGCCTAATATATTTGATGAATAAAAGGTTAAAAAGAACTGCATTTATTCAAAATAAAAAAATATTTTCTAATAATATAAATCTTCTTTACTATCACTTTTTATCAATGTAACACATCCTTGCTGAATAAAAGTATTGATTTATTTCAAAAAAAAAAAAAAAAAAAAATTACTGACCTCAAATTACGGACCAGTCGTGTATATTGTTGTTACAAAAGATTTCTATTTTAAAAAAATTTGCTTCTTTTTTTTTATTTTTTATTCATCAACGTATCCTAAAAAAGTATCACAGGTTATGAAAAAATATTAAGCAACAGAACTGTTTCCAACTTTGATAATGAATCATCATATTAGAATGATTTCTAAAGGATCATGTGATAGACTGGAGTAATGATCCTGAAAATTCAGCTTTGCGTCACAGGAATAAATTATTTTTTGAAGTATATTCAAATAGAAAACTATTATTTTAAGTTGTAATAATATTTCACAATATTACAGTTTTTTTCTGTATTTTTGATCAAATAAATGCAGGCTTGATGAGCAGAAGAAACTTCTTTCAAAAACATTAAAAATAGTAATGTGTCCAAACTATACTGTATATACACAAACTTTTATGTTATGCGATTAATCAATTTGACAGTACTAATGTATATGTAAATATATTTTACAGTTTTTGTCCTATAAGTAAACAAAGTGGCCTTTAATAAATATATATTATTTAATATATGTGTGTGTATATATATATTTATGTTTATTTCTTCTCAAAGGCAATTCAAAACTGTACTATATACACATATATACTATATACATACATATGTACATACCAAGCTCTGCATAATAGACAATAAAGGCAATCTCAGAGATGAAGGTGAATGCTTTCATGTTGTCGAGCAGGTGCCATCCCATGTGGTCTGTCAACATTTCAGCGGTCAGCAAACCGCCTACAAAAACATGTTTCGATTTTATCTAATCGTCTGGAGGGAAAGCCCTTCCAGTAAATGCTTGGTTGGTTTAGCCCTCCACCATCCAGCCATACATAAAATATACAAATATTTACTGCATAATGGAGGTGAATGGGAGGTGTCCTTCTAAAGACCCACACGTATCCCAGAATCCCGTGCGGCGGGGCAGATGAGTGATGCGCCACGGCTAAAATGCACGCATGAAAAAGTGCTGTGTTCGCGCTGGAACAACGGGGACCGGAAGGTGAACTGCTGAGGGGCTTCTTCAGATTTTGGGGATCATACATCATGGGTCTCAATGCCTGTTGACCTCAGTCCACTGAGCTGAAGGTGTGTGTGTGTGTGTGTGTGAGGGGGGGGGGGGGGTTTAGGAGAAGGCACACCAAGGCTGTGTGTGCCGCCACACAGTAAGGCCTTTTGCTGGCTGCCATGGCGATGGCGACCGCAGAATTGCCATGTTTACTTAAAAGCTAGTGCATAAGAGAACAGCAGACCACCGGCAGACGCCACCCGCCGGCACTGGGCAAGGGCTACGGCTCATCTTTGTTGAAAATGGCTCGGGAACCTGCTGCCTGCACAGGGCCAACCTAAATTTAGCAACAAACTGAAAAATCCTCCTCATTCTTAAAAAGCTGTTTAAGTTTCCAGAGCGAGAGGGTTCAGTGAGGGACAGGAATGGTCTGAGAGACTCGTTCTGTCTCGTTGCAGGTGGCGATCGAGCGCTTCGGTCCACGGGCTCGGTCAAGACTTGTGATTGTGCTTCCTGCGATGTAATATCACATAAAACATGTCAACGCGAGGTTAAACATGCAGCAGGGGCAGAATCTGACTGGCCTCACTGGTTCAATTTAAAAGCGATATAAAAATAGCACCTGTTTTGTTTGACATTAGGCACATTGATTTAGAGCAGTGTGTGAATTATATAATAAGTTTCTGAGGGACCAATTTTTGTTCTTATCGAAAGTCATTTTCGTTGAGCATCAACCTAGTATTAGTTACCTAAACGTTCGCCTTTTCACCCTATGGACACCACATGTACACGAGAAATACCGGTAAATCCATTCTGGCAATGAGAGATTGCAGGTAAATGGACTTATTGATGATATGTGTGAACAAAGCAGGATTACAGGCATGACCACCTGCTTTGAGAGAAATGATCCACCCTCTTTTTAACGTAAGAGCAGGCGAGGCCAATGTAACTTGAATGGGTCGAGGCTTAAAGTCTCATCTGCTTCTAGTTATTTTAGCTGTAGAAAAACTGTTATGCTGCTTGATATAGAGTGCATTAGTGCAATGCATTAGCATTTTAAAGTCCCCCTGTAGTCAATAATTGTATCCCTTAAAACTCATCTTTGATCAGCAAAATTACATTATATTTAAGCATTTTTTCCCCCGTGAGAAATAATTCTTCATGCCCTAAAATATCTTGAATGTAACTCGACACCCTTGCCTCATTTAGTATACGCGGTTCTATGAATATGCAAATGAGCCCCGCCTCCACTCACTCACAGCATCTCAGAGATCCACTCGTTGACGATCACACGTTGATCTGATTGGTTACAAGGTAGTGTGTGACGTCAGAAACACCAGCGATTTCAAACTGTGTTTTTGGTTCACTGCAGCTTTAAGGAGAAAATACTCAGCAATGGTGTTGACATGAAATTGCACATGGTTTGTCTTCAAGCATATTAAAAACACCACATAGACATATAAACCTCATTAAAAACTTGATTTTCAACACAGGAGGACTTTAATGCGATCCTACTCTGTGTATTTGCTGGTTACCTCCTCAGGAACACAGAGTTTGTGCATCTTTTTGGTGAAAATACACTCTCTAATTTGTAATATAACTTTTGAAGTGACTAAAACTCTGTTCTGTACGTCTATATGATATTATGTGGATTTAAATTGGTTTATTATATGTACTATTAAGACACAAAATCGATTGTTTTGGTTTCCTTTGGAAGCACCCTAATATGGGGTCCAAAATTGGCTTTCACAAAATAGAGTTATACTAAGCAGTTTAGGATTATTCCTGTAATAATGGGGTATTGAAAGAAACACCCAGCCAAACTCAATTCATGTTAACTTCCCTGTGTGGGCCAGACCTGTGCATTGGGACATTAGCTGGATTTCTCTTCAGGTGCTTGGGTAATTGTGCTTGGCATAAACTGCCGGTTCTTTGTGTCGGCCCGCGTGAATAGGATCCTCAAGGTGGAATTCCTGTGCTAACATGGGGAAGTCACAATATACACGGTCATATGACCAGACGGCCCCCACGGATTGGCTCGGTGGAAAACGTCCAGCCTGCACACAGTAGGTGGGCGTGGGTGGCGACTTTGCCCTTGTGCCCACTCAAGGCCTCATAAAAACACCTGACAGTTCGTATTGCCTTTGAGTACAACCCAGTATTGACACGAGCTGACCTCCGTCAACACCAGCCAAACAAAACAGCAAAAATTCACATAATAATTGAACAAATAAATGGAGAACTTGTTTGGCACGCCGTTCATAAAGAGCTGGACTGGCAGGCTTCGGGAAAAGGAGTCTCACTTTCTCTGTAGTGAGAGTTGACATCGAGGTGTGTGTCCTATAAGCACAGTTTGGACTGTCAACAGGGGAAATATACTGTACTAGGTTTTTCCAAGCCAGGACAAATCCATTCAGTGCCTGTGAAAAGCTGCCTCTCAATCAGCGCCACACCAAGGGCCTGATTCTAATTAGCCATGAATACAAACCTTTGAGACGCTGCTTGTTGTACGCTGGTCAAGAGTAACGTCTGTGTGACTTTTCATGCTCGAGGCGGTGATACATTGTTACTACAACATCAAAGACCCTGTTACTTTACACCTGGTATTAAGATGTGTTTTGGTCGATCGGATCACAAGTTGACGAGGGAGACACATTCCCATTCACACCTGGTGTTTTAATCCGTCTCTTTTGTCCACTTTCAACCACTTCTGTCCTGATTTCTTCGAGGCGAGGGTCTATGGGTGAGTAAATGTATGGGTTTTTCAGATTTTCGATCTAATGGATGAAATAAGCTCGTGTAATTTACATATGAACGCGACCGGAGACGACGGAAACACACACGGAGAGCATCAGCTTTAGTTTCTGCTCTGACAGACACAAGACCAGCCGAACGCTGTGAGTGTGTGTTAGAAATCAGGAATGGTGGGAGAACATTGTGCTTGGTATGTTTATCATCTTCAAATCAAACTTGGGCCTCCAGACGACAGATTAAATCCCGTCTGGCTCGAGCTCTTCCCATAATGTCACTCATTAGATCAGTAGACGGAGAGAAGACGGTCTTTTGAACACATTCGATCACATGAGCGTTCACACTACGAAAGCAATCTGGTTGAATGTGTTTTCACTCCCTCTGGAAGTGTCGAAAGTGGACGAGCTCAAAACGTTTTAGACCCGTTTACACCTGTATTTAGTGTCGTCCACTTGCGATCCGATCCACCAAAACACATCTTAATACCAGGAGTAAACAGGGCAAAACACATCTCTTTTGTGTAATTGCAGTTGATATTGCAACTGTCTGTATTTGTAATTGTAATGCACAGTTAAAAAGCTCACGTTTTTGCTCACAGTCCCGCCTCAGGATTGGTTGAGCCAGTGTTGCTGTGTTGGGCTGGTCGAGATGCTCAAACAAACAGAGCAATGTTTTGAAAGCACCACAGAGCCACGGTGTTTACACTTTTGTGGCAAAATCAACCTACAAATGGCTTACTTATAGTTGTCTATGCAAATTAACATAGAAATACCACACACTTCACCTTTAAGAAAAGATCAGATCTCAAACATTTTGAAAATACCTCTCAAATACTTTTCACAGCGAAGGCGTTTTATGTTAAAATATGGTTATAAGCCACAAACCATATGAAATTTTCAGTTTTTACATATGCTGACAGAGGTTGTGTGATGGACAGACTAAACTGCGTGCTGAAAAGTCTCTCAGTCAGTACTTGGACTATAGAGAAGTTTAGTTTTAAGTGTAAGCTGCACGTTTTTTTTGCATTTTTGCAATACCCCTGCCAATGCAACGTTTATCAAACGACAAATGCAATATTCAAGATAATCACATTTTGATCAGTGAAACCTAATAACATGTTGACATTAGACGTGCAAAATGTGACTGACTGCCATCTTGCAGATGCTGTTACTTCAGAGTTCACAATGCATAAGCATTCTCATATTCCATCATTAAACAAAAATGTACAGTAAATACAATTCGAAGATTGTTTGATTTGGAAAACGCACACGCTTGGACAGTTTATACGTTTGAACATGTCATCACCCTGCTACAGTTTACACTGCATTCCTTTTTCAAAACCACTTTTATACACCCCGATGTTGATAATTGCCTAGTTTCTCTCAGATCCCTTTCCTGAGGGCACCACTGTTATGCTTTAAAAGACACTTTTATGTGGTGCTTGGCCGGAGGACTGTTTTCTGTATAAATGAAATACAATAAAGACAGAAAGGGTGTTTCTTAAGAGCTCAACATTTTCAAAGTTTCCCTCTCTGCTTTTCACTGGCAGAGCTCTCTTGGAAAAGCTTTAAGTGAAGATTAAGCGTTAAAATCTGTGTGGTTTTGGGCACCGTTGCCATAATTCAGCTCTATATCCCAGAAACATAAGCGCGGGGCGAAATCACCAGCTCTCGCGACGGAGATCCAGGGTGCCCGACCTAAACCACACCGAGCTGGAATCCAGGAAGACCAGACAGTGGTCAAAACCAACACATACATCCACACCCGCACACAAGCTCATGTTCATTATGCGCGTGGAGACCGTGAACCTGAGATGAGTGGAAAGGAGCCCGGATCAGTCCAAGAGATATTTGGACAAAGAATTAAAAAAAAAAAAAGATCGATTGGAAACTCCTGAAGAAAATTTGTCTTTTTTCCCCCCTTTTGTTCAAAGTTTTACTCGTATCAACCATTCAGAGTGTGTTCACACTTGTAGTTCGGTTCGCTTGGTCCGGACCAAAAAAACTAAACAAAAAAAACATTTAGTCCTGTTCTGCTTAGCGTTCACATTAGCATTTTAACACTAAACCTAAAGGCATAGGGATGTGTTCACAATCTGATTGGTCGACTTTTATAACGTATATTTTGCGACTGAACTTACCGAACATCCAAAACGATGCTGTGTTCTGGGATAAATGCACTTGTTGTATGTGTATAGCTACATATGATGGTATTTTGTCCAGCTGAGAACTCACGAAGAGGTTATAAAATGTTCTTTTTAGGGCCGCATCTTTTGACTTCATGTCCCGTTTTTGGTTCGTTTACATTTCTTTGGTCCGTGTTGCGTTCATATTTCAGTCGATCCGCACAAGAGGTTGTTTGGAAGTGGAGTGAGACTCATCTTTTCAGCGTCTCGGCCCGTGTGTTTGATGTGTGTTCAGATGGCAGCGTTCACACTTATTCAGATAAACCGCAACTAACAGAGCAATCGCACTAGAGTTCGTTTTAATCCAAACAAACATCATGCCAAGTGTGAAAACACTCTTAATGTCAATTAAAGATTAAATGATTTTTTTTTTTTGTGATTTTATTCATTATTAATTTTATTCATCCATCTTTTAGAAGGCTTGGTCAGCTGAAAAGGAATATTATTTTAGATGCAGAGCAAGCATTTTGACAAAAAATAAGTCAAAAGATTTCTTATTCTTTAGAATAATGTGCGGTGTTCGCAGGAGCATGCATTATAATAAAGTAAATACGATCAATTTTGATTTCATGTTGACTTTAAGATATTAGACTTAAGACTATTACTGGCTTCACATGTGCTTTTCATCTGTGTTTACGCTACAGTGCTGTATACTTTGTACTTCTCCATGTGTGTCATACATACCACAAGACCAGATTTGTACCGGATTTGCTGCTAAATACGGTTCATTTGACCTTATGCGTCTGTCCTGTTACTGTAGAGCCTGGTCTAATAAGGCTTATGCTGCCATCTTTAGGTAGGGTGCTATGCTGTAATTCCTCTATATTGAGTTAATCTTCCTACATAGAATGATTTAGTCTTATCATGTACATTTTAGTCTTACGTTTGAATGTTTTTAAGGGAAAATATAACAAATACAATAGTAAAATCATTAAAGATTTCACAGCAAAAAGACATGAGCTGAACTACTGAAAATACTAAAAGCCCCTTTTATTGCTAAAAAGAGTGTCAACTATCAATCAGAGGAAGAAAGGCATTTAGAAGCAAAAAGTTTATATCATTTTGATAATTTTCAGGTCTTAGAAACACAATACTGTAGGCTTTATAGGGTGTACACTCCTCCAAGCTTACAAAATACCTTTTAATACCATGATGTTTTAACAGTAAATCTGAATAACGACCATATTCATGTGCCATGGTATTTTTTTAACATACCCCTCCCCCATTTTGTATTAGTCTTTTATTATGAAATACAACCCTGTCAAAACCCCCACCTACGTTTTTAGTTGAACTAAACTCATAATAATGTTCCAGTCTTAATTTTTACAGGCCTTTCAACCGAGTTTACACAGTTTATTGTAAAGAAACCTGCTGCAAATTCAAGTGTGTGTTGCAGACGGACACCATATGCTGCAGCTGTCGCTCTATGGCGGCCTCTTTGTTTTGGACCAGCGTCTGTCACTCTTCCGCGTCGACCAATAGGAGAACGCCTTACTTAACCCATTCGACCAATGAGCGTTGAGCTTTGTTGTACTGTGCCAGTTCCGAGGCGCGCGCGCACGATAGCCGTCGAGCTATTTCTACTTTTACCCGCCTTCGCAAAACCGCTTAATTGCGTATTTTAGCAGAGTTGTTTTTATTTATCCACAAGATTCGATGTTCAAACTTCCAAAAAAATCAATTTTTGGATGTAACAGGCAGCTGTGTTTGTCGTAAAACCCCTAGGAGGACATTCAAACGGAAGGCGCGAGCCGGTTTGACGGTTGTCAGCGCGAGGCATCTTTTACTTTCATTTATTCTCGTGCGGAGGCGTACACAAGTTACCGCTTCATTTTGAAAAACAGGAAAATAAGTAATTACACTTGCATTTTGTAAGTTAACCCCGTGTTTCATACTGTACTTTGGTAAAGATAATAAGCATGGCGCAATTTCACGAGGATCCGGCGCTGCTCACTAAAGAGAAACTGAAGAGTGAGTTACTAGCCAATAATGTTCCTCTACCGAGCGCTGACAGCAAGAAAGACGTCTATGTTCAGCTGTATCTGAAGAACCTGACCGTGCTCAACAAGAAGAGCCTCTCTCCTCCCGCTCAGGACACTTTCTCCAGTGATGAGGAGATGACAGCGCCGCTGGTGTCCGACAGGAGCCGCTCGGGGAGGGTGAGATCTCAAAGCATTAGTCTTAGGAAAATCAAAAGCATGCATTAACACAGATTATGCATGCTTGTTCATAATTATGATGGATACTGGAGCAGATGGGAATCATTATATATGATACAATTATTATAATCCCATATATAATAAAAATTATGTGATGATGCGTATAATTAAAGATATTACAAATTATGGTTTTAGCTTTTTTTCTTCTTTTTTTTTTTTTGTCTCATTAAAATATTTCGCATATATTTATAATTGCTTTTTGATCCAATAATCATTTCATACTAGTCTACCGTAATAAAACATGCTTTCTAAAAATGTTAATAACAACAAAATTTAATAATCGATATAAACTATGATGTAGGTACAAATAAAACGATGTTTCCTTAACCTCCAGAAAGCCACAAGAAAGACGGACAGAGTTCGGGCTGAGGAGAACGACTTTTTGGGATTGACTGATGAAGAGTTGAAGGTTCAGCTTCTGAAGTATGGAGTCAATACAGGACCAATTGTTGGTTAGTATTGAGGTTTTCCACAGTCTGATTGTGTTTGTGAATATTAATCGCCCAATATGAATATGTAGGTTTGCATTGTATTCTCACATGTCTGATTCTGCATCTCAGCAACTACACGTAAGGTGTACGAGAAGAAACTCCAGCAGTTCCTGGAGCATCCGCCGCTGGAGATTATCCATCCTGAACCCGAGACCACGATCCCAGAGGCCATCACCATCAAAGCAGACGGAAACCAGAACGGCAACACGCATTCAGCTGAAGATCAGTACAGCGACAAAGAAGAAGGTAAAGCAGGGATAATCAAGACAAGTATCCAAATATCCAGTCGAGCTGTTCTGCATGTGCACGATCAAGTATATTACAAGTGATCAGACTCATCCAGACTTTTTCTGTATCAAACATAAATATTTAGTTGTGGCAATTGAAGACTTAAAGTTAAATATTTATGGTCATATGTGACCTTGGATCACAAAACCAGTCACAAGTCGCACGCGTATATATTTGTGGCAATAGCCAACAATACATTGTATGGGTCAAAATTATCGATTTTATCTTTTATGCCAAAAATCATTGGGATATTAAGTAAAGATCATGTTCCATGAAGATATTTAGTAAATTTCCTACCGTAAATATATAAAACATTTATTTCTGTGAGTGAATGCAGCACAATCGTGAACATAAATGAAGAACTTTAAAGGAGATTTTCTCAATGTTTTGATTTTTTTTGCACCCTCAGATTCCAGATTTTTAAAAATAATTGTATCTCGGGCAAATATCGTCCTATCCTAACAAACCATACATCAATGGAAAGATTATTTATTCAGATTTTAAATTGTTTTGACCCATGTGACTGGTTTTGTGGTCCAGGGTCACATATTAAGTCTCCTTTTCACCAATTTTGCTTTGCGTTTGATTGTCAGAAATTGCTCCAGTACCTGAGCCGGTTCCTGTAGTGACGAAGCCGGTCCGGAGCCGAGGAAAGACTCCAGTCACCACCAGGACCAGCAGCAGACAGCGCTCTAAAGTAAAGCCTGCACTGGAAAAATACAGTTAGCATCACAATAGAGTCATCAGGCCTCGGTTTCTGGTGCAAAATCTCTTACTATTAGAGTTTTCTTCTGTTCAGCAGGTGGTGGAGGAGACGGCATCAGCCAATGAGGAAGCATCCGTGGACGGAGGAGATATTCTGAAGGAAATCTTCCCCAATGAACCCGCCACACCAACCGGAATAACGTGAGTATGAAGATGTGTGTCGTCCTGAGTGAAGGAGGTTTCATTCACACATTTTTGTTACTAATAAAATAATTTATTAATTTATTTAATCTAGTTGCCATGGCAACATTTCTTATTTTAATTTATTTTAACTGGATGTAGTAAAATTAAAACTTAGGTTACACTTTATTTTAAGGTGACGTAGTTACATTGTACTTAAATAATACAATACTCAAATAAGTAATTAACTACATGTACTTACTGTAGAGTTGTGGTTAGGGTTGGGTTTAGTGTTACTTGTAATTATGCTTAATTTACTGTTATTACTATAGTAAGTACATGTTAGTTACTTGTTGTAATTATGCTTAATTTACTGTTATTACTATAGTAAGTACATGTAGTAAATTGTAACTACGTCACCTTAAAATAAAGTGTTAACAAAACTAAAACTGAATTGAAACTTAATATAAAAAAAACTTAATCAAAAAAAGCCCAAAACTATTAAAAATGACAAATAAAAGCACAACAAAATTATGGAAACTAACTAAAATTGACATGAATACAAAATATGACTATAAAAACTGATATTAATAATCTATAATAGTATCTCAATAATACAAAAATAACACTGATACGAATTGTGCAACTGGTTTAAGATTTACCACAAAAAAAATTCTTCTTTCTTTCTATATACCCCTGATATGTTTGACCATATGTGACTTGTTTATACGTTATACTTGTTTCTCTCTCTCTCTATAATAATAATAATTAATAATTACAATAAACTAAGAAGATACATAGCTATAAAATTTTATAAATTGTAAATAAATAAATTGTTTATTTCATGAATAAATAAATACATCATAGTTGGCATGATAATTTATTATTAGTGATATGATGCCACCTTCTGAAATCATGGGCAAATTGCAGATCCAAGACAGAGCAACATGATATGATATGATATGAGTAATTTAATGTCTTTCCTTCCAAACATTTGGTCAGAATAATATATGACACGATCATAAATCATAGATACATTAGAACTATATATATATATATATAAAAAGTTAGTGAAAAAAATGCAATCAGTGCTTTAATTAAACCCACATTTATGTTATCTGTCCGATCAGGGCCACATGTCGGAGGCCGATCCACGGTGCGGCCGGGCGTCCGGTGAAGCCGCTGAACCTCTGGTCCGAGGAGTCGCTCCTCCAGCAGAACACTTACACCGTGACTAAATCCTCCGTCACAGACGTTCGCAGTGCAGCTCCCGCCGCTCCTCCCACTCCTCGCCGCTGGTTCTCTTTCTGGCTGAAGCTCCTGGTGTTCATCGCACTGGCTGCGTCTCTGTACTACGCCTTCCAGAACGTCACCGCCGATCAGATCGACTCCTGCCAGCGCTATGTCCAGGACAATCTGATCACACCCATCATCAATTACATTAACCTGGATTACCAGCCAGAAGGTGGCGACAGCAAGTGAGCGGCGAACCCGTCGAGCCGCTTTCAGCATGCATCTACCGTCAGACTTCTTTTCTAGTCCTTTAAGGAGCAACGCATCGGCAGGGTTTGGCGGGAGGGGGGGGTTATTTCAGTTTGACCTAGCAGTCACATGTGTTTCAAGTAGTCTTTAAACTCTGTGCGTTTTGATCTTGCTTTGTGATTTTACGGTTTTTATGTAGCATTCGAGACGACGTATAGACGAGTGTAGTGTTCATTCACGATCGCTAGCAGTGAATCATTCGCCGTTCAGACTCACACGACGAGAGTTTAGGACTCACCTGCGTGTTTCTTCAAGTGCCAAGACGCGGCTAACACAAGCACAATTCGGTTTCACACACACACACACACACACACACACACACACATCACGGCTAGAAGGAAAAGCTTCAAGCTGAATGTCTGCACACAAAAAAAATCTACGTTTTCCTGAATAAACCTGGTGAAGTTTATTTTTAGCGTGACTGAATCTGACATTAGGAAGTGTTGCTAATGAGACCAGAGTGAGGAAATTGTGTTCTTGCATAGTAGGGTGTGTCTCAGAAGGAAATATCTTGGTCATATTTCACCACAAATGAGTGAAAAATCTCATTTTCATTACTATAGCGCAAAAAATGTAATAATTTGTGTTACTGTTATGGTGGAGAATTACTATTATACAATTTTTTTTAAATTAGTATAATATTATTTTGAATTAATTTAATAAATTAATTGATTTATAATAATAATAATTCATATCTGGGTACAATAATTATTTTTACTTAAAATTAGCATAAATTTCATTCAGATGTGTGTACTTAATAAATTAAATTTAGATACAACATTATTATTATTATTGGCTTTACAGTAATAAGAATCTATGAATGTGCTTAATTGAAAATATTTTAATTAATTATTTTGATAAATAGTAAATTTTGTGGTGAAATATGACTTTAATATCGTATGCTTTGACGGTTTTCGTGAGATTCATCCCGTAGCTTTTGTTCAAATGATTTTTTAGCACTGAAATGTTCAAGCTAACTGAACCACCAGCTCAGATGACGTCTGGTTTTAGAACTAGACTTTTTAGATTGATTTTTGTTTTTTTATCCAAAGCTTGAAAGAAAAATGTGATCTTATATGAAAGTCTTGTGTAGTAAATAACGCTTCACTTCTGGTGAGAGGCAGTTTATTTTATTTTTTTATAGGTAATGGTGGCTTGTTTAAATGTGTTTGTGATGTTTTCATAATGTGATGTGGCATTGTAGCCAATATTAAAACCCATAATGAGAGTCGAGTCCGCCGACACTTGCCTGCTATTGACTGTAATCGGACGTCTGTGATTCATCTGACTAAACTCAATTCATTTCTTATCTGTGATTTTTAAAAACAAAACTATTGTCGTCTGGACCCATGTACTAAGTATATATTCATTTAATTCAAAACATGCATCTTAATGTGCAGGGGTTTGTTTTTATATTTTGCTACTCGGTTTAATCACATTTTAACTGCAATATTTTTCTAATGTCTTCTCTGAAATTAAAAGCTTTTTTTTTTAAAATGCAGTGGGTTACTTTTAAATAAATGTACATAATACTGACTCCACTAACCACTAACTAACATCTTAGTTTTGTACTGCTGTGTCAAATGCAGTGAATGGTATACAAGTCCAATTTGCACTTTGTATTTAGGCAGCTATTTGTGGAAAAACTGGGCATATGGAATATCTATCCTTGATTCAATACAAATCTTGTGTGAAATAAAAGAAAACCATTGAGATCCCAGAGGTGACCCCTTCCTTGTATATTTACAGCAAGGTCAGTTCAGTGACTGACACACACACACACACACACACACACACATGACATTCCAGGAATTGCAGGAATGTTTCCATTTTTACAGGAGGTTTGACCTTCAGACACATCATTGCACACAGGAACTAGCAAACAATATAATCAATCATTTTTCTTATGTACTACATATACAAAATATATTTTGCGATAATTTGCTGCTGTACAACAATTATTTACATAAATATGCCTCAAACACGCTAGAAAGACATCAGACGGTGACTTTGAGATGAAAGGAATCTCTTGCGTAATGCTCTCCGGAAAAGCCCCGCCCCTTATTTTTGACCTGTCTGGTCGAGAGAAATCTACTATGGCGAAGGCTTGGCTCATGAATATTAATTACGTAATGTGACGTTATCCAGTTGGCCGGGCTGATTGGCTCAGACGCAGGTAGGTAATTTTTGGTGTTTTATTGTATTAAAAAAGATTACAAAAACAACAAAACAAAAAGTAAAATGTGTCACTTGTCAATTATACTTAATAATAGTACAGTCTCTAATAGATTTTTTGCGTTTACATTTTTGCATAACATTAGTTTTGTTTAAAATATTTACGAAACACTACGTTTCTTTGAGTAAAGTAATAAAATGTCTTTATGTATGTGAAATTTTAAAAAAATAATTAAAATAATAATCAATAAAGACAAAAAATGTCTTGTTGAAATATTTTTCTTATTGAAATGTATTATTATTATTATTATATCCTCTTCCTACACACACACACACACATATACAGTATGTATCTGTAGTAATATGTAGTCAAATATACATGGTAAAATATATATATAGTAAATATAGTAAAAGTATCTATATATTAAAACGTCATTATTTTGCAAACAGAGAACAAAAGAATCTGAATGAATGTAAAATAGTTTTCTTTTATCACTGGCACAGGTCATAGCTCACTGTTTTTAATATTACTATGTACATCCATTGTGTTTTCTGCATTGAAAAAGCTTCTTTTTTTTTTAAACACCGTCTCTATTAATATTCATGAGCCAAGACTTCACCATAGTAGGATTTGTTAAATAGTGGGCGTGGCTTGCAGTGACGCATCACTTCCTTTATCCGGTTCAGACTTGCGCGGCTCTCACTCACCGCTCGGTCTCTATGCGCACCGGTAGAGGAGAGGACGGAGGCGCCATTTTGCGACAACTTCTCTAAAGTAAGAGTTTCTCCCACTTTGCAACACATTTTCCTTGGTTTCCACACACATATGAAACCGTCTTCTCACACTTGCCTCAGATACATACTTCTTAACGTGTCAAATGCTTTAGTTTAGTGTTATTTTCATCACAACGTCTTCCTCAAGAGCGCAGGGCCGCTGACCTCTCCATACAACCACATGATGATGAGAGGACAAATGATGACTCGTTTAATGGACTGCTTATAAATGTGTTCACTGCCTAACCAATGTTTGTTCTTTATTCAGGTCCACCATCAGACATGTATCCGACCACACTAACCCAGCTGGCCCGGGGGAACCCCTTCAGCGCCCCGTTATTCACACTGCAGAAGACCGTTGAGCCCGAGACGAGCAGTCCCGTACAGAAGCGCAGGCTCGCCGCCGCCGCAGTGGCCGGTAAGACCCTCGCAGAACAAAAACCTCTATTCTTAATGCTTAAAATTGTGTTTAAATGTGTGTAAACGGGGGTTGACATAAGAGAGACCGCATAACCCATCAAATTTCTCTGTTTATGATTGTATTAATGCTTGAAATGGATCAGAATGGGAGATATGAAACGTCATATGAACGTTGAATAAAAGGTTAGAGTACTTGTTAGCACTGTGATGACTAGATCCTGCCGAGCTGTAGTTTAGATCATTAGGAAGATCCCTTTAAATGCTTTAGTTACTAGATTGTGTAGTTTAGTGTGACTCGAAGTTGCTGTGTGTTTCTGGCCTTGTTTGCGTTCATGGAGGGCAATGAAGGACAAAGATGGAGAACGCGTATCAAATCTTTCGGAGGACGTTTTTACATTTTAATGAGTTGTGTAAATATGACAAATGTTAAAATGGTATTGAGCCGGTCAGGGGGACATGATGTACTTTATTTAAAGCGTCCTATTCTGCACATGACCTGTGTGTGCACCGCTACTAGCAATGAAGGGCGATCTGATTGGCTCCAGCTCTCAGCAAGGCGCGTTCTGATTGGCCTTCAGTCTGAGGAACACGTCCAAGACCGGCATCGTGTGTCGTTCAGTATCTTGCCCATCATTTAATCGTAAATTTTAATACCTTTTTGCATGTGTTATCAGTGCCTCTCCCTCATAGGCTTGTATAATAATTGTATGTAGATTTAGGTTTAGTTAAACGCTTTAATTGGTTTGCTTAATCTTTTTATGTTTATCAAAATGAATAAGGAGGTCGACCATAAACTGTAGATAACTTGTGAGTTTCAGTTTGGAGGTTAGCGTGGTTTATTGCTTTAAAAGTATGTCCAAAATGAATCGATTAATAATTGATTGAAAATAGACTGAACAGAATTTTCAGTTGTCAGATGTATAGGTCATATATTAATTATATATGCAGTTGTTGCCTGCCTCTTTAGATTGTTTTTAGGAAGGGAGTCCCTCACACAAGGAGGATTATATTTGATGGTTTGTGGGATACAGGGTGTGTTCACACTTGGCATGTTTGGTTGGATTAAAACGAGTCGCCTAGTGCGATTGCTCTGTTAGTGCGGTTCATCTGAATAAGTGTGAATGTGCCATCTGAACCCTGGTGCACCAAACACACGGACCGAGACGCTGAAAAGATGAGTCTCGCTCCACTTCCAAACCAACTCTGGTGCGGGTCGACTGAAACATGAACACAACACGGACCAAAGACATGTAAACAAACCACAAACAGGACATGATGTCACAAGATGTGACCCTAAAAAGGACAAAGCTCAAGCATAGCTGTTTTTTCTCGTCATAGTCACAATGTTGCCCATCACAGTTCAGTACAGGATCAGAACCGCGTCTCTTCGCAGCAGATCTGTGTGTTAGTGTGTGTGACGGAGGGATTCCTGACGCTGTTTTGACTCCTTTACACATTTTATAAGCTCTTCACGAGTTCTCAGCTGGTCAAGATGTCATCATATGTAGCAACACACACACACACACACAACGAGCGCATTTAGCCCAGAACACAGCATTCGTTGCGAAATATACGCAATAAAAGCCAATTAATCTGGTTGTGAACACATCCATATGCTTTTACATTTGGTGTTAAAAATGCCAATGTGAACGCCTAACGGACCATGACTAAATGTTGTTGTTGTGTTTTGTTCCGCACCAACCGAACTACAAGTGTGAACACACCCTAAAAGATTAAAACCCCCTTGGCATAGCTTATGTCACTTGGTGTGATAGCAGGTGAAAGGTAACGCTTTAAAGTTCTGCGTGGAGGTTTCCCACTAACCCCCAAACAAACGTCTCAGGCTGTGTGTAGATGAATGTGACTCCGTGTTTCTCTTCAGAGGGAGACAGCTGTGAGTTCGGCTCACAGAAATACCTTGTCCTCTGTGGCTTCGGAGGAATCCTCAGCTGTGGCACCACACACACGGCTGTAGTGCCCCTCGACCTGGTCAAGTGCCGAATGCAGGTCCGTGTGCGCGTGTGTTAGCCGGAGTCACCCGAGTGTGTCCGTGTGTGACCTGACCCCCAATGCAACCCTTCTTCATCAGCATGTTAAGTGTCGTGTTGTGACGCATGAGCATGTGTGTGTGTTGTTCCTGTGTTCCCCCACGTCACAGAGACGGGCAATAGCTGCGAGTTCGGCTCATCGAAATACTACGCCCTCTGCGGGTTTGGGGGCATCTTGAGCTGTGGTATCACACACACGGCCGTCGTGCCCCTCGACTTGGTGAAGTGCCGTCTCCAGGTCTGTACTCGCCTCCATCCCCTTCATCAAATAAATGAGATGGCATCCGTGGCGAAGGGGTCACTAACACTTTTGAAGTGATTTGGCTAACCAAGCTAACACATCTGATTATCTCTGCTATCTATTTTTATTTAATTTGAGGTGCAATATCATTCTGCGGAAACAGTTTATAATATGAAATGAAAGAAAATGCCATTTTTTCTTATTATGCAGAATGTTCAAGCCGCTCTTTTCCATAAAATATATGTAAAACTGAAGATCTTTTGAGTTTCGTGGAAAAAAAGTAGTTGTACAGTATTATTAAATGACCATTTCTAAGTAATCAATTCCTTTAAATTGATCTGTGACGCTCTGCCACTGATGTCATCCAAGTAACATTTGGTTTACTTTTTGATTTATTAATCATGTTCCAGCATGTAAATACCATTTTTGAAGTGAAACCATTAACCGTGTTCCTTCATAACCAGCCGGTTCCTCGTGAAGTTCCTGTGTTGGTGTTTCTGGCTCTCATTGCAATAACCAAATGCTGCGTTTAGGTGGATCCTGTTAAATACAAGAGCATCTTCAATGGGTTCTCCGTCACGATCAGAGAGGACGGCATGCGTGGGCTGGCCAAGGGTTGGGCGCCCACCTTCATCGGATACTCCATGCAGGGGCTCTGCAAGTTCGGCTTTTACGAGGTGTTCAAGATCTGGTACGGTGACCTGCTAGGAGAGGTGAGATGGATGATGGGATGCTTGAGAAACATGTTTCAAAAACTTTTTTTTTAACCAACCTTTGGATCATAGATCACCTTTGGCCTTGGATCATAGATTTAAAATTCATTTATTCATTGAAGTATTCAAAAATTATTAACTTAAAGTAAAATTCTGACAAGTCATTTGTAATTGTAAGGTTTAAGGTGAGGCGGTAGCACATTGCATTTAGAAGAAAGCAATGAATTGTGGCACAATCATTTTTATAGTGTTTTTGTAATTGTTGGAAGGCAAAATTGAAATTAATATGTAATTAATTGCACGGCCCTAATTTATATTCATTTCACATATTTGTTTAGATGGCTAATACATATGTTTTTAATTTATAGATTAAATTACCTGTTAATTAATTAGTATAAATTAATGTAAACCTATATTCAATGTAGCCATTCTCCACAATTAAGCATGGCTATAACAAAATGAACAGTAAACATTGTAGAAGCTCGGGCTTGGTTAAAAATATTGATTTCTCAATTTTAATCGATTCTCTTTTTTGATTCTTAAAATACAAGAATCTTATCTTTCAGTCTGTGCTGTTTTCAGCTGATGAATGAACAAAGCTTTGTTTGTGCTTTTACTTCTGATATGAAACAAAGTCTCGGCTTTTAAATACTGTCAATTTTATTATGAAATTCAAATCAACACCTCTTCAGTGTTAGTAAGCTAGAAAAAATGAACCCTAGAGGAGCATTTTGCCAAATAAATGCATTATTGCACATAATTTTTTTTTCTTATTTAACCTGTTCTTCAATATTTAATGCATGTTTGAATAAGTCCCATCATGTTTTTATGACAGCCACCATTTAAATGTTTAAATAAATAAAAAATGATTTGTCATTAAAGTTATGGAATTATTATTAAACCTTCCTTTTGTTTAAGTAGCCTATACAAATCTATGGAAGCTTGTTTCCGCCACAAAATAAAACATTTTAAAAGATAATTGACTTCCATCTCCATTGCGAGTTTACATCTCGCAATTCTGACTTTATTTCTCAGAATTGCGAGATATAAAGTCAGAATTGCGTGAAATAAAGTCGCAATTGCGTCTTATGAAGTCAGAATTCTGACTTTTTTTCTCGCAATTGTGACTTTATAACACATAATTGCGAGTTTATATCTTGCAATTCTGACATCTTTTCTCACAATTGTGAGATATAAAGTCCAATTCTAAGAAGAAAAAAAAGATGGACTTCTTTTTTTTTTTACCTCAGAATAGTTTATATCTCAATTCTGACTTTATAACACGCAATTGCGACTTTATTTCTCAGAATTGCGACTTTATTTCACACAATTCTGACTTAATATATCGCAATTGTGAGAAAAAAAGTCAGTATTGTGAGAGAAAAAGTTGCTATTATTTATTTATTATTCAGTGGCGGAAACAAGCTTCCATACAAATCAGTTAATTATATTATATATTATTTTCCCTTGAATATTTTTCATGTACTGTACCTGATACATACCACAATTCAATTAGAATTGATTCATGAAATTTGTGTTAGTAGCCCTGCTGTAAAGTGTGTCAGCCGATGCTCATGTGTTCCTCCTGTCCTCTTACAGGAAAACTCATACTTGTGGAGAACCTCGCTGTATCTGGCTGCTTCCGCCAGCGCTGAGTTCTTCGCAGATATGGCTCTGGCCCCTATGGAGGCGTGTAAAGTGCGTATCCAGACTCAGCCTGGCTATGCCAACACCCTGAGAGAATGTGCCCCTAAGATGTACGCCGAGGAAGGACTCTGGGCGTGAGTATCCTGCACTTTAAACCTGTTAAAAGCTCAACACGTTCCTTAGATCCACCTCTGGGGAGTTCCTCCGGGTCGGTCCTGCTCTCTCTCTCTCTGGGATCAGCAGGATCGGGCCGGAGGCTCCCGGCAGCTTCACTGCTGTACAGTCAGAGGTGCTTGAGTCATTGGCGTGTGAGATCAGTCTACCTGCTTTACCCAGCATCCTCTCTGCCCTGAACCGTCTCAGGAAAACAGCAGGGCAGAACCGCTGGAGAGCAGACAAACTTTTTAAATAAACCAGCAAGCCTGTTTATGTTGACTCTTCGGGGAGTTGATGAGTGGTGTGAATCTTCTGGCAGGTTCTACAAAGGTGTGGTTCCCCTGTGGATGAGGCAGATCCCGTACACCATGATGAAGTTCGCCTGCTTCGAGCGCACCGTTGAGCTGCTCTACAAGTACGTGGTGCCCAAACCCCGCAGCGAATGCTCCAAATCCGAACAGCTGGTCGTCACATTCACCGCTGGTTACATCGGTAAGGAGGATTTCTGAGGATTGGGTTGATTAAATGGTGTAACGCTTTACAATAACATCAGTGTTACGACCTGCCTCAAAGTCATGACATAAAGAGGACACTTCACAAGATAGGTTTCAATAGAGAGAATTTAGATTTATTTAAAGTTAAACAAATAATGTCTAGGGTCAAATGGTAATAGGTAATAATAGTCAATATCAATGCAACCTCAACTTATTAAACTGTTGGAAATGGGGTTTGTAGAGTCATGGAAATCATATGGGAACACAACCACTCGAGAACCCACTCTTCAAACAAAGACAAAACAAAAATGAGAGAGAGCTAGACTAAATCCAGGAGCTTCTTGAATAGGTGCCACAGGTGCAGCCGGGTTTCATCAGGGCAATCCTGCCCACCGAGGAGGAGTCGGTCCTAGAGTTCTCACAAAAACTAAAGAAAAAAAAAAAGGGCTGTAACATCAGTTAATGTGTTAACTAACAATGAGAAATACATTTATTATATATTAATCTGTAACGTTAATTCATAAAAAAATAAATAAAGCTGTTCGTTGTTAGTTCATGTTGCTCAGATCTATTAAATAAAAGTAACAGATACAACTTTTGATTTTTAATCATGTATTAGTAAATACATATAATTAGTAATTTTATATATTGGTTTTTATTGATTCTGGTTAATATTAATTTTATATTACTGTTATTTTTAATTGTTTATTTTATCTTAATTTATTATACATTTTATTATTGTAAATGTACTTTAATGTTATTTTATTCTGTTTAATACTTATTTTGTTCATTTTTTTCTATATTATAATTATTGTATTACCTTAATGTCTATTAATTTCTATAGTTTTTTTCTATTTAATATTTATTTAATTTTATTAAATCCATTTCATTCTAGTTCTTTAATTCTAGTTTTATATTAATTTTCTTCTTCTTATTATTATTATTGTATTATCTTTATTTGTATTTCTATTAATTCATTATTTTCTATGAATTTTTTTGTTATTTTAATAATTTTATATTTAATTCTACTATTTTATTTTTTATTAAATTTATTTTTATTATCATCATTATTATTATTCTAATACCCATATTCATTTCTATATTTCCATTAATTTCTGTATTTTTTTTTTTTCTTCTATGAAGTTATTTCTTAAATGTGCCCAGTATTGTGACAGCTCAGAGTTGCTGAAGTGTAGTAGTGACACATGTTGCTCTTGTGTGTTGCAGCTGGTGTGTTCTGTGCTATCGTGTCTCACCCTGCTGACTCGGTCGTGTCCGTGTTGAACAAAGAGAAGGGAAGCACAGCCGCTCAGGTGCTCAAGAAGCTGGGACCTAAAGGTGAGACTTTTATCATCAATTCATTGTGTTTTAATATTTCTCTTTCTTGTACAGCCTGGGGTGTGTTTCCCGTACAACGCCGTAACTCGCTGCTTAACCACCGTAGTGCGACGCATCAGTGAAGAAACCATATTGTCGCAAATTTGTCGTTCAACCACGTTGGTCAATGTCACGCAGGTGTTGGGAGTAATAACTACTTTTAATAAATGATGGACATGACATCTGAGGACTATTTCAAATTTTTCTCAGTTATTTTGCTTTATTTCCAGATTCAATCATAGGCTCGTTCTTGCTCACTAGAGCTCGTTCACACATGCACACTCTTGCACACTCACAAAAACAGCGCTTTAAATCTCTTGACAAACTAAAAGACATAAATGACATTTGTATGTATTCCAAATAAAAGATATAGATTATAATGAATGTCAGCTTGCTTATTTTGCTCAAGATAAGGATTTATTGAGTCCACATGTCATGCAAACTAGAAACTGCTTCTAACCACAGATCGAGAGCCGTCCTTCCAAACACACAACGATAGTTTCAGGAAACACGGACTCATTGAACTATACTGATAATAACAGAACTTGCGACCATAGTTGTCTAACGATGCTTTCTGGAAACACACCCCAGATCAACACGTTCCTTAGATCCACCTCTGGGGAGTTCCTCTGGGTCGGTCCTGCTCTCTCTCTCTGGGATCAGCAGGATCGGGCCGGAGGCTCCCGGCAGCTTCACTGCTGTACAGTCAGAGGTGCTTGAGTCATTGGCGTGTGAGATCAGTCTACCTGCTTTACCCAGCATCCTCTCTGCCCTGAACCGTCTCAGGGAAACAGCAGGGCAGAACCGCTGGAGAGCAGACAAACTATTCAGATTAAACAATTGAGCAGTTCCAACACTGCATTACCAAACTAAACTCCTCATCCACCCTCTTGACTTGTGTGTGTTGTTTTTCAGGTGTGTGGAAGGGTCTGGTGGCCCGTATCATCATGATCGGTACCCTGACGGCCCTGCAGTGGTTCATCTATGACTCAGTGAAGGTCTACTTCCGCCTGCCCCGCCCTCCTCCCCCCGAGATGCCCGAGTCGCTCAAGAAGAAGCTCGGCCTCACAGAGTAGACAGCGATCACACACACCTTCCCCTCCGACAGCTACACACCTCCTGTTTTCTATATTTAAGCCTGTCCTGAGCCCCACTCACCCCCCCGACATCATGATTAAGGGGAACCGCTCTCCTCCACGGGGCCGTTCCATGTCTAAATAGTCTATATAAAAAGAGTTGTGACCTGAATGAATGCCGTCTGGTTTTAACCTCTGACATTTGTTTTGTCAGTAGTACAATAAAGAGCTACCTGGACATTATACACAAGAAGGGCTGTCTCTCTTTTTTTTTGTTTCATGTTTTCATGTTCAATCAATAAATTGAGTTCTCATTAGTTTCTCTAAGGATTGTTTTTCAAATTCATTGTCTAATTCTTTGTGGTTGCATATTTAGTGTTTTTGCTGTTAACATTTGAAGTGCAGTAACTGTCTATGGCCAGTAGGGGCGGTGTGGTTTATTTAGTTTTGCACAGAGTTGCTCTCTCTGTAAGAGTGATGTCAGTTATTTTTAGCTGTAGAAAATCAGTCCGTCATGCAGCTTGGTGTGGCAGACTGGTAATTGTTATATTTTAATTTATAATAACTAGTTTGTAGTATGAATAGATTTACTGTTCACTCAATGTTATTTTTATTTAGTCATTAACAGAATAGCTTCTGTATTGGAAAAATAAGGTACTTGAGTAGTTGTTGTTTTTTTTATATATATTTTACTTAATATACACAAATAAGATATCAAAGAACGTACTGAAAATAGTATTAAATTACCTTTTACTACAGTATTTCACAAGTTTTTGAAAGCTTTTTTCCTCTGAATTATTGATTGACACCACTGTTGATGTATAGAAACTGACACGAGGGTAATTATACTATTGCTATAGTAATAATTAATATATATTTAATTTAAGTTAGCATTGTAGGTAATGCTAAGATCAGAAACACTATTATAGGGATGTACTGACTATATACATGTAGGCCTGCAAGATTTTTGTGCATTAAAAAAAAAAAGTGGTAAAGATTAAGAGTTTGTTTGAAAAATGACCTCATTAACCGGCCAAATTTAACCAATAATTAAAATAAAATGCTTACCAATATGATACCTACAGTATTAGGGTTGATGATATCTAGTCTTTTTAAACCATGCTCTTCTACACTGGAAGCATAGGCGTAATTCTATGGGGGGACAGGGGGACACGTCCCCCCCAATATTCAAAGAAGGACAATTTGTCCCCCCCAATATTTGATCATACTGTATGATTATGCGGGCAATATCGATGTGATTGCAAATATGTCTTTCTTTCCAGCTCCGAAAATATAAAATCCCGGCCGGTCCATTTCCCAAATCCATTCGACTGGCCTTACACTATACAATAACAAAACCTATTTCTCCTGAAATCCATGTCATGTTTTCCCTATACCTTTAGTAGCTCGTGCACCGTCAGTGAGTTAGGAAAAACCAAACAGAAGAAGAGTTAGGAGCGCGAAATCTGACAGAGCAGGTGACGGCGGTGTCGTCTCACATGGTGAAATCTCATATGGCAGGTGACGGCGGTGTCCTCGCAGAGAAACCGAAGTACAGTTGTAAATTTATGTTTCCATTTATGGGTATTGCCAGAGTTTTTCCTGCATAAAGAATTATAAGGCGGCTGCCTCCGTCAAATTTCGTGCCGCCTCCGGCTCTCGACAAAACTCGGACAGACAGTCACATGGTCAGATACACTTTCCCCACCGTGATGGTTCTGTTGCGGTTATAAAAATATTTAAAATAATCTAATTTAATACAGTTATAATTTTTCAATGTAAATTATTTAATTTGATTGGTAACAGCCTAGTGTCTTATTATTTTAATTGGATATATTTATCAAATTTAAGAATTTGAAATGAAAGATGGAGCATACAGTTAATAAAATTAGGGGGGAAAATGCCCTTTATAAAGGTACAAAAAACTATTCTGAGTGTTTTCAAACAGTAATGTAATGAAAAATTGACCATTTGAAGTTTGAAGGGAGTAAAGCCTCTGTTTAGGCTATTAAGGAAATATAATTTTGCCAAAAGAAGAACTTTTATTTTAAATAAATGTTCATTTTAAATCAGCATGTCAGTGTGATATGTTACCATATTATCATGCTTAACACTAAGAATTTGAATAATTGTAATGTGATGATCAGATGCAGATATCTAAATCAGAGAATATCATAGGTTCGGGCGGTTTGCGGGTGGATTATTTATTTTTAACAGTGGATTCGGGTGACTCAAAGTGCACCAGATTAATGAATTTACCTTTAAAATGTACAAAATTTTCTTCCGGGGGAGCATGCCCCCGGACCCCCCTAGAGGTACCAAGTACACAGCTGTCCCCCCCAATGTGTGATTGACAATTTCGCCCTTGACTGGAAGCATATCCTAAATGTTTGTATTATGGTTTTATTGTCGTAAGACAAAATTTTGGAAGTTTTTTTTTCCCCACCAATGAATAAAACTAAATAAATAAAAGGTCATTGTAACTCTCACAATTCTGACTTTTTTTCTCTCGCAATTGCGAGTTTACATCTCGCAAATCTGACATTATTAAAAAAAGGTCGAATGCTTATATATGCATTCAAAATTATGCAAATCATATATTTAGTTCATGCTGCAGTTATGGCTTAGCCTAGGCTACATTAAATGTGTCATATAGTTTGAACCCGACAAAACAGGCGATATTTTTAACGGCTAAATCATACCGATAACAGTAGGCTAATTTAAATACAATATTGGCCGATGATGACGATCATCCGATGAACTTTTGATGTATCAGTGCTTGGATTAAACTAGCCTAACGTTACATGCTAAACATGTTATTACAGTATAGTTAGGCTATATGTAAAATCATGCACATTTTGCTTGCTGTATGACAAGAGTATTTAATAATTAATTTGTTGAGGTAGTTTTAAGCTCTAGCCTATCTGCTGTCTGACCCCTCGTGTCACTCATAAGTAAGGCTAATCAGAAAGTGACAGGTGTCAATCAGTCGCATGAACTCCGCTAATTCACAGCTTTACCTGTGCGCCTGACCCCACACACACACACACACACACACACCAGTATAAACTCAGGACCAGTGTCGTGTGATTTCCCTGTGGTTTTAATCTCTCAGCGTGTGTTTCAGCGGCTGTACAGCAGATGGCAGCGGATTACAGTAACTCCATTAGCCTGGCACTTACAGCACTGACTGCAGAGGACAGAGCAATATAAATATATCACACAATAACATGCTCGTGTCATGGTGGTATCTCTACCTGGGCGCGCAAAGCCTCTACACACATGGTAAGACTGACATGTGCTTGTGTTTTAACAAGAGTGGATGTTGAACATTATAGTCTTAAATGACCTTGATCGGAAACGAGAGGAGGGTTGTGTGAGGATCAGAGTTTGTTTGAGTGTATATAGGACAGGACAGGACAGGACGTGTGTGTTTGTCCACATGATCCATCACTGGAGGAGTGTCCTGTAAGTGACCTTGATCTATACAGACAGCTGCAGATATTATAAACATGATCAGGTTCTTCATTACAGCAGATTTCTTGTGATGCCTGTGTGATTTACTGAAGAGCATCTGTGTACCGGTGAGATATTAATGTGCCACATGCTGCTTTATTTCTATCATCTGTGTGTTATTATATGATGGTTTTGATTATGAGGTGAGGTTCTCCATTTGCTGCTCTGTTGACTGAGTTTTGGGAATTGTTGCTTGGTGAGGTTTTTAATCATCAACATAGTTAGAGGCAAAACTTAATCTGGGACTAATTTAACCAACATGTTCTCTGGAGATTTACTTGCTTCACCTCAAATTAACCTCGTATTTTTCCTTTCGGATTCTTTAAAATATTCCTGTACATTTTTCCTCTTTCTGGTTTTTAGGTTATTGTTTTTTCCCAGAATGATAATATATACGTAAATGATTATAAGCATGTTATAAGAATCAACGAGGTATTTTTAACAATTAATTTAATTCTGTTTTTATTTTTAATTACTAATTTAATATTTAATTTATTTTTAATTTGGTGTCTTCTCAATTTGAGATATTGTAGAGATCTCTAGATGAGACGCTGATATACAGGAAAAAGTCTCCAGTTGCTCTCTTTTTCATATCATTTTGCCATAATGAGAAATCATTTTGATATTACGCAGATGGACGTGTGTGTGTGTGTGTGTACCTACTTAACTATATTTTGGGGACAAATTTGTACCCAGAAGTGACTAAAACCTCCCTTTATGGACGTACTCATATGTAAATCAGTTTTTTTAACAATGTAAAACTGTGGAAAGTTGTGTGTGATGGGTAGGTTTAGGGGTACGGTTAGTGTGTGTGTGTGTGTGTGTGTGTGTGTGTGTGTGTGTGTGTGTGTGTGTGTGTGTGTGTGTGTGTGTGATGGGCAGGTTTAGGGGTACGGTTAGTGTGTGTGTGATGGGCAGGTTTAGGGGTATGGTTATTGTGTGTGTGTGTGTGTGTGTGTGTGATGGGCAGGTTTAGGGGTACGCTTAGTGTGTGTGTGTGTGTGTGTGTCTGTGTGATGGGTAGGTTTAGGGGTACGGTTAGTGTGTGTGTGTGTGTGTGTGTGTGTGTGATGGGCAGGTTTAGTGGTACGGTTAGTGTGTGTGTGTGTGATGGGCAGATTTAGGGGTACGGTTAGTGTGTGTGTGATGGGTAGGTTTAGGAGTACGGTTAGTGTGTGTGTGTGTGTGTGTGTGTGTGTGTGTGTGTGTGTGTGTGTGTGATGGGCAGGTTTAGGGGTACGGTTAGTGTATGTGTGTGATGGGCAGGTTTAGGGGTACGGTTAGTGTGTGTGTGTGTGTGTGATGGGCAGATTTAGGGGTACGGTTAGTGTGTGTGTGATGGGTAGGTTTAGGAGTACGGTTAGTGTGTGTGTGTGTGTGTGTGTGTGTGTGTGTGTGTGATGGGCAGGTTTAGGGGTACGGTTAGTGTATGTGTGTGATGGGCAGGTTTAGGGGTACGGTTAGTGTGTGTGTGTGATGGGCAGGTTTAGGGGTATGGTTAGTGTGTGTGTGTGTGTGTGTGTGATGGGTAGGTTTAGGGGTACGGTTAGTGTGTGTGTGTGTGTGATGGGCAGGTTTAGGGGTACGGTTAGTGTGTGTGTGTGATGGGCAGGTTTAGGGGTATGGTTAATGTGTGTGTGTGTGTGTGTGTGTGATGGGTAGGTTTAGGGGTACGGTTAGTGTGTGTGTGTGTGTGTGTGTGTGTGTGTGTGTGATGGGCAGGTTTAGGGGTACGGTTAGTGTAGGGGAGAGAATATACAGTTTGTACAGTATAAAAATCATTATGCCAATGGAATGTCCCCATTTAGATGGCAGTGTGTGAGTGTGTGTTTGACATTGACATTGATATATAATACACAGACTATGATTTCGATACGTTTCTTCTATGAAAAACATTCAGTTTTAATTATTTTATTTCGGATTTTAAATTTTTGTGACTCAAAATGTCAATAATGTCTAGGTGTAACTGTCTAGAGATTATTCAAGCAAGAAAGTCTCTAAAAACATTATTATATCTATTTTTAATATTATTATTTCTTTAATATTATTATTTCTTCCCCCCCCCCCCCTGGGTCTTCATATTATTATTATTATTATTATTATTATTAGAAGTAGTACCGGTAGTATAATTATTATTAATATTATACATATACATTTTTCAATTTTTCTATTTCTATCTATCATTATTTGTCTAAAAACGTCAGTGTTTTAAAAATGTATTTTAAAATCAAGTACATACTTGTGTGTAGTATGAGTATATGTAATTTGTGAGTTATTTGTTGAATGTTGTGTGTGTGTGTGTGTGCAGGAGCTGGCGGACGAGCTGGCGCTGGTGGACGTGGTCGAGGACAAACTCAAGGGGGAGATGATGGACTTACAGCATGGAAGTCTCTTCTTAAAGACACCCAAGATCGTCTCAGGCAAAGGTAGTGCACTTCTTCTGTCATATACATGCCTCATTCATTTATTCTACTGTCACCTCAACTCCTCAGTGTTACTCACTCATGCAAAAGTCGCCACTATGATGCTGGTGGTTGCCAGGATGTTGCTAAGCAGTTGTTAATATGTTTTGTATTATGTTACGATGTGGTTGAGTGGTTTGTTTTAAAAGAGAGTGAAATGTTTTGTCCTTCAGATTACTCTGTGACGGCCAACTCTCGTGTGGTGGTGGTGACGGCGGGCGTTCGACAGCAGGAGGGCGAGAGCAGACTCAATCTGGTGCAGAGAAACGTCAACATCTTCAAACACATCATCCCTCAGATCGTCAGATACAGTCCCAACTGCATCCTCATCGTGGTGTCCAACCCAGGTAAACACACACACTCTATTACACACACACTCTCTGTCACATACTCACACTCTCTGGTTACACACTCACTCTCTCTGGTCACTGGTCACACACTCACTCTCTGGTCACACACTCTCTCTCTGGTCACACACTCACTCTCTCTGGTCACACACTCACTCTCTCTGGTCACTGGTCACACACTTACTCTCTCTGGTCACTGGTCACACACTCACTCTCTGGTCACACACTCACTCTCTCTGGTCACACACTCACTCTCTCTGGTCACACACTCACTCTCTCTGGTCACTGGTCACACACTCACTCTCTCTGGTCACTGGTCACACACTCACTCTCTCTGGTCACACACTCACTCTGGTCACATACTCACTCTCTCTGGTCACACACTCACTATCTCTGGTCACACACTCACTCTCTCACTCTCACTATCACATACTCACTCTCTCTGTCTCACACACTCACTCTCTGGTCACATACTCACTCACTCACTCTCTCTGTCTCACACACTCACTCTCTGTCACACACTCACTCTCTCTGGTCACACATTCACACTCTCACTATCACATACTCACTCTCTCTGTCTCACACACTCACTCTCTGGTCACACACTCACTCTCTCTGGTCACACACTCACTCTCTCTGGTCACACACTCACTCTCTCTGGTCACATATTCACTCTCTCTGTCTCACACACTCACTCTCTGGTCACATACTCACTCACTCACTCACTCACTCACTCACTCTCTCTGTCTCACTCACTCACTCTCTCTGTCTCACACACTCACTCTCTCTGTCTCACACACTCACTCTCTGTCACACACTCACTCTCTCTGGTCACACATTCACACTCTCACTATCACATACTCACTCTCTGTCTCACACACTCACTCTCTGGTCACATACTCACTCTCTCTGGTCACACACTCACTCTCTCTGGTCACTCACTCACTCTCTCTGTCACACACTCACACTCACACTCTCACAATCAAATACTCACTCTCTCTGGTCACACACTCACTCTCTCTGGTCACTCACTCACTCTCTCTGTCTCACTCACTCACTCTCTCTGTCTCACACACTCACTCTCTCTGTCTCACACACTCACTCTCTCTGGTCACACACACTCTCTCTCTCTCTCTCTCTCTCTCTCTCTCTCTCTCTCTCTCTCTCTCTCTCTCTCTCTCTCTGTCACACACACACCACACTTTATTTGTGTAAAGACACTCTGGTCACACACTCACTCTCCCTGTCACACACACACTCACTCTCTCAGTCAAACACTCTCTCTCTCGGTCACACACACCACACTTTATTTGCGTTTCTAACAGTTTTTCTGCTACAGTGGATGTTTTGACGTACGTGACCTGGAAGCTGAGTGGCCTCCCGAAGCACCGCGTCATCGGCAGCGGGACAAACCTGGACTCGGCTCGCTTCCGGTTCCTGATGGCCGAGAGGCTGGGCATCCATCCCAGCAGCTTCAGCGGGTGGATACTGGGAGAACACGGAGACTCCAGCGGTGAGACGATACAAACCAGTGTGTGTGTGTGTGTGAGAATATATTAGTAAAGATATTTATATTACTATTATATAAAATACATTTATACAGTATTTGTATAAATATTTGTTTATTTAATTGTATAAAATATAAATTAAAATATAAATATAAATAAATAATAATGAATAATAAAATATATTAAAAATAATACATAATAAAATATAAATAAAAAAATATTAGTGAAATAATTATAATTTGCATTAATTATAAAATAAAAATAAATTATGTAATTAATAAAATATATTGGGATTATGTATAATAAAAATATAAAAATAATTCTAATTCTTATGCATTATTAGCATAAATACTAATTAATATAATAAATAATAAAATAGTAGTTATTCAAATAATTATTCATATTTATTATTCAAGATTTAAATAATATGAATAATAATAAATTATACATATGTAATAATATAATTATATAAATTGTAAAATGTTATGTTTTTATAAAATACATTCTATTAATGACCAATAAACATAAATATTGCCATCAAATTCTGAACATGTTATATCACTCAAGAACTCATGGCCTCTGTGTGTTTGTTTTGCAGTTCCTGTTTGGAGCGGCACTAATGTGGCAGGAGTCAGTCTGCAGAAACTCAATCCTGATATCGGCAAAGACACGGACAGAGAGAACTGGAAAGAAACACACAAGAAGGTCGTGGACAGGTACGTCAATGAGTTCATCTCTTAGATATCAGTCCTAATTAATGAATTAGTATGCGAAAGGAACAATAAACACTAAAAAAGTATGCATCACTCACTGTCATCACGTGACTTCACTACATTGCATGATTGATTCAGTGTTGTGTCTCGTTATCTCACAAATAAATATCCTTTATAATTCAGTTTGGTTAAATTTAAGACAGAAATGAGTATGAGTACTCTTGTATGATGTGTTCACCGCAGTGCCTATGAGGTGATCCGACTGAAAGGTTACACTAACTGGGCCATCGGCTTGAGCGTGGCCGACCTGAGCGAGAGTCTGATGAAGAACCTGAACCGAGTCCATCCCGTCTCCACCATGGTGAAGGTCAGGACAGGGTTATTGAACCCTACATATAATACACACACTAATGTTCAACACTTCAGGGTCTGTTTGAGTTTAAAAAAAGAAAACAGAAATAATACTTTTATTCAGAAAATACGCATTAAATTGATCAAAAGTGACAGTAAAGACATTTGGTTACACTTTATTTTAAGGTGTCATTGTTACAGTGTAATTAATATATTTAAGTACTGAGTAATATTAAGCAACTACATGTACTTACTATAGGGTTAGGGTTGTATTAGGATTTGGTTGAGGGTTAGTCGCATGTAATTATGCACAATTTACTGTTAATACTATGGTAAGTACATGTAACATATGTAACAAGGACACTGTAAAATAAAGTGTTATATTAGACATTTATAAAGTTATATTAGACAATTTAACATTATTAGACAATTATAATTCTTGTGATAATATGATTACTTGTAAGTAGTTAGTTATCACACATTCATCCAGTAAATGTTTCCCACAGTGTAAAGACACTAAAGTATTTCCATCACGAGGAAATATCCACCATTTTCCCCAAAACAATGTATTTATTAAACAAGTTCATGCTATAGTGGGGCATGTTGTCATACTGACATCAGAGAGATACTTCACCCAAACTTGTTTAATTCTGTCAGTAATTACTCACGCTCATGCCGTTCCAAACCCGTTCATCTTCAGAACACAAATGAAGATCTTTTTGATGAAATATGAGAGGTTTCTGTCCCTCCATTGACACTTTGGCACTGCCACTTTGACGCTTCAAAAAGTAGATCGTAAAACTAATCCATATGAATTTAGTGGTTTAGTCCAAATTTTCTGAAGAGACACAACGCAAAAGTCTTACGGGTTTGGAACGACATGAGGGTGAGTAATTCATGACAGTTCATAACCCTTTCACTAGCTGGACCACAAAACCAGTCACATGGGTCAATTCTTTGAAATTGAGATGTATACAACCACATGAAAGCTGAATAAATAAGCTTTCCATTGATGTGTGGTTTGTTAGGATAGGACAATATTTGGCCGAGATACAACTATTTGAAAATCTGGAATCTGAGGGTGCAAGAAAATCAAAACATTGAGAAAATCTCCTTTAAAGTTCTCCATTTATGTTCACGATTGTGCAGCATTCACTCACAAAAATAAATGTTTTATATATTTACGGTAGGAAATCTACAAAATATCTTCATGGAACATGATCTTTACTTAATATCCTAATGATTTTTGGCATAAAAGAAAAATCGATAATTTTGACCTTTACAATATATTTTTTGGCTATTGCAACAAATATACCCGTACGACATGTGACTGGTTTTGTGGTCCAGGGTCACATATAGTATATCATAATGATGATTGACAGGAGGACTGAATGTTTAGGCTCCTCCCGAACCTACGTTTTGAACTTCATTTAATATCCTACAGTAAATCAGTGATGAAACCCATTTCCAGTCCTGACCGCAGATGTGTGTTGCAGGGCATGTACGGGATCGGGGACGAGGTCTACCTGAGCCTGCCGTGTGTGTTGAACAGCGCTGGAGTGGGCAGTGTGATCAACATGACTCTGACCAGCGACGAGATCTCGCAGCTGAAGAAGAGCGCAGACATGCTGTGGCACATCCAGAAAGACCTGAAAGACCTGTAACGCTCGCTAACTCACGACCAAGAGCTTTTATTCACAGCGTCCGATGTTTGATCACTGCTTTCCCGTGAGCGGCTCACTAGAGGTGTTGCATTTTTTAAAATAATCCTAGTATTAAGTAATGCAAACATACACTGTGCGACCAAAAATAAGTCTCTCATTGGATTTAAATATGCAAATGCTTAAGAGTCTATCATTATTGCAGTGATTATGATGTTTCCAGCATGTTTGGCAATAATTCCTCTAACCATAATTGATGGAGTGTGTAGCTTTTCATCTCTTAAACAACCATGTATGAAGACACATTATGGCCATATTCCAGGATGACAATGTCCAGATTCCTCAGGCTCAGATTGTGAGATTGTGAGGAAACATGAATAATCATTTTCACACATGAATTGTCTCGTCTGAGTCCAGATCTTACATTCACTGAGTCTCTGGGATGTGCTGGAGGAGACTGGACTCAATAACACAAGATCTGGACCAAAAACTGATGCACCTCGTGATGGAAATAACATCACAACATTTAAAGACTACTTTAGAAAAACTGATGCCAAACATATAACATGCTGGAAACATAATAATCACTGCAATGAGGATCCAATCACACACTCTTAAGCATTTGCATATTTAAATCCAAACAGAGACTTTTTGTTTTTTTGGCCGGACAGTGTATAAATCGTACTATCAAATGATTTAGGTCTGAATTTACATACTTAAAATAATCAGAAACACAGTAAACCAGATCTTGGTGTCTGAAAGCTTATGGTGAAATATAGCAAATATTATACGCTACAAGTCAAAAGTTTGGATACAATTCACTGAATTGATGTTTAAAAACCTTTTGATTCAAAAGTTTATGCTCAAATTCGCTTTGTAAACAAATATAAATTTTGTCAACATTTGATTTGCATACTAAATTTATTTTTTATGCATGCATTGGATCAGATTGTGAAGGAAAAGCATCAAGCGTTCAGGTTTAAAAACCTCCCATGATGCATTTCGAGGTGGTTGATGCATGCCCTGATAGAGTAAGAAGAACTGAAATCCAGACAAAGAAAAAACTCAAACATGAGAGTTTTCATTTCTCACTTTTGATCACAAAATGTGAAAAATAGGCATAAAGAATAAGTAGGCGTGTCCAAACTTTTGATTGACTCTTCCAAATGACTGTTGGTTACAGGAGCTACTCAATGTACGCACTAAATGTTGATATTGAAGTGCAATATGTAAGGCAAATGCTACGAATATAAACACTTTGTGTAATGTTTGCACTTGTATAAGGCTTTAAATGTGATGTCGGGCAACACTAGCTGGGACCATCAAGGATTTAATCCATTTATTAAACAGAATCTTTGTCGGTAAAAATGTATATTAGTCTCACATTTCAAGTATGTACAAATACTTAAACAAGTCAGTCATGTATCATAACAGCATATCACGCAGGTTGCTGAATTTCCTGGTGAGCACGAAGAGATGAAACAGTCTCCGCTCCACTAGGTGGAGCTCATGTGGAAAACGTCCAAATTAGCCTCATGATGTCGATGATTAAAAAGGAGCGAGACAAACCAGTTGGCACGTAAAAAACATTATTTTTTTAAAAACAGTAACGACTTTATTCAGAACCCAGTGATTCCTTCAGGTTAACTTCATCGTTCGCTCGTCGTCGTGTCGGGGAGCAGTCGGTGGTCCCCGTCGCCCCCTGGAGGGAGACGAGTGATGCAGCAACGATGACAGCGCTTGACTTGGTTTGGTTATCAGTCCCAGAAAAAACACAAACTTCTTCACAGGTAAAATATCAAAAATCTGATCTGTGGTTCAGAGAGGTCGGCCAGCAAGACGCCGAGCCCGAAGCACATCATGACAAATATAAATATGAGCCACTCATAGAAAACTAAACCATTGACCGTTATACCATAGTGTTGCTCTCGCCGACTTTATCCACCAGCTGAAAGAGAAACACAAAAACAATCGTCAGAATGAATCATTTGACAGGATTTCTGTCATGCAAGTGCAAAATACCAAACCAGTGAACTGTGGTTGACTTACTCCACTGATACCAGGAAGGTTCAGTAAAGATCCCAGAATAGGCACCCGCCTAATGAAGCCAATCGCTACTGGGAAAAAGCCCCTGAAAATAGATGGAGATGCAATTAAAATCAAGTATTATTAAAATTCACCAAAAAAACAGTATTTATTATAAATGATTTATCCATGCACATCATTTTTTTGACAAATTAATGTGCCCTCATGATGATCATTAATCAAAATAACTTCCTCTCGCTCTTTCAGCGACATTTTTTCTCTGATGATGCGTTTACTGGCGTGAGGGCGGGGCAACCTGTCACTCACATGAGATCGACCAATAGCAAACCACAACCATCCAATCAATTCCCCATGGACAAAATCAAGCCCCGCCCCTTCATTTGTTCTTGTTTGCGAACTACTTATACTACGCCGTAAAAGTATATACTCTTATTGTGAAGAAAAAGTACATACTTTAGAGTGTGTAGCAGAAGAGTATACAAGCTTTAAGACACAATCACATCATAAAATCGCATAATAAATTAGTGTTTGTAGTTCTGAACCGAATCCTCCTCCAAAGCGCAATGGGTTGTGGGTAATATTAGCCGTTAAAGTGTGCATGGAGCCACACTTCGAAAATAGTAGACCATCCGGGGACTTTTTGGCATGCTCTTTTCAATATACAATGCTTTGTAAAACACTTTTTTTTTTTATCTCACGTACTATTTAGGATGGATAATACACACATTGGTAAGATTGGTGTCCACATTGGTGTTACAACCAGGTGTGCCGCAAACGTCCTGAAAAGTGAAGCTAAAGCATTGATCGCCCCCTGGTGGCTGGCTGCAGTATAGCTCATAAAACCCACCCTTCTCCATGTAATCAAATGGGACGCGAGCCAGACCAAAAAATTCAATTACACTTAAAATAATATTTTTCTCCAGGATGTTCCCTCCACGCTGAAATATGCTATAAAAACGTGGTGTAACATCATGATTGACAGCTGTGTTTGCGATCAAGTCCGCAGGAGTGGGAGTATAGACCTTATTCAGAGCAGCGCCATGACAGGTATAAAAACGAGGCTGTGAGGGATAGACAGCTTGGTATCCGCTGTAAAAGCTAGATCATTAAAAAATTCCCACAGCTCATGTTGTCTGGAGTTTTTGTACATTTCTTGGAAAGATAATTTTGCAGTGTTTCGTCAGCCACACATGAAATAACAGTACAACCCACTGAAGAGATGTACGTCTATCCCTCACAGCCTCGCTTTCATTCCCATTAAAAATCAAAGATGGCGCTGCTGTGAATAAGGTCTATGGGCAGGATCTTGATACCAGTGAGCGACTTGCGCTCTAAATTATGTAATCGTCAACAACCTTTCTGGGATGTTTCGGTGACATTTTCTACAGTCAAAGGAAGTGGAGACATGTCATCCATATCTTTTTTTTTTTTTGCAGCCTATGGTTACAACAGGGAAGAAAAGACTATCGCAACTTACGTTTCATGCTGACTTTAAATCTGTTAATCTTGAACAAAAAAAGTTACATAGTGTAGCTTTAAATAAATAAAAATAAACCCCTTTATGGTCATGCAAAACCACCCTGTCAGGGTTTGTTTATACAACAGCAACAACAACAACAACAACTCACCGGAAAAGAAGGAAAAATCCATAGACCTCCAAAACTACGCCTACAATCGGCCATCCGATGAGCACCACGAAAACACCTCCCAGGAAGAAACCGGTGGCTTTCATTTTATGCCGCTGGAAGAAGAACCTGAAAGTCCGTTCCAGCCCGATGACAAATGAGAGACCTGCAACGAACAAGATCTACAGACACACACAGACATCCATGTTCAGTTCAAGCAGGGTTTCATTTCATGACACAAATCTGAGCATTCACATCACATTTTACTCCAATCAAACACAACTTTGTTTCCATGCTAAAGCACACACTCACATTTCCTATGGCCAAGAGTGCTTTATCAAAGAACAGAATCATTCCGAAGAAGAGGAAAAACACGCCGAAACCCGTCAGCCCCATCCCGATCTCTGACCAAACACAAGAACAGACTTCATTAGTGCTGAATTACAAATCTGTAGAGAGTTAACTGCATGCAAATGAGTCATATTTGAGAGGTTGCAGAAATTAACATTCAGTACTTCAAGAATACAAGTAATACTGTTGTAAAACTTGCAATTTTATTAAGCTTTTTCTTTTTTATGCTTTGGAAAATGTTTATTACCATTTACCATGGTATTTGCATGGTACACCACAGCACTTGTTCAGAGAATGCCATGGTAATATATCTTTCATAGATAGATAGATAGACAGACCTAGATGATAGATAGATAGATAGATAGATAGATAGACAGACAGACATAGATGATAGATAGATAGATAGATAGATAGATAGATAGATAGATAGAATGTGGCAATACCATAGAACAGCAACAGTATAATATGGTCTATAAATCTAATGATTACCATATTTACATACTATAGTACATTACACTAGCCTTCGGGCTAATTTGGGTAAATTTACATGCATGGATGTTTATTAATGTACACTTTGCCTTTTTGAAATAAATCAATAAAACCATAATGGCAGTGCTATTACCATGGCATCGCCGTTCTTCATTAATTTTTAAATAGTTTTACTATATTTGATTGTACTGTTAGAGGCCAGGCCGTCTATCCTCATTCATTCCCTTTCATCACTTTAAGAACATTTCCAGCTTTAAAGCCGCATTTTCACTATTTCTATCACGATTAACATAACGCAAACATACAATAAATTTGACTTACTCTGTGAATCCGATAATGAAATCATGTTTGTGTTGTGTATCAGCTGCTTTACTGACTGAAGAGTAAAACTGTTCTGTGTGTGATCGCCACGACACCGGAAACACGTAGAGATACTTTAAAAGCCTGAAATGACGCAGAGACGCGCTGCAATTTTTTTTTACATAGTTTATAGTATTAGCATTATTATTTACTTAATTTTATTTAAAAGCTATTTTATTACTACCTCTCGCGATTATGCAACTCCAATGTAAATACTGACAAAGTTTGTTCGTTTGAATAAACCTACTCGCTTCCGTTTGTGATGCTGGGAAATGTAGTTTTCATTCACACCCGAATGCATTCTAAATTAGAGACAAAAAACTACAAATCCCACAAGAGGAGGTGGGAAGCAGGAACGCATGTCTGTCGCTAGTCGGGAGACGTGTTCATTGAAGTGCAGGAACATTTACAAATGTATCTATTCACAATGCCAGCATCCGGATTAGTGTAAAGCTGAAATAACTGCTGAAATAAGTGTTTCATTTTAGCCTTTAACAATGAATACGCTGTTTGCGACCAGTTTGGTGTTTGTTGGTTGCTGCAGCAATGTTGTGTTTTTGGAACTTTTGGTTAGGTGAGTTGCATTTCTCTCATTTATGATCATTCAGTGTCAGTCATCTCTGATATGCTGTCAGTTCTCACTTCTTTACATCACATATTTTATAGGGATTTCCCAGGATGTGGAAATATTGTCACATTTGCCCAGTTTGCCTTCATCGCACTGGAGGGGTTCATCTTTGAGACAAACTTTGGACGCAAAAAGCCACACATACCCCTCAGGTTAATAATTTATACATTTTACATGTGCACGCGTGCATTTTAATTCTAACCATTTGCTTTTGGCTTCTCAGACTAGATTAGTAGACAGTGAAAATTCATTGATCATTATAGGTGAATGTCGAATGATTTGCTTGATTGATTCCCATCCTATTATGTTATATGTGCAATTGTGCATTCATTTATTCATTCATTTTTACAAAAATGAAATGCACAGTTATGCATTTTTACTGAAACAACCAGTTTTGCTTGTTGAACGGGGTGGTAAAAGGCAGTTTACCATTATTAATTATTATATTATTATAGGTGAAAGGTGAACGCCTTGCTTTGTCACTGGTACAGGCGGTTTGCAAGTCAAAGCTCAGTTCAGAGAGCTTTGACAGATCAGTATTGTGAACATTATGGATATGTATATGTGCGTGTATATATATATATATATATATATATATATATATATATTAGTGTGCATGCTTTTTCATGGTGTACATATTTGGGTAACACTTTATTTTAAGGTGACATGAGTTACACATTACTACATAATATACTTACTATAATAATAACAGTAAATGATGCATAATTACAAGGAACTAACCCTAAACCCAACCCTAACCGCAACTCTATAGTAAGTACATGTAGTTAATTAATATTACTTATTTGAGTAATTACAATGTAACTACGTCACCTTAAAATAAAGTGTAACTCATATTTGCATTGAATATCGGATATGAAAACTGGATACCACTTGCTAAATGTGGTGTTGTGACAACAGTATAGCATTCTGCATAATGTTTCATATACTTGAAAGCTAATATACTGTACTGCACAGTGTACGTTAACCCAGGGGTTTCAATATTTTAGATGCCATTGGCCCCCAAATATGATTATGTGAGAGAGCCCATCTTAAAATATCTTTTATAAACACCCAGTTTATACACACACATTTTTTTTTTATATAATAATAATAATAATTTACAGATTTTTATTATTTATTTTTATATTTATTGATTTATATTTTAATATTTTTTTATCTAATGTATTTATTTACTTATTTTATTTTTATGATTTATTTTATTCTCATTTAGTTATTTATTTATTTTTTAAAAACTGGACTTTTCCACGTGCCTCCTGTCACTCCCTGGACTCCAGTTTGAAAACTCCGGTGTTACACTCACATTCCATTCCAAACATAGTCGTGCAGTTTTGAACCTCAGCAAGATGACTTATGTTACAGTCTTTGTGCTAAATCTAGAATCACAGACCAGATAAGACACATCTCTTACATTCAGTGGTTCTTAACTGGTTTTGCTTCAGGACAGATTTTGTACTGTACTTCAGGTGGGCATCTGTAAAATAAATAAAAATGACCTTAGTTAAGCATTGCAATTTATACGTTTAATTAATGTTTTATTTTTTTCAGTATGAGGGCATGTCATGCAAATCTGTTCATGTTGGAATCTGCCTAATTTTGCCAAGTAACAGATGAATTTGCAGAAAAATATTGTATGAATGCTCATATGGTTAGATGCATTACATTATTTGCATTCAGCATTGATTGATTTTCCCTCTTGTCCATCAGAAGCTACAGCTTAACGTCGCTGTCTTTCATGACTTTCAATGTCCCTCTTCTTTTGCAGTAACTATGTGATCATGGTGACTATGTTCTTTACCGTCAGCGTTATCAATAACTACGCCCTGAACTTTAACATCGCCATGCCACTGCATATGATCTTCAGATCAGTGAGTGTCATTCGTTTCATTCATTCATTGCTTTGGACTGTGCCTTATAGATCTTTCTAACCTCTCGTTTTGTTCACAGGGATCTTTAATAGCAAACATGATTCTCGGTATTGTCATCTTGAAGAAAAGGTATGCTGAAGATCATGCACAAAATCATTACTGAAAGAGGACCTATTATGTCTTTCTATATGTTCATCTTTTCTTTAATGTGTAATGTTGGTGTTTGAGCATGAAAAAGCTCTGCAAAGTTACAAAGTCCCTCCAGCGGGAGTTCTTCTCTATATCAGTGTCAGTGTTTCTGAACTCCCTGAAACGCCTCCATTGTAGTCTTGAGTTTTCTTCCGGGAACGAACATGTCACAATATTCCTAATTTAAATAATTAATGCGCAGATTAAAGGGGCGGGGCCTGGTTGAGTTAGTTAGGAGTGTGTTAAAACTGGAGGTTATGGTAAGGGGCGGGACATTTCCCAAACACTGACCAATCACAACACACTGATCCACCCGACCAATCAGAGCGCATTGTGCTTTTCAGAAGGAGGGGCTTCATAGAGACAGGAACTAAACAGAGCGTTACTGACAGACTGGGAAGAGAGGAGCCGCAACAATGGAGAATATTTGGAAAATTAAATCTAAATCAAGACTTTGTGAAAGTGCATAATAGGTCCTCTTTAACTTTCAGTTTATTGTTCAGTCACATTATTACTTTACAGATATTCGATGAGTAAATATCTCTCCATCGCGCTGGTGTCTCTGGGCATTTTCATATGCACTATTATGTCGGCCAAACAAGTGGTGAGTTGCAAAATACTGTGTTAGTACTTGTTTCATATTATAAAAGGCACAACATACTTGCATTTCAATGTTTTATTTCACATTTTATCTGCACCTAATACATCAGGTTTGATCCTTATGTAGAGTGTTGAGAAAGGGGCCACAGAGGAAGATGGTGTTTATGCCTTCATGCATTGGCTTCTGGGTAATATCTTCACTACACATTCAATGTTTTGGCATTACTAAAAATAAGCATTTAAAATGGTTGCATCCACATTATTTGTAGAATGTTTCATACGGTAATTCACTTATGATTTGCACAGGACCGTTCAGTTTGGGTCAGCATTTTTATATATATATATACACTACCGGTCAAAAGTTCTAGATCGGTAAGATTTTTTATGTTTTTAAAAGAAGTATCTTCTGCTCATCAAGGCTGTATTTATTTGATCAAAAAATACAAACAAAAAGTCATATTGTGAAATATTATTACAATTTAAATCAGCTGTTTTCTATGTGAATATACAGTAAAGTGTAATTTATCCTCTTTACTCATCATTACTCCAGTCTTCAGTGTCACATGATCCTTCAGAAATCACTCTAATATGATGATTTGATGCTCAAGAAACATTCATGATTATTATCAATGTTGAAAACAGTTATTTACATTTTTATTTCATGATGCTATGATGAATAGAAAGTTCAAAAGAACAGCATTTATCTGAAATCTAAAGCTTTTGTAACATTAAACACGACCGTTCAAAAGTTTGGGGTCAGTAAGAATTAAAATTTTATTTTGGGGGAAATAAATAAAATAAATCAATACTTTTATTCATCAAAGATGAGTTAAATTGATCAAAAGTTACAGTAAAGACATTTATAATGTTAGAAAATATTCTATTTTAAATAAATGCTGTTCTTTTGAACTTTCTATTCATCAAAGAATTTTGGGAAAAAAAATTACACAACTGTTTTCAACATTGAAAATAATAATGAATGTTTTTTTGTTGTTGCATAAAATCATCATATTAGAATGATTTCTGAAGGATCATGTGACACTGAAGACTGGAGTAATGATGATAAAAATTCAGCTTTACAATCATTACAATATCTTACCCATCCCAAGCTCTTGAATGGTTGTGTATATACTGCATACTGCTAAAATTGTATCAGGAGTGTGTTAGTATGCTATTCTGAACCTACCCTAAAACAGTTATAGAGTAAACGTGAGAAGTGAAATCCTTCTGAACTTTATTGTTTATTTTAGAGTACCCATAACCAGTCACCATACTGGATATTCCATTAAATCAGTGCTGTTGTGTTTCAGGTATCGCCATGCTGACGTTCGCCTTGCTGATGTCTGCAAGGATGGGGATTTTCCAGGAAACTCTGTACAAGAAGTATGGAAAACACTCGAAGGAGGCTCTGTTCTACAATGTGAGTCCCTAACTGTACATATGATGCTGTCATATATGAGTTTGTGGGATGAAGTGTAATTTCTCGGCCTTTATTTCAGCACTGTCTGCCGTTACCAGGATTCCTCCTGCTGTCAACGGACATCTACAAACACGGCGTGCTCTTCAGCCAGAGCTGTGAGTCTCATTCAACAGGGAGTCATTTAGGCCCCGTTTACTCCTGGTATTAAGATGCGTTCTGGTCGATCGGATCACATGTAGACGACACTAAATACAGGTGTAAACGGGGTCTAAAACGCTTTGAGCTCGTTCACTTTCGACACTTCCAGAGAGAGTTGAAAACACATTTGACCAGATTGCTTTCGCAGTGTAAACACTCATGTGATCGAATGTGTTCAAACAGCCACAGAAGACCGTCTTCTCTCCGTCTACTGATCTAATGAGTGAACATTTTTTAGGTTTGGTTTGAAGATAAATTTATTTGGAAAAAAAGTTGGTCAAGACAAACTTTAAGTTGGCTTAAGAAAGCCGAACCAGAAAGTTTAAAGATGTTTAAAGCTAAAATGGGAATGTGTCTCCCTAGTCTACATGTGATCCGAGCGTCCAAACGCATCTTAATACCAGGAGTAAAGTAACATGGCCTTAGTAAATTAGTCCTCATCTATATATACTACTGTTCAAGAAGTTAAAAAATATATATTTTTTAAAGTTTCATCTGCTCACCAAGGCTGCATTTATTTGATCAAAAATACAGTAAAATGACTGTTTTCTATGTGAATATATGTTAAAATGTAATTTATTCCTGTGATCAAAGCTGAATTTTCAGCATCATTACTCCAGTCTTCAGTGTCACATGACCCTTTAGATTTCTTATTGTTATCAATGTTGAAAACAGTTTTTGCTGCTTAATATTTGTGAGGAAACAAATTTTTTTTTCTTCAGGATTCTTTGGTGAATAGAAAGTTCAAAAGAACAGCATTTATTTAAAATAGAAATCGTATAACTATCATTACTGTCACTTTTGATAAATTAAATGCATTCTTGTGGAATAAAAGTGTTTATTTCTGTGAATATAAGCCTTAAGAAGTTAAAACCGATGACTTTCTCTCAAAGCCCCAGTGGAAATCCCTGTGATTGGTCAGTCTATGCCAGTCATGTGGTTTTACCTGCTGATGAACGTCATCACCCAGTATCCTTTCATACTTGTCGTATTAACATGTTGTTTATGGGCTTTATCGGACAGGACTGTAGAATCCTAATTGCATGCCAAGAGTCAGTTTTATATTGCTTATATATCGTCCTTATCCAGGTTTTCTCAGATATGTGTGTATCCGCGGCGTCTTCATCCTGACCACAGAGTGCGCCTCGCTCACGGTCACACTGGTGGTGACACTGCGCAAGTTTCTGAGCCTCATTATTTCCATCCTGTACTTCAGTAATCCCTTCACAGCCTGGCATTGGGTGGGAACGGGCGTGGTGTTCCTGGGAACGCTGCTCTACACGGAAGTGTGGTCCAGCATTCGTGTGGCACTGAAAGGAGAGAAAGCCCACAAGAAGGCAGAGTAAACTGTACAGGAGTTGCAATACCTCTTTAGTTCTGTGCGGGTGTGTTTGTTGTCACTTTTCATTGATTCACTGTGAATGGATGAGAGCTTGAAGTGTGTTTGGGCCAATTTTATGAGCTGTTTTTGAGCCAGATGTGTGTGTAGGTCTGTTAGAGCATTTGTCTGTAAGCTTGCACAATCCTTTGACCTGTTTCAGATTGTTTTTTGCAGAATTAGACACTCCTTTTGTTCCTGCCACCATATTTACTTCACGTAGATCTACTTCATTCAGGACTTGCAGCGAACCCAGTTTGTATTCATTTCCATACAAGTATTTATTTATTTTCCGTTTTTTAATCACACCCAGTTTCGGTTAGTCAGCGGAATGTGTCGGCCCACTTACATGTGTAAAATAATAAAGTAAATATGACAACAAAAGGTTATGTAATACATTTTTGTAATCATTTTAAGCTGTAGTCATTATATCAGTTTTGACTTTTTGTTGTCGCCTTACTCTAGCGCTTCGTCAGGGTGAGCTAAAGCAATACTGTAGAAAACAAGACTGCCAAAACTGTATGAGTGTTGGTCATGAGGCTGGAATTTGTAATGTTGCATGGATTTGTGTAAAAAAAAAAAACTGTTTTCTATCAGCTAACACAGAGACCTCATAAACTAAAGGAAATCTTTGTCTTCTTTATTGGCTTTAAAAGCGTTGTACCTCCATGTGTCTGAGGGATCAATACCTAGGCTTTTTATTGAATGTGGCTCATGTTGATTTCATGAACCCACAGTATTCTTTACAAAAATTCAGCATTATTCCACCAAAATACAATAATTAATGAAGTTATTATTAATATTGTAACATTAAAATGATGAGGGATTGCGCTAAAAAGTTTTCAAGTGTATGATTTACATTTTTAGTACACAGAAACAGTTTGTTTTTACCATTTTGAATAATAATAATCACCTCATGTATTATTTACATATATTAGCCACGCCCCCAATTGCATGAGAGACTACATTAAATATATTTTTCTTGTTTCCATTTGCTCACATAGCAACAGAAAAACTCCACAAATAGCGTTTTCCACAACTTTCAAAATAGGAAAATATACAGAGAGAATGATAACGACAGTCGGAAGAGAGAAAATTGTCAATTTGACAGAAACACCATCACAGCAGCGTAAATTAGTTTATTTGTAATCTGATGCAAAGGTAATATAATACAAGGTATAGTGTTATAAATGTACATCATTTAAAATAAATATATATAGGCCTAATATAAATATATATATATATATATACATACAGTACGGGCCAAAAGTTTGGAAACATTACTATTTTTAATGTTTTTGAAAGAAGTTTCTTCTGCTCATCAAGCCTGCATTTATTTGATCAAAAATACAGAAAAAGAAAAGTAATATTGTGATATTATTGCAATTTAAAATAATTGGTTTTCAATTTATTATACTTTAAATTATCATTTATTTCTGTGATGCAAAGCTGAATTTTCAGGATCATTACTCCAGTCTATCACATGATCCTTTAGAAATCATTCTAATATGATGATTCATTATCAAAGTTGGAAACAGTTCTGCTGCTTAATATTTTTTCATAACCTGTGATACTTTTTTAGGATACTTTGATGAATAAAAAGTTTAAAAAAAAAAGAAAAAAAAGAAGCAAATGTTTTAAAAATAGAAATCTTTTGTAACAACAATATACACGACTGGTCAGTAATTTGGGGTCAGTAATTTTTTTCTTTCTTTTTTTGAAATAAATCAATACTTTTATTCAGCAAGCATGTGTTACATTGATAAAAAGTGATAGTAAAGAAGATTTATATTATTAGAAAATATTTTTTTATTTTGAACAAATGCAGTTCTTTTTAACCTTTTATTCATCAAATATATTAGTCAGCAGAACTGTGTCCAACACTCATAATAAATCAGAATATTAGAATGATTTCTAAAGGATCATGACTGTGATAGATTGGATGTCACATGTGACACTGAAGACTGGAGTAATGATGCTGAAAATTCAGCTTTGCATCACAGAAATAAATGATCATTTAAAGTATAATAAATTGAAAACCAATTATTTTAAATTGTAATAATATATCACAATATTAAAAAAAAATCTGTATTTTTGATCCAATAAATGCAGGCTTAATGAGCAGAAGAAACTTCTTTCAAAAACATTAAAAATAGTAATGTTTCCAAACTTTTGGACTGTAGGCCTACTGTATATATATATATATATATATATTCTGGATTACATTATATTAGCCACGCCCCCAAACATAACGAAAAGCAGTCAGAAGAATTTACATATAAAACGTATGTTGAAAAAACATTTATTCTCGATTATAAACGTTTATTATATGGCAATATAATTCGCTGTCTGTCCGGAGGTTTGAATGAACGCGGGTCTGTGGACAGAAATTCCTCAGGGTGTGTGAGCAGTCTATGGGTGAGAGACTGAGTGGGAAGGGTCGGTCTGAACACGAGCTTTTCGGCAGATATTGAAGCCCGTACTGAATTTCCCATGAGCTTATTCCCGTTTTTGGTATTTTATGTACAATAATTATCACATTAAACTATAGAGGTAAAGGTACACCGTCGCAGTGATGGGAGGCAACAGCAGCTCGCGCCACGTTTCCCTCGATGAGGCCGATGAGGTTACATTCGTAAAGGGCATTCGGGTAAGTGCAAGTTACTAGTTAACAATAAACTTATGAAAAAGAGGTTTTAGTTATAGCTTCATAATCTCTATTCCTCATACAAAACTTGTGGTGCTTGCTTAAGAACGTAAGTTTGTTATTGTAATAATTGAGCTGCAGTTTCACTGATTCAGTCGAAGTCTTGTAGCGTTGCAATATCGTGCAAAAATGCAAGAAATGCATTGTTTGTGGAGATTTCAGTCGAAGTCTTATGTCATTGGAATATCGTGAACAGTGCAAGAAATGCACTGTTTGTGGAGATTTTATGGGTGTAGAACAAAATGTACTGCTGTGCAGGGTATGTTATGTTAAATATAGCCTATGGGTCATGCATGTTGACCTGATCTGCATACTAAGCATGCATGCATACTACACCTAGACATGACTGGTCAACTTTCGTATTACCTATAGACATATTGTAGTACCATGGTACATGAATTTGGTTGCCAGTTTCAATGAATAACATTATTGGTATGCTGTACCATGATTTAGGCAAAGTACTTAATTAATGCTAATTTCAATCAATTCCTGCATTATTTGCAATTGCTTGCATTTGCATTAAATAAAATAAAAAATAACGCAATATCAGCTAATGAATGTCCACGAATCCTGGTATTAATATCACAAAGTTTGAAAAAGATTAGTAAATTCAATTTGGACAACAATAATCTGGACAAACAAGTTATACGAGATCCTTGTGGGACAATCATACACTTAAACTTTTAGGTGATGCAGAAAATGTTCTCAGTTATCATTGTAAAAAAACGCAATTGTGCACATATTTTAATAAACAAGAGAAAATGTATCTCAATGCTATTTCTGATCTGATGATACACAGCTTTCAGAGAGAGTGATTGATCGAATGAAGGAGTCTCCACCTGTGGTTCGCCCGCAAGCGCCAACCAGATCACCATCAACTCCTCCGGTTGAGTCTTCAGTTCCAGATGAACGTCATGTACCCATAATGCCTCATTCTCCTTCATACGCCAGTGCTTTGGTCCCTCCTCCTCTTCCAGAGCCAATAACACCTTTAGTGCCTCATGTGACTGAGGAAACATCTACACCTCCTTCATCTGTTCAGTCACCTGAGGGTCTTCCAGTTCCTCCACCCACTGGTAATGAGCATGTAGTTGTACCTGATCCTCAACCTGAATCTGCTAACATACCTGTACCTGATCCTCAACCGGCTAAACCCATAAATGCTCCTTCACAAGCCTCAAGTGAACCAATAACCCCTCCTCCATTAGTGGATTCAACCAGTGCACCTGTTGAACCCTTAATACCCCCCCCTATCACCACCTCTACTACTGAACCTGTAACCAATCCACCTCCACCAACCACAAACCCACTTACTGAGCCTGTAACATCTTCAGAGTCCTCTATTGAACCTGTAGTTGTACCGATTGAACCCGTAGAGACTCCATCCTCCTCTACTTTAGCTACTGAAGCAATATCTGCCGACCCCATGGACTTACCTGTTCCTTCACCTGTAGAGCTTGAGACTTCACCCTTCCCGATCTCCATACCCGATCCCGTTGTATCTGTCATGGAGGAGTCTACTGTGTCACCATCTGGATCTGCTTCAGATGTGGTTTTGTCTAATGAAATGCCTTCCAAGACACCTCCTGTTGTTGTTCCTTCCTTAATCGACCAAGTCGAGGTCTTTCCACCACAAACACATGTTGGTAAGTTCATAATCCGGTACATTAGTCTTACCACAATCTTTCTGCTTAATTTTTTGATCGATTGACCAGCAAATACTCCAATTGTATCTCAGTATTTTATACAAATGCTTAACTCAGACTTAAAGTCAATTAAAGGGGTGGTTGATTATGATTTGACTTTTCTAACTTTAGTTAGTGCGTAATGTTGCTGTTTGAGCATAAACAACATCTGCAAAGTTACGACGCTCAAAGTTCAAAGCAAAGGGAGATATTTTCTTTTAAAGAAATTGCTTTTTAAGGACTACAACAAACGGCTGGTAGAGACTACACGACATTCCTCCAGGGTTAGTGACATCACAAACCCTAAAATTTGCATAATCCCCGCCCCCGGAACACAATTTATAGATTATCATGACAGAAAATGCTAATCAATGACTAGAAGGTAACTACACATAACCTACATAAATACATCTGTTGCTTCTACATGTTATCACTTCTTCTTGTGTCTCCATCATTGTCTGACTCTGGTTTGAACATAAAAGGCTAAAAGTTTTTGAAATTTTCAGTGCATGTCTGTGTGAGGTAAAAGGACACAAGCTGTTGAAGCTCCGCCCCCTGTGCCGGAAGCAGCAGCTCATTTGCATTTAAAGGGACAGACACAAAAACGATGCGTTTTTGCTCACCCTCAAAAAGTGACAATTTTAACATGCTATATATAAATATCTGTGGGGTATTTTGAGCTAAAACTTAACATAGACACCCTGGGGACATCAGAGACTTATTTTACATCTTGTGAAAAGTGCATTATACCACCCCTTTAAATTATCTGTCACATAGCTCTCTATATAAAGTTGGATATTTATAATCTACAACTTTAAATGCATACATACAGTAGCCTATACTCACATAATGGGATATATACTATATAGCAAATCTCAACTCTCTGATTTTTAATTTCATTTCAAAATGTAACTATACCATCACCAATATGTCCAAATTTATTTGCATGCATGCCGTATATTCATATAAAGCAATATACATCATAGCAAAGTCTAAACTCCCTGATGTTTTATTTCTTTGCAAAATGTTAACTATATTATCGGCCAGCTCTTTATATAAAGTTGTGTAAGTATGTCCAACTTTAGTCGCATACATTCAGTACATTGACGTAAAACAATTTATATTATATAGCAAATGTCAACGGCTTGATTGCTTGAATCATCGCAAAATGTAAAGTATGATATCGTCCAGCCATAATCTGCTAAATACGACAATAAGGCATGAACATCATGACTTTCTGTAAAGCTTTGTGACATGTTTATTGTGAAAAGCAAATAAATTTGACTTGATGTCCGTATTTTGACGTTTTAGCAGGTTATCACTAGAATTTTCACCAGAATGACCAGTTGTGGCATTTTGATTAAGTAAAGAATAAATAAAATAATAATAATAAGTAAACATGCCCAAATGAATTGTTGGTTGCACTTTATTTTACAGTACCAGTACTTTCACAGTGTACTTACCTAAGAAAGTACTGGGTAATTTAAAGTAACTACATGGGTTAAGGTTAGGTTTAGGGGTCGGTTCATTGTTAGTACCTATATTATAATAATAACTGTAATAATAAGATCTATAACATGCATGTTGAAAATAGATAGGGTGAATTTTCATCTCACGCTCAAATGTTGGTGTTTCTTCTGTTTAGTGAGTGAGGAGAAGCTCAGGAAGCAGATCGGAGAAGATCTCCAGAAGCTTCTGAACGAGGAGATGAAGATGGCAGAGCGTGATATGCGACAACAGTAAACACTGATCAAGATCTTTCAACAACATACGCAAGAATGCAGTGAGTTTTAGGGTTTAAACTGTGTGTTTTCGTAAGGCTGGAGGAAGAGAAGGCTGAAGCTCAGGCTCAGGCTCGAGCCGCAGCCCGACTCCAGATTCAGGATGAGGTCCAGAAGGTTCTGGATCAGGAGAAGGCGTCTTATCAACAGACTCTAGCAGACGCCATCAGGAGGGAGCAGTTGAACGCTCAGGATGATCGCCTCATAACTCAGTATTATGTAAGTCAGCTTCTCCACACAATTATAGATTGATGGATGGATGGATGGGTAGATAGATGATAGATTGATGGATGGATAGACGTGCAAAACAATGTTACGTAACATTTTCTCTGCATCACCTCTACTTTGATCTGCTCGTGTTATCTTTGCTTATTGCTAATGTCCAAATGCATGAAGTAATTGATCTGGTGATGCTTTGCTGCTTAACTCCACTGTCGCTTATTTCCTTTCCATGTCTCTCTTTCTCTTGATCTGCCCGTGTCTTTCAGTGGACGGAGAGGAAGGTAAGACGCTGCACCTTCATTCTGACAATCACTCACTCTTTCACTTTTTACAGAGAGATTTGTGACATTTCTATTGAGTGTGAGTGAGTGAATGCTCAAACACAAGATTAAATTAGTTCAGTTTAATGCTCATTAATTTATCACACACATATACAGCCTTTGGTCTAAATTTGACTTGACTTTTCAGTTTAGAGGTCAAGTGTGAGCAATACTTTTTTCAATGTGCATTAAAAAAAAAAAGTGCCTTTTAACTCTATTTACTACAGTGATCAATTATTTTTATGGGAGATTTACAGGTTGATCCGGTCATAACATGTTTTATCTTTAGGCTCAGAAGCTGGAAGAGAGGGAGAAAGATCTGGAAAATCAGGACGCTTTGTTCCGGGAGCAGATCGCCAAGATGCAGGAAAAGGCAAAATTATTCATCCCATCTTTCATATACTCTCCATAACTTCACTGCATATGAATAATATTACATGTGTTGACCATCTCTTGTTGTACAGGCGGCTCAATTCACTAAAGTCACAGCTGAAAATTACAGGAAAGGCTTAGAAAGCGCAAACAACCGCTTCAGGTGAGTGTGCAAGAGCAGATTTACTAATATTTGGAATTAGCTTTTATTTTTATATTAGGTGTCTTTAACTATGTACTTACATCAGAAAATAAGTACAGTGTACTTGTTGTGTTCATGTTGTATTGCAATTACAGAAATGAATTATAGATGTAATTACGTGCATAATAATAGTACAATATAAAAATATGTTTGTGCATAAGTGCATTGTATCAAATGTTTAATTTAAATATCAGTGCATTGTAGTTAAAGACACATAATATGAAGTGGGACCAGTTTAATTTTTAGTATGTGCTTTTGTCATTTTATTTAAAACATTTTAATTGCTATTTAGGTTTAATTTATAGTTCAGTTTTTTTAAATTTACAGTTAATAATTGTAATGCTTCAACTTAAACTAATTTCAGTTCATTGCCAAAGCAACCTTTCTAATTTTCAACTCATATTAATATTTCATTCAATTTCGACTTTTGTTTTAATGAACATAAATGTTTTTAATAGTTTAAGTTTTAGCTAATAATAATAACCCTGGTTCAAGATCAGTAAATCAGTGTTAAGTTTTTCCAATAAATCTCTCTCTCTCTCTCTCTCTGTAGGCGATATCAAATCAAGCCAGTGTGTTTGGATCTACAGAGTCAGATAATGAAGTGTTACGCTGAGAATAAAGGTCAAACTATGAGCTGTTCCAACATCGCATCTCTGTACATTCAGTGTGTGGACCGCGCCAAACAGGTAAACCGGACACGTGGATAAACAGGACAGGACTTGTATTCAAAATAGCAATCAAAATACTAATTAAGAAAAGCTTAGAGGACATTTTGAACTAAGACTTTAAAAGTGAAATGTTTTACAGAAATGTTTGCATTTAATTATTTATTTATTTTTCAGGATAAAAAATTAAGCACTGGAGGTTAACTTACCGGGCTGAACGTCAGATCCACAGTGTCATGGTGAAAGAAAAAAGGACCATTACACAGCAAATACACACATCTAAACCTTTATTGCGTACTGTACTGCAACATTTTCCACTGGAAGCGTGTGGGAATTTCATCCCTACAGAAAATGAAAAGGAAACTTAACACGTTTACGCAGTTTTAAATGTGCTTTCCAGGAATATGAGCCATGATTGGACCACGATGCAATACCTCAACTAGTTTCTGTGTTCACTCTTTTTAGTTTCTGTGTTCACTTCACTAGTTTCACTCTTTTAACTGTGAACTGTGAGCTAAATGATTTTAGGTGCTATCGAGTGCTAGTTGTGTGCACAGATATAGTGATGTTGTTCAGAATCCCTTTATGTTTCAGAAAAATAATGCACACTTTTTTTTTGCATGACCAAAAAGTACAAAGCGATGCACAATCTGGAAGCTGCTGTCTGATGATACATTTTTGCATAGTAAAAAGTTTGTGCCTTTGCCTTGAAATGCTTTTGTTATGGTCATTTTGGGTAAATGTGATTGGCTTTTAGCAGCACAGTTTGGATTTCATTCAAATTTGTCTCCTATAATAATAGGTTTCCACATTATCTTTTCCAGCCTCTGTGGGTTTTTCGTTGTGCAACTTACTTCCACTAGATGGCGCTGACGTTATTGTAATGTTCTTGATGTATTGTGGAACCACGCTGGTCCAGAAGGTTAAAAGGACGACCAAAAATCCTGCAATCCAATTTTCCCAAGCCTCTGATCAACAGATTAAGTTCAGTATGAAACGAACATGACCAGTTGTAAAATGAGGCAGTAGATGCATTTGCATATAGAGCTTGTTTTCTAGATTATTATTTAATTAAATATGTGAATAGTAGGGGGCTGTAGTTCTGTCAGTGCAGTATTGTATCGTATGAGAAGCTGAAATGAATAAGACATCATGTCCACTTGCTGCTGGTGTCCTCTGATAAACATGTCCTACTACCAGCATGAACACACAGCCTAGATTCAGCACAGCAATTCATGCTAATTTCACATCCAGCGCACCTTAACCCTCTATTGCATGCATTATGAAAGCATATTTGATGCATAAAACGGACCTCATTATCGAAATCCAAAAGCCTTGTGTTTTATGAAGATGTGAGTTATTTAAAGACTGCCATCACTTACTCTCAACCTCATGTTTTTCCAAATCCATATGCATGACTTATTGTATTGTGTTGAACATTTTTAATTATATGTCACTCTTTTGCATGCATTTCATGCATCAAAAGCACCATAAACATATCATAGTAGTCCATTTTCAAGTCATACTATAGCTTTATGTGAGAATTGAAAATTAATTGAAAATAAAAACAACTCTCCTTTAAGCAAGCTGATTGTTAAATCAGTGAGTTGAGCTCAAAAACTGGATCAGTTTAATCCACAAATGAATCATTTGTGAACTGAATCATCCGATTCATTGAAAAGATCTGACTCAAGAATCAATCAGACTCAGACATTGTTAGTTCTCTAATGTACACTAACACAAACATATGGCTTTATGAGAAATGGAAAAGTTAATCCTATGAGCTGCGTTTATGATGCTATCCTCTTATTTTCATAGAAATTATTGATTCAGATAATCATCAAAAAAAAAAATCTCCTTTTGAGTGAGTAGCCTAATTGATGGCAATATTTTCATTTTGAGGTGAACTATAGCTAATTAATATAGAATTAAAAAATCTAAATGAAAAACTTATGACTGCAACAGTATTCATAATAGTCTTGTTCATTTCATTCCACAGTTGCTCATGGGCAATAAGTGTCAAAGCAATCATAACGTACAATGAATTTATATGACTGTAAATGCTATAATTGAAGTTTACCCGCTAACAAATATGAGTCATATTTTCTGCTTTTCTCCAAAGTTTGTCCTCGAGATGTTTTTAAAGAATGCTAGGATGTGCTGTGACCAAGAAAAGAGTTCTTCTCTTCATTATAACCCGTTTTATATGCATCAGGTGTTTGTAAAGTGTACAGAATAGTTACCCAGAGTGCAACAGACGGGGACACTCACCTTTGGCTGTTTGCAAACCTGAATACACGACGTCCTCCTCCTGGTCCCCTTTATCCTTAAATCTAGACATGAGCAGACCGAGCTTTATATATGATGACAGATCTTAACGGGTGACATTTACAAAACCCTTGTGGTGCATTGACTGTTTACAGAGGGGTTGATGATTCTCAATTACAGTTTTATAGGACGATCTGAGAGGGGCAGATCTTATGCGAGCGAAGTGTGACGAAAGGTCACCGTGGCATATTGAACGGCTGGTTTGGTTGTTTGAAGTGCGCGAGGCGGAACCGTGAATTGCGGGTCCCCGTGTGACCTGGATTTTACAGTGCCATGAAACCGGCTTCTGGTGTCTGCCAAGGGCACTTCAAATCAAGCGTATGATTTTATCCTAGCAAATAACAGGACTCCGTTGGCGTGACCCGTTGATGCCAGCTTGATATTGCTTTTCTAGAGGTCGTCGGTGAACAAGACCCCTGTTTGGATGCAAAACTCGCGCTGTGTCACTTTATAAGAGCTTTTAAGTGATTCTAAATTGTTGCGACACCATCTATTTGTCTTAAATTTGGCCCATTTAAGTAGTGTGCACTTTACCTGTCATCCAGTCTGATGGATGAACATCTCAAGAACCTTTTCCTTCATCTGTGGTTAAGATGGCAGCACTTCATTGAGATTCCTTGAATGGTAGCCTACAGAACAAATTATTATTATTTTTTTTAAACATTTATTGTAAAACATAGCTCGGTTCCAAATCTTTAATGACATGAATAAGCAGACAGTGATCTCACATGGCTCAAGTACACCGTTCACTTTGAGACAAAAGTTGTATAAATCAAGAATAGCTCCAAAAGATTCAGTGAGTGACTCATTAGAACGATTCTAACAGAGTCATTTTGACTGAATCATTTAAAAGAACAAGCTTGTAAGAGTAATTTGTTCATGAATTACGGTCGTTTTGACACTTTTATTTCTTTCTACAGCTTCATCCCAGTGTTGTTATGGTTAACTAAAACTAAATCGTTTTCATTAACTGATATAAAATAAAAAAATATATGTTTTTAATATTTAATATCACAAGCGCTTTGAGGTCTCAGAAAAGCGCTATATAAATGTAACGAATTATTAAATGTAACGAATTAATATAAATATTAGATTTATAAGAATTTTTTTTATGAAAATTAGAAATGTTTACTTGGCAATTAACTGAAATAAAATAAGTGGAAGTTGAAGTAATACAATTAATAATACTAAAACTGAAATAAATATAAAGCTATTAAGTGAAGCAAATGTTTATAATTTTTCTTCTTACAAAACTGGTTCTTGAGTTCCATGTGAATCGCTAAATCGGCATCGTCATTTGTCCATTTCGTTCTTGACAACACAGAATGATTCCCACTGAACGCACAAGGACGAATGCTTTCGTAATGGTGCACAATAGACCTCTAAGAGCTGGGAAAATATTCATTAATATGCAGATTTGGTGAATGGGAGCTTAACTTCAGGTTTTTTTTTTTTGTGTGAATGCAAAATGGGGAACGTTTTGTCCTTGACAGCAGAAGCGAAATTAACCAGACGTTTCCTCAGATTTGACAGCATATGTCTTCGATGTCCTCCCTTCTTTTCTTTGCATATCATGAGGCTTTTACAACTTGTTTGTTACCAGCTTTTAATTTGCGGTCTGTCACTCAAAGCTATCACATGACACCAGAGAAGACTTGGTGTACAGCGCAAGAGGCGACTTTTTGTAAGTGCTTTTGGTGTTTTGTTAATGTTTACATATGAATCGCTGTGTGATGATTCGTCAATAATTCTCATTTTTTGTTCCACAGAAACCATAATATTCTCATATTCCTGCACAAGATGACTTTAGGAAAAGCAGCCATCGTGGCGGGTTAAAGAGCAGATGGATTTCGTCTTTTCCCCCACCTTTATTACAAATACATGTATACACAGGCTACAAGTCATAATAGAGGTACATAACTGATCAAGAATATGTACAAATCCCATGTATTTACAGTACATACAGTGGTTTATAAAGGACATGCATCTTGTAACTGCAGTAGTATCATTCTATGAAACCTATCATATTATATTCCAAGTAAGTTATATAAATAATACGATTATTTGATACCTGCTCATGTACGACTAATATTCACATCACGTGGTTCCCTTTATGGATAACAGTGCTTTTATGAAAACTAGTCTTTTGTTAGAGGTTGCAAAGTGGCTTTAATCGGCATCTTCGGATGATAGACATTTCTGCCTGGCTTCGTGATCATCAAACGTCACTTTCTTATTCCGTTTAGGGTCGATCCAGGAGTTTCGAATCACTGCGTTGTTCGGCAGCGGATCCGCCTCGATGATGGACACCACCCGTTTCTTCATTTTACTTTTCAGGACATTCTGAAACTTCTGCCTTGTGAAGGCATACAAGAGTGGATGGAAGACCGTGGTGCCGTAGGCCATGACCAGAAAACCCATTCGGAGCTTGACGGTGAGGTCGCTAGGGCCTGCGCTGAGAATCACAGTGTTTAAAACGGTAATGGGCGTCCAACAGAGGAGGAACGTGGAGATGATTAGCAACGACATGCGGAAAACGCGCTTTTGCCGCTCACGGCGTTCCCGGTGGCGTTTGACGGCCCTTCGCAGGGCGATGATCACCGAGACTGACGTGCGCATGCCAAGTGGAGCATTTCCACGGTTTCCGGCGCTGCTCTGCGAGGCGTCCGTGATCTCGGGAAGCTGCTGTTCAGATGTCGACATGAGAGAGAAGTTCTTTTTCCTCCTTATCTTCTTCTTCTTCTTCTGCGTGGCATGGAAGCGCGTACCAATGCGGATGTTGAGAGCCTGCAGGATCTTTGCGTATGTCACTAGCATTATGATGGCAGTCAAACAGAAAATGGGGATTTGGGCCACTAGGTGGTAGTACAGACCAAGTTCGGTGTAATACTCGTTTACGTGCACAACGGCGGTCTGATTTGCTTTGGTGGGCTCCGGTCCCAAGAATCCCACTTCGATAAATGGCACCAAGAAGCTAGCAAAAGACAGCACCCAAATGCAACCCAACAGAGCCACTGCTCGTCCCATAGTCAGCACGCGATTGGCGGGTTTAACGGAGATGTCGTATCGGTCCAAAGTGATGGCTAGCACGTTAGCTGCCGTAGCTACGCTGGCGAAGGACACGCAGGCCTCGTGGAAGCAGCACACGAGCACCGTGTCGCTTTGCAATGACAGCATTAGCACGACGATAGTTAGCGGGATGCAGCAAACGCACACCAACACGTCCAACACGTGCAGGTTCATGGTGACGATGTTGCTAACGGAGTTGACCAGGTTGGACTTCATGCAGTAGAGCGCCAGCACGGTCAGGTTGCTGCTCAATCCCAGGACGATCTCCAGCATGAGGAAACCAGTCAGGGACACCTGGAAGCTGAGCGGGTACGGGATCGGGCCGGCCGCCGTCATGGCGGGACTCACGGCCTCGGTGATGTCAAGGACAGTTACGTTACTCATGGTGCTTTCTTCCTCCGTTGAGGGAGGGACGTGCATTATCCTGAAAGGTAAAAACAGCAGAATGCACAATCAGAGACAAAGGTAGAAAGACCAGGTGCATTTGCACAGCGTTGTTTCATTCATAATTTAATGTCTTGAAGATGAATCGATAGCTTGAATGACAGATAGATGGATGGATGGATGGATGGATGGACAGAGATGGATGGATAGCTTGAATGATAGATAGGTGGATGGATGAATAGATTGATGGATGGATAGACATAGATAGATAGATATAGATAGATAAAAATGGATACAATTCATTAAATACTTCTTCCTTTCATTCCAATTCGACTGCCTGAATTTCAAATTCACACTCGTTCACTCACTTCAGTTCTGAATTTTGTACAACCTCTTTGTTAGATCCACTACCAATCTAAGAGAAGAACAAATTAAGTTGTCTGTAATGGCCACAATAAGATTTATCATGGATCTCACTTATTGAGACCAACAAAACCATTAGATTAAGGAGTCTGTGGTAGATTTATGCTGGATTCGAATTACCGCCATATACAAAGTTCTGTATGTCTTACTTGTTCAGATTCCCTATGCGCCTGCTAATGGCTTTACATCTGAGGTTCCTGTGCACATTGACTAATAATGCATTGGTTATGCACTGGCCAGTCTGTATTAGGCGCTGCTATAAATAGACTCACTTTAGGCATTATTTTTTGTCCACAATGCATTTTCATTTGTTGCACAGTGATGGATTGCTCCATTTGCAAATGTGACTGTCTTTAGTGCTGCGTTTCATTCATCACCGTGAGAGAGAGAATTAAGAGAGAGAGAGAGGATTGTCGAGATAAGTATTAACCTGGCTTTTGTAATTTACTACATGTAGATGGATGCATCAAGGTGCCAACTGGGTACTAATAACTCTTTTTGTTTTGATGTAGGCCGACTGACACCTTGGAGTGAAACCATATGGAAACTCGAATGACTTCATGAGCTAAAACACAACACCTCACAGATCATCAAGCTTGTTTTCTGGACGTCGAACAACCTTGACGACTAATGACATCTGTCCAATAGTTTATTCTACACATTAGTTGACTTACCCTTCCCCTTCCAGGTTTTTTCTCAGCCTCGGGAGTCAGCAGTCGAGACGGGAGAGTCTGGAAGGGGTACAAGTTGTACATCAGCCCCAGGCATGGCCTTTCAAGGAAGTATTCTGCACTTCTTAATCCTCGTAATCCAAGCGAATCGCTCTCTTAATGATCAGGGATGATGTTTTTGTACTAAACCAATTGATATGTTTGGTCCCCTGCCATGTCCAGACCTAACAAAGAGTTGGCATTCCCGTTTTCTTTAACGCACTGATTGAGTCCAAAGGACATGACAAGTGATTTAGAGATAAACTGTCCATTTTCATTTTCTATCCTAGCTTGACCACTGAAAGCTTGCTTTCCTTGTAGCTCAATCAGTAGAGCGTTGGCGCTTGCAACGCCAAGGTCATGGGTTCGATTCCCAGGGAAAGCAAGAACTGATAAGAATATAAATGCGTACCTTGAAATGCAATGTAAGTCGCTTTGGATAAAAGCGTCTGCCAAATGCATAAATGAAAGTAATTGTTTTCGATTAATTATTATATCCACGTTAGGGTTAGGGAGTTGCTGTAATCTCGCTCGATACCATCAGCACGGTCTCATACCGTTCCTTCACTGCTGACATATTCCCGTTATTGCAGTTTTATGGGCCCTAGAAGGTGATAAATCCATATTGATTTGCTGATTTGCATGTGCCATCTGGTGAAGAATCCAAGGTCGCTGAATTGTTTAGGTCAGCATGAGGGCGTTGGGGAATTGGCAATGTAATTTCCAGTCCCCCTCACAGAAGGTCACCTTTAGGTTGCATTATCAATGCTTTCTGAAGCCCGTGATAAAAACTTTTCACATCCGTGGTGAGCATGGGAATGTCTTCCCCTGGGAAATCCACTCGTTCTGGCACGTCTTCCTGAGAGATGGCACTTTGGAAGCAGTTCTCTTCCACTCTTTGATTCCACAATCCTAACAAGAAAAAAGCAGAGAAGTGTTGATAAGTGAACAATCAATTATTCATTAAGCCTGCATCCAATCCATCATCAAGTAAGGACTTCCATGTGTTATCCATTCATCTTTTCCGAGCGGTCTGCGGAAATGCACACGCTCTGGTCTTGCTTAACGTCCATGTGAAGGTACGAGTAACATCTGCGAACCTGCAGGGGTTGATGGATGGGCCCGTGCATCTTGGGAACAATCTACAAACACTCATTTCCAAAGCAATACCTTTTAGGGAAGGTAACGCAATCACCTGTGTTGTTTTATGTCTGTACTTTCTCACATCATTTTTCAGTCAACGGCCCTGCAAGAATATGCCTGGATCACGTGTAACGAGGTGGTCGTGTTCCAGCCGTGAATGAGATTTTACACTGTAAATTTTTCCCAGATGTTACAGTCCGGCAGACTTTGACAGATCGAGGGGAAAACCGTAAACAGAATCGATTGGGTATTGGGGGTGAAATTTGTCAGCGGAGACGTGGATCAATAGACTAACTAAAGTAAGAATGCTGTTTACAGGCAGCGGCAAGTTAATCACAAAACGTAGACGTCCCCTCAAACATTCAGATAACGGATCGATATGAGGTTTTCAATGACAAATTCTTAAACTTTAACCTTTGGTTCCTTCAATCATAAAGGTTGCATTCTTGCAATAAGCATATTTTCCCCCCTTCATCCTTCATTTCACAGATTTATTTGAATATGATTTACTAGGGCATCTCCAATTTTGACAGATTGCCCTAGGTAGATGTGCTATTCCAAGTTTCGACATCTGCTCTTTTGAACGAACACTGTTTAAATGGTTTTACATCCAAAAACTCAGCCGCATGCATACTTGTTCAATAAAAAAATTTTCCACCAAAGTTATTCAATATCACCAGCTTACCTTTGCGCTCCCAGAGTTCTCATCTGTCATGCAATGTGGAGCAGCTACATCTTCACCGAAGCATCACCTGAGATCCACAAGTGCACAGACTTTTGTAGGCATTGCATGTCAGCGAGTCGTAAACCTGCTTCTCCTTGAGGAGCATGAATCAAATCCCGTCCGTGCGAACTGTCAGAGTGAAATAGACTGACTTTGATCTACTGTCCTGCTAACTGTTTCTTTCACTGTCTTGCTTCTTTTCCTCTCTTGATGGCACACTCGCTCGCACACTCTCTCTTCGAAACTGTGATGCATTGAAGTGTTACCGATGCACCCCTCTGTTGCTCCTCCAAAAACCTTGCTTGTCCCCCCTCTCTCTCGTTCGCTCCTTCTCTATCTTCGTCTCCCTCTCTCACTCACTGCGGCGGTTTTGCAGTGTTGCTCTCTGCTCTGATTGGTCTGTCGTAATGGGGTTAACCCTTTCCTCCCCAGAGAGTGGGGATGCACTCTTTTGTTTTCTTGTCGTTCTCTCCATCCAGCTTTTCCCTCTATCCTGCGATGGAAGCGCAGTCAGTCCCTGCGGAGATGCTTCGGTTTCTATTTAAACACTGTGTCAGAGTTGCATGTTTTCATTCATATTTGATGCCGTGCTCTGTGATGAAAATGGATATGTGTCTACTGGGAAAAGGACACAAAAAGAATGTGGCTGTGTTATAAACCTAGCGAGCTGTCTATGTAGGCAGCATTTTATGGTGCGCAGGCAGTTTTTAAAGACTATTACTTCTTAATTTTGGCAACATTTTGGCTGAAACAGCATGGCATGCATTCATAACGGAGAAGGCAGTGTCAGAATGTTTTGCGATGAGCTCAGTGGGAAAAAATATATAATTTGTCCAGTACCTATAGCCCAGCTATAAGTACCTATAAAAATGATACATGCACCAATAAGACCGATAAGCCGATAATTATTTTGGTATGTTATGATAGGTGAATTTAAGCATCACAACATTATAATGTACAGAATGAAAAAACAATTATAGATAGATAGATAGATAGATAGATAGATAGATAGATAGATAGATGGATAGATATTTAATACAAATTATATCAATTTACAAATCCTTTAATTTAAAAAAAGTTATATAATGATATTAAATATATTATGTATTCCTATTCATTTTAAGATTAGCTAAAGATTACATTGTACCAATGTTAGAAAATTATTAGTATTTTTAAAGATGAACATTTAACAAGTAGATGTAATATTACATATCTAATATTGACCGATAATTTCTTATATCAGCCGATAACCAATATGAACATTTTACATTTAGTCATTTAGCAGACGCTTTTGTCCAAAGCGACTTACAAATTAGGACTTAATTAAGCGAGTCATCGTGAAGAGGCAAGAACGACGCAATAAGTGCTCAAAATACGAAGTTCAGCCATTGTTCAGAGTAGCATAAGCCTGATAAGGGAGGATTAAAGGAAAAGGAAAGATTTTTTATTTTATTTAATTTTTTTAGGTTAAGTGCTCACGGAAGAGATGGGTTTTCAGCTGTCTTTTGAATGTTGTCAGGGATCCTGCTTTCCGGATAAGGGTGGGGAGAGCATTCCACCAGCTTGGAACCGTGAATGAGAATGTTCTGGAAAGTGATTTTGTGGCTTTCTGTGATGGAACCACGAGACGTCATCAAAAAGTAATTTTGAGAATCGAGACGTTATTATGAACATCAGATTAATTAAACGTACATGATCTTACCCAACATATTTTTGTGTAATATAGTGTATTTTAGATGCTATTGTCATGTGCTTAATGCTAATGGTAAATTATTTAAATCAAAGTCGAGTCTAACATGCATTTTACAAAGTTGAGCGCTATTTGTACGACGTAAGAAAAGCTGCATATATCGATAAAATTGTTCACTTACGAGATTCCAATTGAAACCGACTGTGTAGGCGGTAGGCAGCTCACTAGGATTTGAAACAGAGCATGTGTTATATTTAGATGATGGGAACACTTAGCGTGTGTGTGTGATAAGTAAAGGAATTGTGATTGATAGTTTCAATTAAACCGGCCTGTCAGCTGGCAGAAGGAGCAGTCTTTCTCTATTCATTTTGTTTGGCTCATTTGGCAGGTAAGGGGGGGCGTTGAAAGTGACAGTCGTAACAAGAATGTGTGTGTTGTTCATATTTGAAGCACTTGTTGGCGTGCAGCTCTCCGTTCTGAAATGCACATGTTGTATTATTAAGTAGTAAACAGCCTTCTATAGACACGGCGGCAGCGCTGCTGAAAACTTTTTACTAAAACCAGGCTCAATATTTCAGCTGCCATTAATATTTCAGCATGCTTTCCCAGCAGCCTTCCAACACTGCAGACTAATATTCGGTTATTCCTAACCATTTTTCTGTGTTGAGTGTTGGAGAGAAAAGACACTAGCAATAGCAGACAGCATTGTGTGTGTGCTGTGAATAAAAATGCACAATGATCATTCTAAATAACTATTTTGATTGACTAATCCTCCCTCCGCAATCATGTGTGTCCTTACATGTTTGTCCATATGCAAATCAGACAGATGAAGGCTGTGAGGAAAAAAGAAGATATAGTAAGTATATTTTACAAATATGTTGACATGCATTTAGAAGAAAGTACTGTGGTGGTAACAGATGCTAATATACAATTTTCGGTAACACTTCATTTTACAGTGTCATTGTTACATGTTACATGTAGTTACTATAGTAATAACTATAAATGATGCATAATTACATGCAACTAACCCTCAACCAAACCCTAATCCTAATACTAACCTTATAGTAAGTACATGTAGTTACTTAATATTACTCAGTACTTAAATGTCTAATTACACTGCAACAACGACACCTTAAAATAAAGTCTAACCCTGTTTTCTAGCTGATTCTTATGGCATATAGCAAGGTAAAGGTTATTTACAATAATAACATGGTTTTACCATGGTACATATCCAAAAAGCCTGAGCAATGAGATTTACCATTGAAGTGCCTTGAAATGCGGAGCATTATTCAATGTTGATGTAATTTCCACTGAAACAGGAAGACAGGGCGGGACATATTGAATAGCTCCTCCCATTTTTAAAATAGCCAATAGCATTTAGTTTATATCACAGCTTGGCCAGAGCCGTTGAGCTCGGTAAAGCTGCAGTTTCCTCCTGATCTCTACCCCGGAAATCCAGAGTTCTCGCGAGAGCACATGTTGAATTTGCTCAGAGAGTTTACTCGTAATGCTCATTAAATATGCCCTTGTAGCCGAGCTGCACCAATCACATCGAGTTATCTGATATAGGCGGGCCAGAGGCGAGCTAAACAGAAGACGACAGCGCTGTGACGTCGAAGTCATTAGTAAACATTGCAAGATGGCTATGGATGAGCACCAGTTGTTTGAAACGGCTTTGGCCGCTACAATGAACGAGTTAGACTTGGCTTTTTATCTAAAAGAGGAACAGAAGACGGCGCCCGAATCGTTCCTTTGCAAGAAGGATGTTTTTGCTGTTTTGCCGACCGGATACGGCAAGCGTCTAATCTGCCAGTTAGCTCCGGTCTGGATAAGTCACCCCATGTATTGTTGTGATTGGTCGTAGTGTTATCCAATTGCGTGCAGTGAGATTTTCAAATGCATGCTTGGTGCCGCCCCTCGAGTTGGGTGATTTTCATTACTCAATGCCAGACCCTTAATCTTTCAGATTTGGGTCTAGATTTCCAGGCTACCTAATCTCTAGTCTCGGCCTCAGATCCACGGACCGTTGGCTGAACATCTGATGCATATGGCACACTTCTCTGGAAACACTTCAGCAGTTTCAAAGTCGCGATCTGATTGGTTGAATTCTACAGAATGCCTGTGAGACGCGTGTGTCGCGTTCTTTAACGGTCCGCCTGGAAACAAATGCCGTGGCGCCAAAACCCCTTCGTGGAAGAAGAACACCGTTGTGTTTACAACTTGACAATGAGCGCTTACCAGGATCAACTAACCGCTGGATTTTCAAAATTATGTGAAGTTCGCGGCTCCATTGTTGCAGTGAACTTGCACGTTCTTGAATGAATAATTAATTAGATGCATGCCGGTCTGTTATTGTAGAGACATCGACATTATATTCTCATGCTCCTAAATATGACGTGGAACAAAACGAACTGTGATTGGTTGCATTACATATCAGTCAAACGTCCTCTAAGGCGGTCCTTGACCAAGAAAAGCTGCGATAGAGTCCAGAGCTTCTGCCGTCAGTCTGAAGGTCTGGCTACGCGAGACTACCTAATCTCCAACATATCTTCTCCTAATCTCCTTCATATCACTTTAAAATACGGCATACTGTGCAGAATTCAAATGGGTCCAATATGTTTATCGGTCTGCGCCGACTCTATCGTGCCATCGTGTCTCTGGACCGGAGCTGCGGCGGCTCGCGTGACACAAACGTGAAACCAGACTTTATTTGTCTCAATGGAAAGCATATTTCAAATCATCTCTATCGTTCCCTATCCCCTATATAGTGCACTATGTCACCATGTAGAAAACAGTAAATGTGTTAACAAGTGACCGATTTCAGCCGCAGCTTCAACATCTATTTATAATGTAGGGGGCGGAGCTTCAGATTCTTAAGCGCATTTGATTGGACAGAAAATCTGATGAGAAGCTGAAGTGCAGCGTGATGTCATCAAAATCATTGATCCATATTGGCGGAAGTGAGAGACTTCAAAGTTTTGAATGCTTATATCTTCTAAATGTGAATTCCGTCATTGTTTTGCAGCACACTAACTTTTAGATAACAATAAGACTCACATATTCATACTAAAAGCCAAAAAACTTCCACTTTAAGTCACTTTTCTGGAGTGGCAGACAGCAAGTCGACTGGGAATTCCAGCACTCAAGCGCTGTTTCGATCCGTCTGCTATCGCTATGTGAGCAGAACAGCAAAAGCCCTATTGGACGTCTGGTTTTTCTAGGCCTGGCCGTGCGAGAGGGTCATTTCACAGGGCTAGAAATCAGCTTGAGAAAGGCAGAGATCTCCGCAGCGGCTCTTTTATCTCTCTCCTGCAGTGCCACTCATGGTCTTTGTAGCCGGAGTGTGTGCGGCAGCGTCCCAGTAGATTAACACAACGCTAATAGAGCCGCCTGCCTTTGTGTTACTGAAGTGGCGGCAGTGTTTTAATCACTCTCCTCTTAATACGCAGAGTAAATCTGAACACTTTCTCGGCTGGAGCAGCGAAAAACGAGAGCGAACAGGATGAAGAAAATGTTTTAAATTTTATGTGAAAGATATAAGCTTCCGAAAGGAATGAATTAAGCGCACTTGTACACTCAAGTGTCCTGAGGGAATCATTTTAGCGACTTCAGATGGCCCACATGTAAATCAGCCAGTGCAGATTAACATATTCATTTGAGTTTATTGCTATGTCGTTTATTTTGATGCTGCTGTTCATCGACACTGTTGTATTTAGTCTGAATTTATCGGTTTAATTCAAAGCTGTCACCCTATTCAAAATTAGTTTTTGTTCGAGATAAAGTCATTTCATCTGATGATTTCATATAAAATGATTCTGCTCCCTTCAATAGATTCAGTGTAATTTATATGATAACTAAAAGTTATCATATATATCTCATATATATATATATAGCTCAAGTTAGCTTCAGACACGTCTATGTTTATTGGTGCGTTTTCTTATGCTCTTTCAACCTTTTAATAGCTTCTTTTAGCCAAAGTTTGGACATTCCTTCTGAAACATTACATTAATTGTACAAGAAACTTTGTTCAGTTTTTAAAGCCCTTCATTGCATGTTCTTTATGATTTTATTTATTTATTGATTTGACAGTTTGATGTAGTTTTGCATCCATTGTTTATACATACATTATTCATTTATTGGTACACACGTGTTGTTTTTCAGCCGTAACATGTTTTCAATCCTCTTACTTTAGTGCTAAATGTTCATCTCTGTGCAATCAATAAATGATAATTGGTCGTGGGCCTCCGCTAATGTACTTATACTCGAGCCGACGACTGCATTTATAAGCCCTTTGATGTTTAAGCAAACAAATCACTCATCTTTGTTTGCGTTTATGACACTACATCTGATTTGTGAGCGATACCCTGTAGCCTGAAGTGATTAATCTTTATTGTTGAAGCTTGTAAATTTGATAATGTGGCCAGTGAGGCAAGACTGTTTTGTCTGTGTGTAATTGTGGCCTCTCTCTATCTTTCCCCCCTGTTGTCTCATTGCATCATCTGTTGTTATTAACATGTGCTCTGATTTGTTTTCTGCATGTGTTTTGTGTCATCTCCAGTCCTCTGTGGTGTCAGACTAACTGGTTACATGAATTAGAGCTGGTGAGGTCACATAATGACTGAAGGCACACATGAATGCCATCGCTTGTCATAAAAATTGGGGCGTCAATTAAAGAATTATAGTGGAAGGTGATTGTTATTGGTTGTAATTGTAAATGTTAAACGAACATTTAATTTTTATTTCATGTATTGATGTCATTTAACCCATTTATAAGGTGATGGGTTCGTACGACGAAAATTTCCTTGACAGATAGCTAACATCCAGCTTCCACACCTAATCCAGCTTCCATCATTTCCTCTTCATTTTTTGGATCAGTGCTAAAAAAGCTACTTTTGTCAGCAAGATAGAAAGGAATATGAAATTGGCCAATCATTGAGACTTCCGAATTCATAAATGTGAGGGCTTGAATGCAGCAGTAATCTAGTAAAACTGGAGAACAAATCATACCTGAAATCATACGGTTATTATGTTGCAAATGATTGCATTTTGAGGTGGATGCAATTTCAGTTTATAGATGAAGTAAATCTGCTTCTTTTTAGGCCTTTTGTTGGTTTTAGCTGGTCTCACAGCCTGACCAAGCTGGTTTAACTGGATGACCAACTGGTATACCAGCCGGACCAATGTCCAAAACATCTTGAAATCCTTCAAACCAGACCAGTTTGACCAGTGGAAACCATCTTGGTGCAAACCACCTGAGGCTAAGTTCAGAGGTCTTCAACCTTGGGGTCAATTGCAGATTATGTTTACAATATATTTTCATTTTTTGTAAGGCCATTTTCTACGCATAAATATAAAATATCTGGCTTATTTCGTGCTTAAACTGTTCAGTGAAATAGCATTACTTGGATGCAAACATTCATTCGATTTATGCAATTCAACATATCCACTACGGTGCATCCCTGGAGAAATTTTGGAGCAATAAAAGCTGCTGAATACTGTCTGCTAACAATAGTGCAAGGCCAGATTCAGCACGCTTTACATCAGTGCCAAACGCTGGATATAATAGCGGCGATGAAACACTTTCAACACTGAACATCAATCCTCATTAAAAAAGGCAAGTTCTAGTCCAAGTGATTTGTTTTAGTATTTGTGAAAGACTCAGTAGGCTATATCAATATTGACTAATCGTTTAATAGTAAAAAATGGTTTATTATTAAGAATGCATTTTACCAGTTATGCTTAATACAGTTTTTGGCTGGACAAAAAAAAAAAATGCTGATAAAAAAAATAATTTGAGCAGAATAATGTTGCAATTTTGACCATTACATTGATATTTAAATGCATTTATAAAGTAGATGACAGGTCGATTATATTCCAGCATACAGTATACACCAAAAGAGACAGAGAGTCACTGCAAACCCCTTGACTTCCTGTTTGAGTTGCATGTTTACATTAGCCTGTTAGCGTGAGAAAGGACAGGTCCGCTGTTTCAGAACGCAGCAGACATGCTCCAGAGGACACATTGTTCACCCCTCGGTCAGAGATTCACAAGAGAAACTGCTATGTCATGCATTAAAAAAAACCTGGGGTTCGCCACGCTCGGTTTAGTATTACAAGGGCTCCGTTACGAAACCTAGTGAGCCGTGTTGCTGTCTACTACACCCTATACACTGACAGTGAGGACGCATGCTAACCTAAATACAAAAAAACCCAATGGAAAACACAGATTGTCCGATGAACTCAGTTATTTGTGGTCTACACAACAAAATTTAGTTTTTCTCTTAAACTTGATGTCTTTGCTTTCAATTAATGTAATTCTCTAAAATGTGCGATATAGATTAAATTATGTGAACCAATCAAGTAGTCCAATGATTTTTTGATGTTGACTTAACTGAAACTCCAGTTCCCAGCATGCATTGCATGAGACTTGATTGGGAGGGTAAAAAATTAAGTATTTTTTGTGGTTTTGAACAAGATGAGAAAGAGGGAGACTTGATATAGTGTTTAGTGTTCGATTGTGTTTTTGGATTTAGAAGCATTTAAATTACACTGGGTTATCATTGTGGTGAAGAGATTTTGCTTGGGTTGAGGATGTCCTGCTGAAAAAAAAAAAAACACAGCTAAAACCAGCCTAAGCCGGTTTGCTGGTCTTAGCTGGTTTAAGATGGACTTCCAGCCTGGTCAAGTTGGTGTTCAGCTGGTTTTAGAGGGTCTTTCAGCTGGTCTCCCAGCATGACCAGCTAAGACCAGTCTGGTCAGCTAAAAAAGTGTCTAAAACCAGCCTGGGAGACCAGCTAAAAACTGGGGGTGTTTTCAGCAGGTCTGCATCTGAAATCACATTCTTCCTAATCCCTAGTATAGTAGTTGAAAAACAGTGTTTGAAAAAAGTAGTATGACCAAATTCACAGTATTAATAAAACAGACGCATAATATAAAATTAAATGAATTAAAACATATCAGGGATCCATATAAAACCACTTCAGAACGACTTAAATCGATGATGTTGAAGTTACTGAACAATTTATGCCTGTGTTACTTAATTGATTCATGTTGAACTGATGTAAATGGTTAAATCATGTAAATCCACACTTTTTTCAGTGCGTTGCATGTCGTCATACAAAATGCACCCTTAGCGATGTGCACGGGAGACTAGAAATTAGCATTAGCAATGTTGCTGATGTTGTCGTGTGGTAATAATAAGCATAAAATACACAAATATTGGGTCAAATACTTTATGCAAATTAATCAATGAATTATTTGTAGCCTATGTATTTTTCCCGCTTTCTCCAGCATCTTAAAAAAAAAAAAAATCAGCTCTCAGCCATGCATTTTGGTATTGCCTTTTCCGCACAATCCACATAATTATAATCTTTTTCGAATTGCATACATGTTTATAATGCCTTAAAGGGATACTCCACTTTTTTTGGAAATAGGCTCATTTTACAACTCCCCCAGAGTTAAACAGTTGAGTTTTACCGTTTTCGAATCCATTCAGCCGATCTCCGGGTCTGGCGGTACCACTTTTAGCATAGCTTAGCATAGATCATTGAATCGGACAGGACCATTAGCATCTCTCTCAAAAAAATTACCAAAGAGTTTCGATATTTTTCCTATTTAAAACTTGACTCTTCTGTAGTTACATCGTGTACTAAGACCGACGGAAAATTAAAAGTTGTGATTTTCTAGGCTGATATGGCTAGGAACTATACTCTCATTCCAGCGTAATAATCAAGAAACTTTGCTGCCGTACCATGAGTCCAGCAGGCGTAATGATATGACGCAGCGCCTGAAAATAGTCCCTAGCTCAGTATCTTTCAACGTGACCGGGACTAAGTTTGTCTAACCTATTAGACCTATTTTCATTTTCCGTCGGTCTTAGTACACGATGTAACTACAGAAGAGTCAAGTTTTAAATAGGAAAAATATCGAAACTCTTTGGTCATTTTTTTTAGAGAGATGCTAATGGTCCTGTCCGATTCAATGATCTATGCTAAGCTATGCTAAAAGTGGTACCGCCAGACCCGGAGATCGGCTGAATGGATTCGAAAACGGTAAAACTCGACTGTTTAACTCTGGGGGAGTTGTAAAAAGCCTATTTCCAAAAAAAGTGGAGTATCCCTTTAAAGTAGGCAGCTCAGTAGGTTTCAAAATGCAGCCAAAAACTTGATGAACGCAGAGATATTATAAAGTCAAGTTTTGCTCAATTTAACCACGTTGATTGACACCACCAAGGTTTATTTTTTGATGTAACAGATGCGTAAGCACATCACCAGGACATTGAACGCTGAGTAAATGTTTGTACGTGAATCACATGTTGTTTGTCCTGGCCATATAAAATATGTCGCATATTTATTTTTTCTCCCAGGGACCCTAAACAACACACTGTGCGCTGCGGGATCATCCGATGGTTATCACGTGACGGTCACTTGAACGTTTGGGACGTGGACTCATCAATCACGGCGGCCCACGTGCGGTTCGAAACCCGTAACCTCCCGCGGAGAGGTTCTGAAGATGCGACGTGCTGTTTGTTTTTCCACATCAAGAGAGCTCTTCTCTCGGAGAACCAGAGAAACTTCCATGTAAACATTTGACGTGTGAACATAGAATGCAGAGAAGAAGGTCTCCCACTTTCTCACGCTGAACGCATCAGTAATTGTCAGGGCTTTCGAAAGCGGGATGAGCGCCTCCATAATGCTCCTCTTGAAGTGCCATTAGCATTTAGTACTGACAGACTGACTGATCTCTTCCCCGTTCCGGTAGTGATGACCGATATTAGCGATGCCGCTGCGGTCTCAGAATGAACGAGCTGAGATGTTGATCTTGGCCCGCTCTAGTGTTTTGAATATGTGGTTTATTTTTGGAATTTATAATAATAATTGAAAGCCGTTTTACTCTATTATTTGGTGCTCAAGTCTTAGATTAGTAATCTAGTCCAGTGTACATACCAAAATGTTTGTTATCTGTGGCGAAAATCCAGCTTTTAATGTTGTTTATATGTCTATGTAGTGTTTTTAATGTGCTTTAAGACAAACCATGTGTAAATTCATAAGTCGACAGCATTGCTGAGTATTTTCTCCTTAAAACTGCAGTGAACCAAAGACATGGTTTGAAATCGCTGGTGTTTCTGATGTCACAAACTACCTTGTAACCAATCAGATCAACGTGTGATCGTCAACGAGTGGACCTCTGAGCTGAGTGAGTGAGTGGAGGCGGGTCTCATTTGCATATTCATAGAACTGTATACTAAATGAGGCAAGGGTGTAGAAGTACATTCAAGATATTTGAAGGCATGAAGAATATAAAACGTTTAAATATGTCATTTTGGTGATTAAAGATGAGTTTTCAGGAATACAATTATTGACTACAGGGGGATTTTTAGATGGAGTTCATGCAGGACGAGAGCAAAGCAGAATTCAATGGAACAAACAGAAAGAAAGGGTTTTGAGGTTTGTAAAAATTAGATGCAGTGCAACAGACAAAAGCATTTATCTGAAATATTGAAATTATGGGCATTCAAAGGTAGCTGTGTATTCTGGTTAAAAAAAACATTTTGCAAGCAGCATATCAATTGAAAATATTTCAGTGTATTATAGATGTTTTGCAAACCCATCAAATCAAATTTCTATTTGGCGTAGTCCATGAATCTTTACAGTCCGGCTTCTTCCAAACCTGCTTGGATGGCCATCAACGGCGTGTAGTTAATATTCAACAAACTGCTTCCACACCTGCTGCTGAGAATCATGCATTAACATACAGTCATCGTCCCATTTGGGAACATTTCCGGTTCTTTAAATGCATAGAAGAGCAGAGGTGGGATTAGCTTTGGGAAGCACCTGGAAGATAATGCCGTCTTTCTATTTCCCAGAGATTACGCTGGAGTATCAGGCACTTGATCTGCCAGCCGTTACAGAGCGCGAGGTTAACGGAGGTCAGCGGCCTTTTCCCAAACCAGGAAATTAAAATAGGTGATCAGGAAGCAGGAAGGAGAATGGAAAAACGAGAGCAATTGAATGATGGATGTGAAAAGAAAAAGAGCATGAGAGAGAGGATGTGTTTGGAGTAGCATAAACCTTATTGATACTTATTTTCATATATTATTTGAAACATTAATCATTACATATTGTTTCAGTTTTTTAATTACAGCAAAATATTAATTTATGCATATATTATAGTATATATAATATGTATTTTGTTTATTATTAAAGTAATATAAAGATATATAGATACAATAATGATATATCACAGTATTAATATTGTTGTATTTTTATATTTATATATTTTTGATATATTTATCAAAATAAGTGTAGTTGATACTTATTTTCATATATTATTTGAAACATTTATCATTACATATTGTTTCCCTTTTTAATTACAATAAAATATAAATTTGTATATGTATATATTATAATATATATTTAGTTTATTATTAAAGTACTATAAAGATAGATAGATACAATAATGATATATCACAGTATTAATATTGTTGTATTTTTATATTTATATATTTTTGATATATTTAATTTAATTATTTTTATATGCAGTAATTCCATTCTTTTAAGAATGAAAGATATCCATTTTAATTTCCAATTTGATGATTTGAAACCACTCACATGTAACTTTAATGCACATTGTGGCATACTATTATTGAAATGTTTATTGTCAAATAACAGCTACTTGTTCACATAATTTTTTATAAAGTAGTAGGCATGATTCAGTGTATTGAATACTGCAGAGTTTTAGCTATTTTTTTCCAGAGATCAGGTAGAAATACTAATGTTCACCTTGACACACGCTTGTTAAAAAAGGGGGTCTGGGATAAAAAAGGAAAAGCAAGTTTGCGATTCCTCCCGGACATCAAAGGTGTGCAGACGCTTCAGTGTGTCCCGGCACAAACACACACGGCCTGAATATCTGATCAGACGCAGTGGCATCAGGCTTTTAGTATTCTGTGCAGAGAGAAAGCTGTCTGTCCAAACCTCGGGCTGAAAGCTTGCCTTGTAAATAGCAGTTAAATTCGAGCATCCACAGGCTGCGCTGTTGAAAGCAAAGAGATTTCGGGATCTGCTGTTTGTAGAAAACAAGGTTGATGAAAAAGGGAAGAGTCTGTTTTCTGCTTTCCTGCTGGGTAAACATCATACCCAGACCACCCAGACTATTGGCAAGGGTGAATCTAAGCAACAACATTTTGCATAAAGGAATGGAAGTCTATTTTAAATCACCTTTTCATTTTTGACATTGACAATTAAGCACATTTAACACACACACACACCCTCTCACCCCCCCCCCCCCCCCCCCTCTCTCTCACACACACACACACACACACACACACACACACACACAGTAACTATCTGCTTATTTATACTGTAAAGTTGAATTGCAAATTTTACATTGTTTTATTTGATGTAGTGAACTACATTTACACTTAATGTTAAAGAATTATGTCCAAACTTTGTTATATTTTTCTTGATTTATCAATGCAATCCAAAGTAATGCAGTAATGAGTATTTATTTTATCCACCCATCTATCCATAAATCCATCCATCCATAATGCAGTATGAGTATTTTTATAATTATTTATTTTAATTATTTAATTGATTTTATCCATCCATCCAGCCGTCCGTCCGTCCGTCCGTCCGTCCGTCCGTCCGTCCGTCCATCCATCCATCCATCCATCCATCCAGCCGTCCGTCCGTCCGTCCGTCCGTCCGTCCGTCCGTCCATCCGTCCATCCATCCATCCAGCCATCCATCCAGCCGTCCGTCCATCCATCCATCCATCCATCCATCCATCCATCCATCCAGCCGTCCGTCCGTCCGTCCGTCCATCCATCCATCCAGCCATCCATACAGCCGTCCGTCCATCCATCCAGCCATCCATACAGCCGTCCGTCCATCCATCCATCCATCCATCCATCCATCCAGCCGTCCGTCCGTCCGTCCATCCATCCAGCCATCCATCCATCCAGCCATCCAGCCATCCAGCCATCCATCCATCCATCCAGCCGTCCGTCCGTCCGTCCGTCCATCCATCCATCCATCCATCCATCCAGCCATCCATCCATCCATCCATCCATCCAGCCATCCAGCCATCCATCCATCCAGCCATCCATCCATCCATCCATCCATCCATCCATCCATCCATCCAGCCATCCAGCCATCCATCCATCCATCCATCCATCCATCCAGCCATCCAGCCATCCAGCCATCCATCCATCCATCCAGCCATCCAGCCATCCATCCAGCCATCCATCCATCCATCCATCCATCCATCCATCCATCCAGCCATCCATCCATCCATCCATCCATCCAATGTAATTTAATGCAGAGAATTTGGGATGAAAATGTGCCTAATGCCTAATTAAAATATGAAAAGGACATTTCTTAGTGAGATTCACCCATAAAGTCTTTCCTACTTGTTCTGGCTTCATCTATAAAATGTTACGTAAGCCAGAACAGGCGGACAAGACTTCAAATCTATAAAAATTTTGATGCAACTCTGGCAAATCCAGCGTCCAGTTCCTCCTCAGAAACATTCATAGTAACAGTCCAGGAACTTGTAAACATGCCTTTGGTTTCCTGACAGACTGATAAAAACCTGCGCATCTTCATTCACGGAAAATGCATAAAATCAGCCTTTTTTGTGTGTGCATATGCGTCAGTCCGTCTGTAGTTGATCCGTGAGCATATGTGATGTCGCCACAAGCACTGACTAAAGCCACACACGTTATCACTGCTGTTTAAAGGTCATCCGCTCGGACGCCTTGTCCTGCCTTTATCTTCATTTCAAACCTGCTACCATTCATTTCAGTCTTTCGTCCCTTTCTTTTTTCTCACTTTGTACCAGTCTTTTTACCCTCAGAGCCATCATAATTGAATAACCTTTACATCAATAGAGTAAAACACTCTTTGCTCCTTCTCAAAGGGTCATTGAGACGAAACACGGTCTCAAAGCTGGCTTTATCAACAGGTTTTAATGGCTGTTTCAAAGGAGTAGGGAAATCCAGTGATGCTACTAGATAAACTATGTTTTATATAGTTTAGCTTTTGTAATCTGCTTCTGAGATCAAACTAAGTTCAAACGTTTAATACTTAAAAGCAACACTTAAGGAACTTTTCCTCTTCGGTCCCCCTACAGGTTGGAAGCGGAATTGTCCATTACCGCTGTCGTAAATTATTTAGCCTATCGCAGTCTACTGTCGCACGCACGCTCGCTGTTTATCCAGCACTGGCTTTGAATGAACGATGTTCACAGACAAGGTAGAGTATGTTGCATGATTTCATGAAAGTATGATGTATTGCGACATCAGAAACGAAGAAAAACGAAATAATGACTATTGTAACGCTTGACGTAAAGCAAGTCAAATTTGTAGTTTTCTTTTGTCTCATTCGAACTACAGAAACGCGATCCGGTTTGGCAAACTTGCATAGTGTTGTTATAGCAGATATAGGGCTGCAAAGTGAATCCAGAAGTGCCGTTCACCCTGTTACGACTTGATGAACCACTGATACGATTTTGGAAACATTAATTTAAGGTAACATTTTTTTTTACTTAGAGTTGCTTTAAAGCTGCCGTCGGCAAGTCTGGCAGATTGGGTCGATTAGCCAAAATTTTGAATGTTTACAACTCTCATGCCCCTCCCCACTACCAGCGAGCACCCTCCCATCGAGGTCGTGCTCGTCAGTGCGTCACTGTGCGTGTGTACCTGATTTTCTGTGAACGCGTCCGTCTCTTCAGCATCTATGGCCCTGTCCCAAATGGCGCACTTCATGCGGACTTTCGGTCTCGTGGACTTGAATTGCGCGTGCTCGCTGAGTCTACGAGTCCGTAGGCCGTCCCATTCAGCATTTTACCGCTCTGAAGTGTGCTCAGCAGCGCCCCCTTTGTACCCTTGAAGCGGTCTTCCACGAAGCCCGCATAGATGCAGGCTCCACGCACTTTAACTACCCAGGAATCCTTGCGAAAGGCCAATCAGACAACAGATGGGAGGAGATTTCACTCACGGATAATTGTTGACATGGCTGTGAAGAAAATATTACTGTTTTTATGACCTAAATGTACATTTTACCAGTTGTTACCTACAGTTTATACAAACATTATGGTCATCGACCAGTGGTTGATGTCTCAAACATAATAATAGCGTGTTTAATAATACGATCGCATTATGATTCATTAAATAAATAGAACTGAATGGCAGGGCTTTACTGAGTCATATGTAAACATAGTATGAATATTGAAACCTGTAAATTGAAAAAAATATGTTTAAATTATGTTTTAAAATTGTAATCTTAGTTCAAATGGAACATTATGTATTATTATGTACAACTGTATACATCATTTAAATAAGCATGATTTATCTATTGTCTAATGCCCAGGTGATATGCATAATATCAAAATATAGAACTGTAAAATTAGGCTGTGTAGTGGACATGCAGATAAGACGTCGGAGCGCAAAAATGTGATTTCTCCTGTCCAACAACAGCCAGACCGTTATTTCCGGCATGCCGATCGAGTCTGTCCCAAAAATACCTCTCAATGCGCCCTCGTGGACTCGCGCCAAGGGCCCGATAGGTCTGCACTACATGACGTCACCAAAGTGTGGACTCTGAGGAAGTCCACAAGTCCGGAGTGTGCCATTTGGGACAGGGCCTATCAACACCATGGACTCGGAGGTAGGCTGCCCTGGCTAATCTATCCATAGATAGCAATAACCGAGGAATTGGACGCTTGTTAGTAGATTTTCTCTCCGCCATCACGCTTCATGCAATCTCCAGGCGAACTTCATGCGTGGCGTGTGCATGTGATATTAACGTGCGCGAGTGAGGGGGGATCTGTGGCGTGTGCACGACCTGTGATTGACAGTCAGATCTCACACCCCCCTGCGCTGATTGGACCTGATGAAGCGGGAGCGCTGGATTTTTGCAAAACAAATAACACGCTCCAGGTGGAGTTAGAAGCTCGGGGTTTTTTCTAAAACCACCTTATTTATGTTGTTAGGGGTTTGTTCATATCACTAACCCGGGCTATTTTGAGCCACAGACTAAGGTTAAGTGGCCATTTATAGCCTATATCTAAATATTTTATTATTATTTATTTATTTATTTATTACAGCTTTTGCTGTGCTTTTCATAAATTAATTTCATATCTTAATTGATGTTCGTGTTTGTTTGGCCTTCACTTAATCTGCTCTTTTATTGTCTCAGGTTCATCTCTCTGAAAATCCCCCCGGAGCGCTCGAGCACGACAGCCGTAATGAACTTAATAACCGTGAAATGAAGTTTTGTGTTCTACTGAGACGAGGGAAGTTTCTGTGAGTAAATACTTGTCTCATTCTGCACTTTTTTTGTTGAAGAAAATGACATGACACAGTAAGTTTTAATAGCAGAGACAGGATTCTGCACGGCATAAATGTTCAATTATCACTGTTTTCATGATTAGTCCATTCAGAGCATGAACAAAACTAATCGACTGCGGATTTGGTTTCAACTATGATGACGTTATTTGTAATGGACTTTTTGTTAGACTCAATGATATAATTGCCTCGTTTTCTCTTCCGCTGCGTGTGCAAGACTGTTGATTATGAGCTGATAGCTCCAGAATAAGCTCAAGTGCCTCATGCCTGGCTTCTAATCCACGGACAGCTTAAGACAAGCCTCGTTTTGACTTTGTACGCAGCGTTGCTCTTTTAATGGTTTAATAACTCATTCAAAAGCATTTATTTTAGGTGCACGACACACTTCAGTAAGCGTTGAGACTCCCTGGTTTACACTACAAAATATAATGCAGAGGTTTATTTTATGCATTTTTGCATCAAATAAATGCATTTTTTGTTTTTCATAGACAAACCCCAAAATTGATTTTTATTTATTTATTTATTTTATTATTCTGCCCTGATTGAATTGAATTTGTTGTATTTTCATTGCAATGCAACCAACCAATTCATTTTTTATCTGAAATTAGACAGGCCTATAACACACCAAAATTTATCTGCCCATTTTAACTTAAATTTATTTCATTATATTTATTAAATTTATTGAATTTATATTCAATGTAACCAACCAAAATATATGTTTTTAAGTTAATCAGATTAATAGGTTAATTTGGCCATATTTTATTTTATTTTATTTTATTTTATTTTATTTTATTTTATTTTATTTTATTTTATTTTATTTTATTTTATTTTATTTTATTTTATTTTCAATGCAACCAACTAAATAAATTTGTTATGTGACATTTTCGGACAGGTAAATCTGAAATTGGATAATTTTTGGCTTCCCATATGGGTCATAATTAAATAAAAACAACCAATTTGATTGATTTGTAATTTGAGATGACAGTGCATCCTGTGGTGTGACAATGGCCCAACTCAGATGATGTCCGAGATATGATGCGTCATGCGTGTTCCTGTTTCCTTACAGACCCAGTGTGTGTGCCAGATATCAACAGTGTAAATGCGGCCTCTTATGTTTCATGCTGTAAGGACACTTCGGGCGAGATCTGAACGGTCCGCTGTGATCTGTGGTCCGGGCTCGTGGCGTTTGGCAGGGCTTCAGTTCGCCCTCTTGTCTGCCATCTGATTCTTCACCAGCCAAACTCTACAGCTCCCATCTGCCCTTTACAACATGACCTCATCGGCACGGCACTCGCGTGCTTCCAGAGGAGAGCGGTGAGTTTGCCAGTGTGTAATCATCATTACAGGCGCAGTCTTACGTCACGCTCCAAATATGCTTCTTAAAACCTGATATTACTTGGACGGCTTCAAAATCTGTTGCTTTGATTAGTTGCTCTAGCAACACTGCCAACGTGTCCTGGATTCCTCAGACCCGGGACTCCGACAAGACCAACGAATAGAACAAAAACTTGATCTATTAAACACTTTAAAGGTCAATTCTGCAACACAGCATCATGGAATGATAATATAATGACTTTATATAACAAGTTTTCCAAACTGGAATCAGGAAGCGTTGTTTGTTGATATTAGTGCTTATGAGAGAGAATCAGATTTAGTATTATTAAAAATAAAAGCTAATTCAAAATATTAAGCAATAATATATGTATATTTTTTCAGGGTTTTTTTTCCCCATTTGTTTAAATTTTTGGTAATTTTGCTATGTGCTTTTGTCATTTTTATAATTTTTTTATATAGCTATAATTTCTTTAATTTTAGATTTTTTTTTTTAGTACCTCAACTTAAAAGTATTTATTTTAGTTAGTTGCCACTGCATCTTTCTAAATTTTCGTTTAAGTTTTTCATCTAATATTTTTTATTTTGTTTGATTTCATTTACCGAAATACCGAAAAAAAATGTTTAATAGTTTCAGCTTTATTAACAATAATAACAACTTTTTGTAAATTTTTCATATTTTTGAAGGGTATTTATTTACTTTTGTAAAATACAGAATCGTTAAATGCAAATTCGACATATACGAATGCTAATTTCTGTATAACTGTTCATGCATGTTATATTTTGAGTGTGTTTTTTCACACTGGTCTGTTATTACGGTAACATGCTGTCTTTAAATGCATGGGGCAAAGCAAAAAAAGTTCAAAACGCGACGGAAATGATCCCAGTCAAAGGGGGCAGTGTTTAAACTTTTGCCGGCTTGTGAGCGACTCAATGTGAGTAAAGTGAGTTTCTAGAGTAAAGTCTTAATTCCGTTGTGTTGTGGCTTAATTTCAGCCTTTTGTTTGCCTTGTAAATGTCATTGTGTGTGATGCCTATGGGCAACTATAACAGTATTAACGGCAGAATAACCTGCAGATTGTCAGAAATCTGGCTATGCAACACTAGGGGCCAATAAAAGTTTCACTCCAGTCCTGATGAATTAATACGTCGGCGTCAGTCAGACACATAAGTAAATGAATTCATGCCGCTCAGATGAGTCATTACCGCGTTCAGTAAACCCAGTAATTTGCTTGTAATGTGTGTTTGTTGGCAGTCGACCGGATGCTCTGATGTCATCACGATGGCACATCCCGTTTCATTCCTGAAAGGTTGTTGTTTTTTCCTTCGCTCATTAGCATGCACTTATCGTCACTCCTGCCATTTGTCTCGTTGCACTGATGACAAATACCAACCATAGTGTGAATTATAGGCAGGCTCTCAGACCGTGTAAAACATTAAATCACCTTGTTACATAAACAAGAGGATGCGGAGAGAGAACAGGGCTGTGTGAAGGTGAAGACAACAGCTTAAAATAGATAGAAATACACTCACAAATCAATACACTGGGTAGTTGGGTGAATCTTATGAAAACTGCAGAGAAAGATCCTTGTAAAAACATACTTACACTTCTTCTTTTTTTATTATTATTGATTAAACATGAACTGGACATTTCTTTGAGGGATTCACCCAGTATCAAGCTCAATTCTGATTGGATGAGACACGTTTAAAGTTGAATTCTGTATTTATGTGGCATGTCTTGAATTAGTAGAGATGATGATGATGATTATCATTATTAAATAAAACTATTATTATTATTAATATTAAAAATAATAATGTTTCAAGTTTCAAGCTACTTTTTATAATCTGCCACTTTGTGAGTGTGTGTAAAATGTACAGAAAGTGTGGTTCTCATTAGTATATAGTTTATGATTGTTAATAAAATCATTTTATGTCAATAAAACATATGTTTACAGTATCAATTTAATATACTTTTTATACGTTAACCCAATCACGAGCAAGACGAAGAAATTGTGCAATTGTTGTGAATCAGCCTTTCAATAAATTAATCAGGCACTGGTGAAATATTTACTATAAATATTTGAAAATTCAAAAATTGGTAAAACTTTATTTGAAGGTGACGTAGTTACACGAAACTACATGTACTTACTATAGTAATAACAGCAAATTATGCATAATTCCATAACCTTAAACCGAACCCTAACCATAACTCTATAGTAAGTACATGTAGTTAATTAATATTACTTAGTACTTATTAGAGTAAGTACAATGTAACTGTCACCTTAAATACCAGCTAACTGGACCATGCTAACCAGTCAAAACCCTTGGATAGTTTTATGGTTTACCCACTTTCCAATCATAAGCAGTTTAACTGTGTTAAATCACCACACTTTTACCACGGTAAAGAGGGTTTTAGGTGCTCCATTCACTTTGCATTCAAATCTAAGCTGATCACTTTGTTTAATCAGGGTCCATTTTTTGTTTATGTGTGTTTGTCCAACAGTTAAACAGCCGGCAGCTCTCAGTTTCCTCTCCGTGAGTGTGTCTCTTATGTTTCTGGATGTAGCTGGAAGACACTTAACATTTCTTTGAAGTGTGCAGGGGATATTTTTAGGCATGGCACACATAGGGGAGCTGGGAAGAAGGCCGAAAACCGGTGGAGAGAGATGGGAAGCCAAATGAAAAGTAATCCATATTTGCTCTGGAGGACGTAGATTTCCAAGATTTAAATATGACCTCGATTTTGAGCTGCGCTTCGCCGAGGCGTCAGTGAGTGCTGACGTCAGAGCGGGACCAGAACTGACTTCACGGTGGATGATATTTCAGCTGCTGTTGACTTCTCTTTATGTTCAAAGTCTCACGGTTAAAGTCCCATTCACACCAAGATTGATAACTTGTGCAACAGTCTCCATTCATGTCTCCCATAGGGATTTCAAAAAAGTGTCCATTACAGTGTTATAAGCCGTGAACCATGAGGAGAATCATAACATTACAAACTTTGATTTGAAGCAAAAAAGTATTCGAAAATTGGACAAAAATACAAAGGTACAACCAAAACTTTTTGCTGACCAGCCGCTGTGGCTCGTGGTTTTCCAAAGTTACAAGCCACTCAGCATTTTCACTGGCCACAATTTTGGCACATATACCATGGGGAAAAACTGCCATATAGATATTTTTAATATTATCTCATAATTTGGCAGCAGGTTTATTAGGTCACTGTCACTTTAAGAGCTGACGCACTGATCCATTACACTGTTACACATGCGTTTTCTTACTGTTTACGTTACATTTAAAACATAACTGACTGTGTTTACGTGAATACTCGCAGAGATCAGCATTTTGACATTATTTTGTGTGTATTTGACTGTTTAAGCCCAAAAACGGACTCAATTTAGTCCTGAGAGGAGGCTTTATGTGTCGAACACTTTAGGTATTCATTCAGCAAATGAAGCGAGTGAGTGAGGAGAGGCGGGTTTGTGTGTCACTCGCTGTCAGAGAGAGAAAGTGCAGCTGGTATCGTGTATCTATTCTGCGTCTAATGAGTATTGGAAGCGTTTCAAATATTTCAGTATTGATTATTTATATTTTTTGACAAAAATTTATATATTATATATAAATTAGAACAGATTCTGATTGGCTGTAAAAAAAATTTATCATTCATGAGCTGGGAAAAATCATGAAAGTGATTCCAACGATATCGTTCCTCTATGTCGTTATCTTCATAGCTGTGATGTGAACTTCCCCGTTCTCTTAAATAGTTATCTTTATAGTTATCATTCTTGGTGTGACTATACAATTATTGTATGTTCAGTCCCAAGATGGACTGTAAAACACAACCAGTGTAAGCAAAGAGTCCAGCATTCATTCAGCTGCAGAACTCGAGTTCGTGTGTGATTTACGATCAGTCCATGTGTAAGAATTAGACATAATGTTTTTTTTGCGTTTTGGCACCTGAATTAAGACATGTCCTCTCGCATGACGGGGCTGCTGGGTATAATTTGCCAGCAGCACTTGGCAGGTAACTTTAGAGTAAATTGCTTTATAATTGAATCTCCACAGGTTCCTTTTGCAGAAAACAATGCTAATGGAAGGTCAGGAAAGAAACGCTTGTTTCTCAGGCTCCCCCTGAAGTGTCTTGACTGCTTTAAAGTGTTGAAAGTTGTGATTCAGCAGCGTTTCTTGCCACTAAGGATTGGCTATAAAGACGTTAATGGACTTTGCCTGCAGTAGAGAGTCCTTCACAATATATAGGAGATATTATATTATATATATAAAAAGGAGACATTTGCAAGTTTTGTTTTCTACACTGTGATTTTGCCAAGTAATATATGTTCCTGGATCAACATACACTCACCTAAAGGATTATTAGGAACACCTGTTCAATTTCTCATTAATGCAATTATCTAATCAACCAATCACATGGCAGTTGCTTCAATGCATTTAGGGGTGTGGTCCTGGTCAAGACAATCTCCTGAACTCCAAACTGAATGTCAGAATGGGAAAGAAAGGTGATTTAAGAAATTTTGAGCGTGGCGTGGTTGTTGGTGCCAGACGGGCCGGTCTGAGTATTTCACAATCTGCTCAGTTACTGGGATTTTCGCGCACAACCATTTCTAGGGTTTACAAAGAATGATGTGAAAAGGGAAAAACATCCAGTATGCGGCAGTCCTGTGGGCGAAAATGCCTTGTTGATGCTAGAGGTCAGAGGAGAATGGGCCGACTGATTCAAGCTGATAGAAGAGCAACTTTGAGTGAAATACATTGACTTTGACTCGTTACAACCGAGGTCTGCAGCAAAGCATTTGTGAAGCCACAACACGCACAACCTTGAGGCGGATGGGCTACAACAGCAGAAGACCCCACCGGGTACCACTCATCTCCACTACAAATAGGAAAAAGAGGCTACAATTTGCATGAGCTCACCAAAATTGGACAGTTGAAGACTGGAAAAATGTTGCCTGGTCTGATGAGTCTCGATTTCTGTTGAGACATTCAGATGGTAGAGTCAGAATTTGGCGTTAACAGAATGAGAACATGGATCCATCATGCCTTGTTACCACTGTGCAGGCTGGTGGTGTAATGGTGTGGGGGATGTTTTCTTGGCACACTTTAGGCCCCTTAGTGCCAATTGGGTATCGTTTAAATGCCACAGCCTACCTGAGCATTGTTTCTGACCATGTCCATCCCTTTATGACCACCATGTACCCATCCTCTGATGGCTACTTCCAGCAGGATAATGCACCATGTCACAAAGCTCGAATCCTTTCAAATTGGTTTCTTGAACATGACAATGAGTTCACTGTACTAAAATGGCCCCCACAGTCACCAGATCTCAACCCAATAGAGCATCTTTGGGATGTGGTGGAACGGGAGCTTCGTGCCCTGGATGTGCATCCCACAAATCTCCATCAACTGCAAGATGCTATCCTATCAATATGGGCCAACATTTCTAAAGAATGCTTTCAGCACCTTGTTGAATCAATGCCACGTAGAATTAAGGCAGTTCTGAAGGCGAAAGGGGGTCAAACACAGTATTAGTATGGTGTTCCTAATAATCCTTTAGGTGAGTGTATATATATATATATATATATATATATATATATATATATATATTTTTTTTTTTACATTTATGCATTTGGCAGACGCTTTTATCCAAAGCGACTTACATTGCATTTTAAGGTACACATTTTACATTCTTATCAGTTCTTGCTTTCCCTGGGAATCGAACCCATGACCTTGGCGCTGCAAGTGCCAACGCTCTACTGTTTGACAGGAAAGCACATGACAATGACAACATGGCGGATGTAGTACGAACAATACTACAAACATTCATACTATTTACACAACATGCTTTTTTGATGGTTGCAATATAACGAAATGTAGTTCCTACTATAGAGTATGCAAGGTTTCTGACCAGCGAATTTCTGAGAATTTTGGACATACGTGTTTTTTCTGTCATTAGAACGGCCGTGTCTGAGGCAGTAAGAGCATTGCATTGTATTTTCATCAACTTACAGGTTAAAAAGTTTACTGTAGCTATGCGGAAATGATGCAAAAATCATTTTTGACATTTTTTTACTTTGGCCAAAGTCTAACCAAAGCTTCTACACACCAAGACAGTAGCTATGACAAATGCTAGACTAAGACACTCTTCTCCGCTCCTCAAATACATAAAACATTAGTCTTTATATGAAGAGTTCAGATGCAAAAACCTCTAAATGCCATCTGAAATTTCCTCCTAGAATGATCATTTTTATCAAGCTCGTATATTTAATTTCAATAATTTCACTTAAGTGGCAATTAATAGGTAATTTTCATTGCCATTTAAGTGAAATTACTGAACTTAAATATACGAGCTTGATAAAAATGATCATTCTAGGAGGAAATTTCAGATGGCATTTAGAGGTTTTTGCATCTGAACTCTTCATATAGAGTTACTTGAGTAAAGAAAACACTGTATTTATTCTAACATCAGTTTTTTATTTACCATTGCATTGCAAACAAGCAGAGACATCTATAAATGTGTGCGGCACTTAATTCACTATAGAGGTGGGCGGAGTTATGAGGTTTGACAGAGAGTTTGAGGATCCAATGGAGATACGAGGTTTAGTCACAAGCTCTTTTTATGTATATTTATCATATAAATATAATAATATTCATAATTAGATAACTATAAAAACATAAAGTGGATTATGAAAGCTTACCAGTAAAACTGTTGAACATCCTTAAATTCCCCCTGTGGTGAAAATCAAGCTTTCAACTTTCACACTCTTTGTCTGTGTGGTGTTTTTAATGTGCTTTAAGACAAACCATGTGCAAATCCATAAGTCGACATCATTGTTGAGTATTTTCTCCTTAAAACTGCAGTGAACCAAAGACAGTCTCAAAAACACGGTTTGAAATCGCTGGTGTTTCTGACGTCACAAACTACCTTGTAACCAATCAGATCAACTTGTGATCGCCAGCGAGTGGATCTCTGAGCTAAGTGAGTGGAGGCGGGGCTCATTTGCATATTCATAGAACCGCGTATACTAAATGAGGCAAGGGTGTCGAATTACATTCAAGCAAGGCATTTTGGTGATCAAAGATGAGTTTTAAGGGATACAATTATTGACTACAGGGGGACTTTAAAACATGCCATGTTTACCTGAGAAAGCTGCATCAAGATTTGTGAATATGTATTTTAGTCTATTGTTAGACTTGTTTTATTGGCAGATTCATGTTTAATGCACATTAATGCTAAATGTATCTAAGGAATCTCAGTGTTATTAGTTCTCATGTCTATAGTTAGCTGTAGCAATGCAATACCACTTGAAGATCGATCTGATTTATGTGTTTTTCTTCAATCTGTGAAATCTTTTTGGCTGGCAGGGCAGGTGTGTGTCGTCTGGTTTGAGCTCTCAGCAGGTGGAGACGACTGCAGCAGGTGTGTGTGTGTGTGTGTGTGTGGAGGGTGGAGAGAGACCGTGATTAATGCCGAGGTGCCCTTTACTGTTTCAGAGCGGCATTAGCATTCGAAGCATGAAGAGCAGCCAGTCTGTGTGTGTCTGGTGTGGCAAGAAAACAGCAGAACACACATTTACACAATCTGTTCACACACACACATGCGCACACTGCAGTTCTGCAGTGCTTGTTTGCCTGCATGCTCCATTTGCATTATTTTTTTCCCTCTCTAAGAGCATCTACAGTCTGTCATTCATGTTACAGACACTTATAACTAGCCATCCTAATAAGTTTACACAGATAAGCAGTTCATGGCTAAATTTAATCTGCCGTTTCTTTAAAAGGCAATAACACACCTGTTCTCCTCCTGGGAGTCGATGCTGAAAGCAATCCTTTAAGTAGGTGATCAATGCGGTTTCTGTGGCATCATTGCGAATTAATGTCCTGAGTGTCCTTGTTGTGTCCAATGGCATCTCTTCATTGATGGAATCATCCAATTCTCCTCGTAAATGAATGAGTCAGATTTCTCAGTTAGTCATCACTCTGTGCAATATCAGCAATGGAATCCTTCACTTGTTTTTACCTTACAATTAAAACAAGTGATAAATCTTTAAAAAATCTAAATAAAAAAAATTGAATGGAGTGTTGCATCTGTAAATTTATCATATTTATCAAAATTTTTCATATGTTTTAAGGATTTTTACATACGTCATGAAACTCTGGGCGCAGGTTGTTCGGTCCTTTACATGCAATCTGCAAGCAATCACATCATTACCTTATGGCTCAAGCTGATTGGCCTCTGCCGATCCAACAGCCAATGAGATTCCTTGCTCAACATTGAACTAATCTGGTTCAGTGTTTGCTGTAGGCTAGTCCTGCAGTGCTATCAGAGCTCCTCTGAACCCCTCCACCTCCCCAGCTCCACCTGCCTAGATCTGCTACGGGATTTATGCATGTCTATTTATGCAGCAGCAGCGAATCTTACATGCTCACAGCAGTGTTTCTGTTTAGCAGTAGCGAGTCCTTAAATAGCTGCGTAGCAGATCTAGTCCAACAAGAACAAATACATTACCATTGCCATAATCAATAGCATGCTAAAACTATTCTGCGAGTTGTCATGATTGAAATATTTTAACTGGAAAACAAGTCAAAAAAGTCTTAAAAGTGACAGAAATATTATAATTTTTTGTTGCAGTGAATAAGTGTCTTAATAATAAGTGTTATTATACAGTAGTCGACATTTGAAGTGGATCAAAATCTTTCATCAAAGTTATACATGAAATTTGAACAATACCCGACAACTTTGATGAACTTTTTTGATCCACTTCAAATGTCGAATACTGTAGTGTATAGGCTATGTATATATACACACATTTTTAGTATTCCTATTTCTAATTTAAATTACTATAGCTATAAAGACGTTATATGCATTATGAATATTTTAATACTATTATTTATGCCATTATATATATATTTTTTTCAATTATCTTTTTATTGATTTTTAACATTTTATTAACATAACAGACAGAAAAGAGAAAAAAATAAAAAAAAAATAAAAAAAATAATAAAAAAATACGATTCACGATTCATCCTTTGTGAATGTTATGTAAACATGCCAAAACCCGTTATGACATGGTAGTGTCAGAGATCCATAAGCGGTTCCCATATCCTTCAGAAAGGCATCTCCCTTATTTCTTAGGGCGTATGTGCGTTGTTCCAGTCTTAAAGTTTCATTTAGGATTTGTTTAAACAGATTAAATCATGTTGATTCATCATTGCTGATTCATCTTTGTTGATTCCAATTGAGCAAGATGCATTTCTTAGCTATATAGGACATTATGATAATCCTTTTCCTGCATGTGGTGTCCAGTGTCTTGTCCAATTCCGTACCTATGCCATTATATTTACACCACCGTTCAAAAGTATGGAATAATTTGAAAGACATTTTATTTATTTTTTTTAAAGAAATTGATGCTTTTGCTTGCCAATATAACATTTAAGTGATCAAAAATACAGTCAAAAAAACTGAAATATTGTGAATTATTGTTACTGTTTGAAATAACTGTTATATGACGGAAAATGTCATGCTTACAACATGTTGCTGAAGCACTAACTATACTTGCATTTCACACCGCACAAGCTAAATGTTGTTTTCAGAACAATCACATTTCAACCAGCATGTCTTCCTGTGAAGTCTTGTTGGTTAGGCTAGTTAAGATAGTTAAGATATCTTTGCTCTTTTGATTTCGGCAGGTCTGAGCAGGAGTGAGATGTCCTTTAACTGCTGGTCTTCCTCCACGTGGAGGCAGTGAGTCAGTGTAAAATGGTTGTTCACGGCCCCTGATTCATTCTCCCAGCAGGCTTGGACAGAGCCCATAAACGCCGCTGAGAACGCAATCAATCTGAGTGTGTAAGTGTGCAGCGTGTCTGCCAGAGAAAAATCTACTTTTGAACGCCATTATGCGCATCCGTAAGTTTAGCGAGGAAAAAAAGAGGCCAAGCTGTTAAAAGTGGGTCATCAAAAATGGCAATATCAGTCTTTTGATGTGATGACACGTTATAATGAGGTTTTATGTTAATATAATTACATTAACATTAATGCAATTATGTTCACGTTAGTTAATGCAATTATGTTAACATTAGTCAAAATGAAAAATGAACTGTTGAATATTTCTAGTTATGTAATATTAATATAATTAACAAATATGAATGAACAATCAATACTGTGTGTGTGTGTGTGTGTGTGTATATATGTAGAGAGAGAGAGATACATAAACATTATTTAATCAAAAATACAGTATAACAGTAATATTTTGATATTATTACAAATTAAATAAAAAATTGTCTATTTGAATATTTTATTATATATTTATTATATTTTATTTGAATATATTTTATTGAATATACTTTATATTTTGAATAAATCAGCATATTAGAATGATTTCTGAAGGGTCATGTGACACTGGATGATGCTGAAAATTCAGCTTTGATCACAGGAATAAATTACAATATATTAAAATAGAAAACAGCAATTTTAAATTGTAATAATAATTCACAATGTTACTGTTTTTACTGCATTTCTGATTAATTAAATACAGCCTTGGTGAGCAGAAGAGACTAATTTTAAAAACATTAAAAAAGTTGGAATGTATAATAAGTTGTAAAAGTATAATGAATAAACAAAGTATATTTATAAATAAACATTCATACCTAGTAATATAGCCTAATTATAATTATAATATTGTAAAGTATTACTGATTCCAATTCCAAGCCCATATCCCATTCCATCCTGATCAATTTCATTCCATTCCAGCTGCATCACGATTTCTTTCCATCCTATTCCCTTCCAGCACGATCCATTCTTTCATTTCTTGCCTTTTCTTCTGTTCTTTCCCCCCTTCAGCGTTTGGCTCAGTCGTGTTGTGAAGTTTTCATTAACTCACAGATGTCTGTCACAGCTGCCTATGTGTTCACGAAGCCACATTAATAATAATAACCTCCCCACACAAACCATTTGATCATCGCTGGCCCACAACTAATGACCCTCGCCTGGCTTCACACCATTTCATGACTGTATATGGCTGGAAAACACACAAGCGCCTTTTACTGAAGGCCCGACTGAACCTTGAAAGCAACAAACAGCAGAGCGAGCGGCAAAGTAAATACTTTAGCAAAAACTTCTCACATCAGAAGTGAAAGGAATGGGTGTGGGTGTGCAAACTGATCAAGAAGCAATGAATCTGTATATCAGTTAAAGGATTAGTTCGCACAAAAATTCTGATTCTGATCTCTCATTTGTTCGCAAAACATTTATATATTTCTGAGTGGAATATTCAAGAAAAGCAAATGTAGAATCAAGAATTAATTGGATGGTCAAAAGTCTCTCTTATGACATGAAGAGTCGAAAGGTAAGAGGCCATGTTGATGTCAACTGTGAAGGAAAGTATTTTTTATTACATTTCTAATGTTTTTCTTAGGGATAACATGTGCACTTGTTCATAGGACCAGTATTTAGACTATTTAAAAATAAGATATATTTATATTCAAAATAAAAAGGACTTGGTTGTTAGCTGTAAATGAAGGTCTTTTCAGAGGAGGATCAAGTTGTTACATAAAAGATTCATGTTTTGTGCACAATTGTTCAAAAAAAAGTTAAATGAGGACAATTTCATTTTTTAAGTCAACTATTCCTTTAAAAGACATTGTTGATATTGTGATTGTGTAATATTATTTGCACATAAACGTTCGCTACGTGACTGTTAGCAGACTCCACATGATTTAAGAGACTGAGGGCGCACTATCATGGTCTCTGCGCTTCATCACCCGCATCCTGTCCAGCGTCAACGTTTACATATAACTGGAATTTATGACTTTAAAATAAGAGCTAACTAAGTATACAAAGTTTTATGAGCTTTGGCTGTGTTTTCCTGAGAGGCACTTTGACATTCGTGCTGAATCTGTCTCTTCTCTGCTGGTTATTTTCGCATCCATCACTTGTCCGGTGGTCCTTGTTTACGATCGTATCTCTGCTCGCTGTTTGCGTCGAATCGATGTGAGTAATCACGCGAGGGAAGATTAACTGTGATGCCACTGCTTCAGGCCGATATCTCAACATCCTCATTAAGATGTGACTATGGCAAGCCGTTTTAGCATTTAATGCCCCTGGCTCTGCTAGTTGTAATTGGTGATGGCGGGTCATTCATTCATTGCGTCTGTCACGTGACAAATTAACGAAAGACTCGGAAGTTAAAGTAATTATTTATGTTCCCTGTAAATTATTTTAGACTGCATGATTTCTTGATCAAGATTGCGTTGGTGGATGTGTTCGGGAAATTTGGCTGTTAAAAGTATAACATTTAAAGCCACTGAACGAAATATGACTCGAAAAAGATTCGTTCATTTTGACGAACGAGATCGAACAAGAGAGTCAGTGAAATAATCCGAACTTCCCATCATTTTAGTTTTGATTAGGCAAAATTTAAGAGATATTGTGAATTGGAATTTTGTCAAATCTCATTTAAAGATATATGCAGTTTAATAATGGAGATTTCAGTCTGAATTTTGACCAAGACCCAGACAACAACATAGTGTCGGCCCAGATCCGGCCCACATCTGGTACGCGTTGAATCCACATGTACCAGATGTGGCCCGGATCTGGGCCAACACTATGTTTTCTGGGGAAGGTCTTTCTTCGGAGATATCTGCATTTAGCTGTGACCAGGAAGAATTTCAATGTAGATATCAGGAATTATCATTCTTACTGGTCAAAATGACCTTATTATATATATTTGAAACATGCATGCAAACACTTTTGCTAAGCCCCGCCTTAAACATTTTATTAACTAACTAATCCTACCTTGAAAACTGTTGTCATCCGCCATTTTGTCTCAGAATTGCATAATAAAAGTCCTGTATGGGTCATTTTAAACTGCTTTATATAGAAGTAAGTAATTCAAAAGTCTGAGAATAAAAATGTAGCTGTGACATATAAAAGTGACATAAGGTATGCAGAGAAGACTCAAGAAGGTTTTATATTCTATATTGTAAAGTAGGATAATGTTGAGATGTGCATGCTGTGGATTTATTTGTGCCAAACGAATGACACATCAATGACTTCATTACAGCTGTATCTTAAATAGCATTTAGACTAATAAAAACGTCTCGAAATGAATTTCTTATTAGTGCGATTATAATTGTAGATATCTCTAATTATCATTCCGACTACCCAAATTATTTTATGACTCGATGAATTGTAACTCTCTAAAATATATTTATGGATAGTCAAACCATAGTTTTATATGGCAATTCAGCTTGCCATATTCGCCAGCAGTTCATTTATGGGTATTGAATGCGACTTCTGCGTTTGTTCGTAATCGTTTCAATTAATTCGCTATGGCACTAGATATGTCATGCATATAAACTTCATAAAATGTACAAAAGTCTCTGTTCACTCACGCATTTCCTCTTTCTCGTGCGCTTGTCTTGGCATTAGTGTCATTGATAATGTAATCACATCGCTGTGGTATCAGAGCATCATCTTGGCCATTTCCACCAGGAAATGAGTGTTTGTGGCTGATCTTGTTTTGCCAATGTAGGTCACGTCTTAATTAGCATGCTCGTTTATGAGTGTTCTGCAGGTGAAAAACACTGCAACATCATCCGCTGGATTTATGTAGGCCTACCCTTGGAAATTACATTTAAATGAGTAATTATATAATTTATATTTAACTGAATATAATGTGAGATCTTGGCCAGAGGGGGTTTATGAATGTTTGATCCTCAAGGAAGGACAGGGTTTCCTATCCTGGGAATTTGATTGGGTTATGTTGGGAATATGTGATAGATAATTTGTGATTCATTTGAATAATGAATTAGCATATCATGTCATTCATTTGATTAAAATATTGAATGGATTTAGAGCTATAGTTCAGATGTCTTCAGGGTGTCTTTTCTCACGTGTTTTAGCTGCTCGACACGTCACCCTATTAGACCGGGACGGAGAGAAAGAGAAAGAGAGAGAGAGAGAGAGAGAGAGAGAGAGAGAGAGAGAGAGTGTGGCATAAAGAGAGAGCTTCTGAAGAGAAGGAAAGAAGAATGAAAACCGTGAACAATTCTTTATCTCCTCTTGTCAGGCCGTCAGAGGGAGTCAGTCTTTATCCGTTCTGTTCTCCCTAACCTTTCTCTCTCTCTCTCTCTGTTATCTCTGACAGCGGCTTCTTACCCTGTTCAAGCATTTCAACATCACCGGGTCTTGTGGTTTGACTCTGAGATGAGGGCGACACGGGATGTGCAAACGTCCCATCAGAGGATTCGATCTGCACCACAGGCCAAATGTTAAAATACTAAATAATATATTTCATTTCTGAAGGAAATTTCATGCAATATTAATATAATGAACAAAAATGCATTAACAGTCAATACGGTGTGTGTATATATATATATAGAGAGAGAGAGAGAGAAAAAGAGAGAGAGAGATACATAGACATATTATTTAATCAAAAATACAGTAAAAACTAATATTTTAATATATTATTACAAATTAAAATAAATGTTTTCTATTTTAATATTTTAATATATTTATTATATTTAAAAAATATATATTTTATTGAATATATTTTATATTTTTAATAAATCATCATATTAGAGTGATTTCTGAAGGATCATGTGACACTGAAGGATCATGTGACACTGAAGACTGGAGTAATGATGCTGAAAATACATCTTTGAACACAGGAATAAATTAGATTTTTTTATATATTGACATAGAAAACAGTTATTTTAAATTGTAATAATATTTCACAATATTAATGATTTTACTGTATTTTTCATCAAATAATTGCAGTCTTGGTGAACAGAAGAGACTTCTCTCAAAACCTGTTTGTTCAGCTTTGTTGTTTGCTATTTTATTTCCTCTGGTTTCTGTGCAAGTGTTTTTATTTTTATTTTTATTGCTGCATTATCTAATTCTGATAAACCACCCATAAATGGTATGCAAAACCAAAACAAACTGTGATTGGTTTACATGTCTGTCAAACTATCCCTTCCTGTTGGTTCTTGGACAGGATAATCTGCGATCGGGGCGAGACTTTAGGCCGCTAGTAAACGCTCATCTACACGAGACTCACAATAACTGGCCATTTTCCACTAAACAGCAGCTTCTTCATCCAGTAAACATGAACACTAACTCCAGTAGTGTTTGTCATTGTTAAGCGGAACGCATCGATTTCGTTTGATCTTTCTCTCGCTCTCATACTCGCTCGCTTCCCATTATAGTGGTGTAATTACTTCTAATGAAGAAGTCTGTGTGCAGATGCAGGCTCTGATTAGCCAGCCGCACCCACGGACATCTCTCTCTCTCTCTCACACACACACACACACACTTCATCTTTAAACGTTCATTTTGTTAGTCATTTGTTCCGCAAATTGCTCCTCTCAGAGTCATAATGGGGGACTGCCTGAAGTCAGCGTGAACTGAAAGGCATTAGACATGCAAACTACTACTAGTTTAAAGTCATCATGTTTCTTATGGAATATTGCAGTATTTATTATAAATTATTTATCTATCTGTGTACATCATTACTGTTGTGCCTTCATAATCTTTAATCAAAATAACTTAATAACACATAGCGAGGGCGGAGCAACCTGTCACTCACATGAGATCCACCAATAGCAAACCACTACCATCCAATCAATTCTCCACATATATAATCAAGCTCCGCCCCTACATTTGTTCTTGTTTGAGAAGCCGTTTCACTCGGATATACGTCACAATAGGGAAGAAAATCCCATCACAACTTCTGTTTCATGCCGACTTTAATGAATATCATTTCTGTTAGTGATCTAAACAAAGTCCTAATGCTTAGTCATTATGAAATCAAAACTTGTGTCGTATTAAGTAATGAATAATCATATGAATCATATTAAATTATGAGATAAATGTCGAAAATGGGATACAAAGTCTTAATTATGAGTAGGCGTGTCACGATTATTATTAATCGTCTGATCGTGGGTGTTTCATCTAATCATAATTTGAGATATATTATATTATATTATATTAATTATATTATCAGAAATCATATGGAGCTAGTTCATTATAATTTTTTTGATTATATACAATTGAAAGTAAAAAATAGGCTTACACTGTAAGAGATGTTATTTGTGATAATTAATCATCAGAGCAAAACAGATTAAGTGAGATAAAGGCAAAATTATGTCATAATTTATGTCAAAATTGACATACTAAGTCATAATTGAGAAAAAAAAGTCCACAATATGACATAAAAGTCTAAATTATTAGATAAAAATGTCAAAAAAATGTATGTCAAAAATACCTTTATCTCAAAATTATGACTTAGAATATCATATTTTCAACTTTTTATCATTATTATGACCTGTTGGTTAAAAAAAAAACTGCAGGTGAATTATTATTATTATTATTATTTTTAAAGTGACATTTTTCAGATGTATTTTTAGTGAATCCTCCAGAAAATGTAAATAACCTGTACAGGTTATAGTGGCGCACACATTCATTATTGTGTTATATTGATATTTTGATCAGTTCTGGCTGTTTCGGTTTCGACACTAACCACATCAGCTCTCAGACGAGTTTGTTAGTGTTTGCACGGTGACATTGCGCTGACAGCTGCTGATTTGAACTGTCTTCTTTAATGTGGCTCTTCATTCTCGGCTTTATTCGCGTCTGCTCGCAGACCTTGACGAGAGGACACACACGTCACGGGCTCGCATGACTTCATCAATTCTGCTGGGGAGCTCCACATCATGCATAAACATGAGCTGTCACTATCACAGCGAGGTCCCAGAGCTGCCAGCCGAAAGTGGGACCGCGGACACATGCTGCAGTGTGTGTGTGTGTGAGTGTGTGTGTGTGATTTGGAGGGGTTTCAGGAACGTGGAGCACAAGGCCGTGCCGCAGTAGGTCAACACACAGAGCTCAGAGAGCAAACACAGGCAACACTGCAAATAGATGAAGATACTCCAGTGCATCTCCCACGCCGTCCCAACGTCCACACCTAAATATATGATCTGATTTATTAGCCTGGTAGATGATAAAGTGGCTGAGAAAATCCTAGAACTACTTTGAAGGTCTTTATGGTGACTTAGAAACACCATCACATTAGTTTTGCATGGGCAAGCAGCACTGAAAATATTAAAATCTAGGTATATATGTGAATATATATCCTTTAATTCTGTTACAATGTATTTTTGTCCTGTTTAAATGCTTTTAAGGCATACAGTTCAGGCACATTCATTTAAATTTCATGAGGACATTTAAGTGTTTTCTGACTTTGAAAGACATGAATTGTTCACAAGGAGAGCTGTCTTTGAAAGAAGCATGTGGAAAGCTGGGCTAATGTTGGAAAATCTGGTTTCTTTTACATATTATTTTATATATATCTTAATGATATAGCCTAAGTGTCATGGTGTGCTACTGATATTTAGCCCTAGTCTTTTTATTTTATTTATCTTAAGGCAGTTAAAATCCATATTTCAGTTCTACTTAAAAACTGTTGCACAGTACAGTAAGCCTATATGTATTAATGTTTAGCTTTAATAATTATATTATTTTAGAAGCACAAAGCTGATGAACACGTGCTTCATGTGTAGCATGTATTGTGTTTGTGCGCCCCCTGGTGGATGTACCCGAATAACTCATAATATCTGTCTGCAATTTAGGTAATGAGATTTATTGGACAATATCAGACCTGTAACGTCAGATAAAATAAGATAACAAGCCACATATGAAGATTCGAGTGGTGAATATTCAACAAAAGGTTACATTTGATGGCGACGCTCCTGATTTCTGGCCGTGCAACTCAATTACTTGAGTTTTGATGTTTGGTGAGAACGGGAAAGATTCAATTGAAACTTCAAAGCAAATACGCTGAATGGAAGATTGATCCACAGATCTTCTGATACACTGTGGTGTGTATTAACACAGACTTCATTAAGGCTGTTTTAATGAAGATTTGTTTTGATGTCTGGAGAGTCTCCAGGGACACCGTCGCCACGGAGATGAGTACGGCTGATACTTCTTAAAATGCAAATCACTGGTCGGACGTTTAAAACAGGTTTTTACAAACTTTGTCTATTAATTACTGACACAGTGCTGTTTGAATCCAAGCCAACATTCTCTCATTTACCACAGAATATAATTGCTTTAAAAAATCGTAATGCGTTTATAATCGAAGTTTATTGGGGCAGGACTTTTATTTTATTTTATAAAATTACGCTATGTAACTTCTTTTTTTTTATATATATTATAATAAAACAGTAATTATGAGAGTATGAAAAAAACTGTCTTTACCTAAATGCGATTTGATAAACCTTTAAAAAAAAAGATTTATATTTTAGCGCTGTCGGGACGGATTTGGCGGGAAGTTGCGTACCAACGTAATTCGCTTGTTTGTACAAAGACACATTGTTTATGTTGATTATTATAATTTTTTCATGTCAGGAGACACAAAAGAAATGGTGCACATGTATAGGGTAGCGAGTTTAAAATTTTATTTATAATATGATACAAGAATAGTTTGTGCAAGAAATGGATGGGAACGTTGACCTGTACAATATTAACATAAATGTATTTGTAATGCAATCCAATGGCAAACACAAAACACAACACTCAGTTGCTCAGTTTGGCCATGATTGTGTCAAAGGATACATCTTATCAAGATATATAAATTTTTTACACATCATTTCAGCTTGTATACATTTATTGGTTGTATAAGGTTATATTTGAATATAAAGTGCAAAAACAAGAACACTTACAGTGAAGGCATGGCCCTGAAGTGCTGTATGTGACAACATGTGTGTCGTTGTACTTGCTTGCTTGCGTGTGGGACTCTATCCATGTTCAATATGGCCATTATGGATAGACTCATACACACACACACACACACACCTGCACACAGTTACGCAGACACACACACTGATTATGGCCTAGGCTGGACTGGTGTCATATCAAATTCAACCATTTTCCAGCACGTCGACGAATACGAAGTTCAACAGCATTCGTCTGTTTGCAATACATTTGAGTCTGTGCAATAAGTTGAGTTATACAAATATAATTAATATGAACAGCTGAAAAAAAAAAACAAGCTAAGATCTAAATTTCCCCTTTTTACATTGAAAAATAGACATTATTTGTATATATATATATCGCTCCTTCGGCCTCAGTAAAATAGCACCACAGGGTTGCACCTTTCAAGCCTAGAAATACGAAATTACCTGATAGAAGAACTGAGCGTTGTCTTGCTTTGGAAAAGTAAGGCATTTTCGTCATTTTTGAAAGGATAAGAAAAATACACAAGCACTGTTAGTTGACTAGATTAAAACATTTTTTTATATCGCATATAATTATATCATGATTTGCCTTTCGTTCATATATTTTTAAAAATGTATTTCTTCTTTCGCAAATTCTTCTCGCGAAGACGTTTCGTTGTAATTAGCGAATTTGATTTGTTTGTTTTTTTTCCCTAAAGCAAGTGCGTGAAGCATCACAGTTGCGGTTTATCATTCTTTTGAGAGAATGTGTATCGGTGTCCGTCTCCTGCTGTCCAGTTCGTGTTTTGGTGACGATCCTCAGGCTAGTTCTGCTGAGAGCCCTACAGCGAAATGGAGAGGAATATGATTTAACGATCAATTTAAAATTCTTAATGACCTAAGAGCCAATGAAAATGACGACAGTTCTTTTGAGAAAATCGAGGTAAGTCAAATTTTATCTTTCAAAAACAGATTCATGATATCAACGCTAATCATGCTAATTCAAAAATGCTAACCGAGTTTGTTCTCTTGCGTTTCCAGCAGTCAGGGTTGAGACGTTTCTGCTCCTCGGCCAGAGCTTTGGCTTCCATGGTGTACAGCCTCCTTTCCTCGTTTTTCATCTTCTTCCATTTATCGCCCAGAATCACGCTGATGGCTCTGAGTAAATTAGACACAGAAACATCTGTAATGTCTCATTTATCCATGAAACCGGACACTTCAGAACATTTTTTTCTTCTTATTCTACGAAAATGTATTATTTTGTCCTATTTTAGTATCGATGCTGCCTATGTAGGAAACAGACATCAAGACAGCTCACTAGGTTTTTATTTTTTATAAAAAAAATAAAATAATTATGTCTGCCTTACTATTTTTTTTTTATTATTTTTTTTTTATTCAACTTTCATAAAAGCTTAAAATGACATTTAACATTAAACATAAGCCAAACAGATATTTGGGAAAACATTTAACAGATTAACATTAAATTCTACAAATTTTTTTTTTTCAATATAAGAGATGTTTTTATACACTTCTTATTTCTAGTGATTGAATTCAATGAGTCATAGAATATTTTAAGATTTTTACAGAAAAAATTGAAAAAGAGGGTGTTATAGACATTACTTTAACTTTATGCATATGGAACTTCCCAAGAAGAATGATTAACTTTAATATGTTATCAATTATATCGGAGCCAGTATCAGCTCACTAGGGTTCTGGAACAGAGCTAACGCACACATGTGTTTGTTTGCACATCAACACACCTGTTGTCTTTGCCGGGATACATCTGTGTGTATTCCACCCTGTACTTCTTGGCAAAAAGCATGAAGGCATTCATTGGCCGCTTGCACTTTGTGGGTGTGGCTCCAGAGCTCCCTGAGGCGTGGCTGCGCTGTGATTTGCTGCTGGTGGAGTGGTGGGAGGAGCCGAGGGCCTCACAGTCGGGACTCACAGCGCCCCCACTGGACTGGGAAGCCCGACGCTGGCGTGCCATACTGCTCAGAACATACACGGCAGAAGAGTCGAGAGGAGTGAAGTCGTAACTGTGGGGTGAGAAAACATGTTAAACGTCCGTGGAAAAAATCACCCTGTCCCTTCGGTTACAGAAGGACAAAGGGGAAAGTACAGGAGGAAATGGGATTGTTCCATACAAAAAACAAATAATTAACATACTTTTAGAACTGTACCACAATACCACAAAGCAAGACCTCATGTACCAGTTATCGTTAATGGTTGTGTTATTGTTGTTAGATTTTTACTTCTTTTTCTCTTATAATTTTTTTCTTTTCTCAAAAGTTCTTATGTCAGAAATGATGTATCTATGTTATTATTATTATTTTAAAATAATAATAAGATACATCTAGGAAATCTAAACTAAAACTAACTAAATTAAATTAGTTACTAGTTGCAAAACAGTATCAAATTAGGTCATATATCACATTAAATAAGACAAATATATTTTTCTTAAATCATATTTTAATTTGTCATTACCACAATGCAAAAAAAATCTTAACATTAATATGAAAAAAGAATGAATATTGGTAACAATTTACACCAAGGTTTCATTTGTTGAAATTAGTTAACATGAACTTAGAATGAAAATACTTAAAAAAAAAATATTATTATAATATTCATTCATATTTTCAATTAGCTTTTAATATTATAATTTCAGTTTTTATTTTAAATTAATTTTTGTGTGTACATTTGTCATTTTTATTAGTTTTTCATTCCTTTTTTTTAATTGATATTTTAACAATGTAGACATCAATCCAAAACACAAGCCATAAACAAAACAAAATCAAACCAAATAATAGTAATAATAATAATGATAAATAAAAAAAAGAGATGCATATTCCGTATGTTCATTATAACACAATGCAGGAAAACAATAAGGAACAAACACATATGCAATCAACATATATGTATATTTAAATGTATGTGTTTTTATTTCTATTTAGCTTTAATTTATTTTTATTTCAGTTTTTAGTTTAGTACTTAGTAATTTTATTTCAGTTAGTTGCCATGGCAATATTTAAAAAAAAATTTCCTTCATCAAATATTTGTAATATTTTGATCTAATATTTAATTTCAGCTTTATTTCAATTAAGGAAGATTAGTTCACAATAACAACGCTGGTACCTCCTAAAAGTGTCAAAAACGACAGAGTCGTCGCAGTTGATGGCGTCACGGTGTCCTGGCGGCAGACACAAGTCTCCGACCTGCATGTCATAGCAGGGAATGCCGTGCTGTACAACGGTAAGGCTCGGATAGAAAGAAGACCACCCTAACACACACACACACACACAGTCAGAATAATCTTCTGAAATCACATTGATCTGGTAACGATACTGCATATAAAAAGGCTTTTGCGTTTACCTTTATTTTTCACAAAAAACGGATGGTCCAATCTGCACTCAGCAGTCAGAGGCCCTGCTTCAGGGGAACCAGGGTCAAAGGTTAACTTCAGGACAGACTGGCCGAAAGACACGCTCTCCTCAAAGATCACCAGCTTTAGACCATCAGAGCCATAATTCTGCGAGACAAACAAACTTATATTATTTTGTCAATAGGATTTTTCAAAGCATACTTAGAAGTAACTTGATGAATAATTGCACAGAGCTCATGTTTACACGATTACCTTCATCGGGTTGGACCGTGTTTCTCCCTCGTCCTCAGAATCTTCATCCGACTCCATCACATCCTCTGCCTCCTGCCACTCCACATTCGGACCTTTGTGGAAGCGTAAACGTGTTCCTAGAGGAAAAAGATGGTTTGGTGAGATACACACATATCAATCAATACACTTTTGTTCACATAAAATTGCATTGAAGTACAAGCAAACATGTTCTAGGAAGAGGGTGTGTTGACTAGAATTTGTTCTGAGGACTTCTTGTCCCTCCTGTGACCCAGAGACACGCCTGTTTCCCTCTTTTACTCCTGTTGCTCTGCATTTGTAACAGCAGAAGGTGCTGTTCACCACATTTCTCCAAGTCACTCATTGATAAAATGACTGCCATTACAATATTGGCTGCTATTCTGTTCCCAAGCTTTTAGGAGCACCTTTATCTGCGTGTGTCTTTACCTTTCAGGAAACAATGCCAGGCAGTGGAGGGCCAGGAATGGGACCATCCCAGGTCGTCATCATCGGACAGAGACGACATACAGAAAATGCCAGACTCCGACTCACTGCTGGCCTGTAAAACGCACAGAAAACAGCCTCAGAAGTCTATACTAGATCCGATTCACTCTTTGACGGCCAGCCGCTGTTTGGCAAAAAAGTCACAGTCTGGCTTTAAACAGGCAAATGCATAAGAGTGTGTGATTGGATCATTATTGCAGTGATTATTATGTTTCTAGCATGTTATATGTTTGGCATAAGTCTAACCCTAATTTAACGGACTGTGTAGCTTTTCATTTCTTGTCAGTACAAGATCTGGGCCAAAAATGTATGATCCTCTTGATGGAACTAACATCACAACATTTATTTGTGATATATATATGTTTTATATATTATATATTTACATTAGGGCTGTCAATAGATTACAATTTAAAAATGGTGTATGCTTAATGTCACGATGAGTTTGCGATTAATAGCACAAAAAGTGTGCAATTTATCGCAAACATATTGTGAAATTAAACTTACACCATTTATCTTGTTTACCACGTTCATTTTGACATCATTTGCTATATCCAGCAAAGGAAACCATCAAGACTAAATGCTGATTCTCACAAACGACACTTGGAGACTAAAAAAAAAGGACACCAAATGATATAAGGAGTCCTTATAATTCATACATTTATGCACACCAAAAAAAAACATTACAGAAAAAAACTTTTCAGAATTCACAGTATATAGTATGTGTACAGTGCAACATCAAAGAGCTTGTTTACATTTTACACAAGTCAAGTTGTGATACCGAACATGGAAATGCCCCAAAAAAATTAAATACCCTAAAGTTAAACCAACCGCCTTGACCAGACTGCATTTACCTACTATCACAGATCCATTCAGAATTACTAAACACAGCAACATACACATGACAAATCAAAACATTATCCTGAATGTGTGTGAAAACAAAATGAATGTGTCTGTCCGTAAATACACTGCGTCGAGAGTGAGCATACAATACGACTCCTGTACGTCACCGCAATCATCTTTACCTTGATCGTAATACTCTTCCATCGAAACTTTACTAGTGAGATGTTGCTTTATCTAGCCAAGAAATGTAGTTTGCATGGCCATCCAGCGGTGGGTTTTAACATTCCCTTCAGTCTGTATTTCACACAAGCGTGATGTGTAAGGGCTTGTGCTCTTCAGAAACAATCACACACCTCGTGTTTTAAAGCGAAACACACACTGGGAATGAATAATTCACTGAGAACGCAACGTGAGGCTCTATTCTCTCTGCCATCTCTGATGACATAAGCCTGGTTATCTTTACATTAGCGCTGTTTTGGACTGATTGTTTGAATGCATTCGCTTATTGGATCAATGGACCAAAAATTTTCCCAGTTTAGCGACTTAAAATGATCTGATCTCGCAAACAGAGAAGCGAAATCCGGTTAAAGTTTCCGCCTACCAGGGTTTCAGGTGCTGGCGCCATTGTCGATGCTCAGTGCGATAAACTCCCGACTTCTAAGATCATATAATTATAACATATAAATGTGTACAATTTCTCATGCTTCAAGTCATTTATTTGCGTTAAATTATTTTAACGCGTAAATGATTTTTAATTAATCGCATGCATTGACCAGCTAACATTGACAGCCATAATTTATACAGGGCTTGACATTGACTTTTTTTGCTCACCAAACACTGGAAAGTGGTTACTAGCCACTCAGCATTTTCACTGGCCACAATTTTGACATCGATTCCATGGAGGAAAACTGCCAGTTATATATTTTTAATATTATCTCAAAATTTGGCAGCAGGTTTATTAGGCTGCTGTCCCTTTAAGACCTGACATACGGGACCCATTATACTGTATTATTTAGCCAATATACTTGTCTTTATGTGCGCACACTTTGGGTGTGAGCACAAAATCTGCGGGAATGAGTAAAATTATGCTGAATACGCGCAATCCCACGCCGAAACTCAAGCCCTGTAACACCAACAATATTAATCCGGAGCAAATTAAACAAATGAGTGAGGAGAGGCGGGTTTGTGTGTCACTTGTTTGTCGGAGAGAGAGAGAGCAGCTGGTATAGTGTCTCCTGCAGAATAGTTTCCGATATTTCAGTATTGATACAGCTTTTGGCGGGTGTTAATGTCAATATATATATAATTTAAATAATATAAATAAGTTTCATGGCGAGTAAATTTGCTGGTTTCATTGGCAAGAGTGGCAAAACCTTATTTCTGGACCTTGATATCTGCACATAACTTTGGCATTAAACCTGATTATGAGTGTTTGTGTTTGGAAAGGCCCGTGGCCGTACCCTGGTGCGCCGGCGCTCTCTCATGTGGCTGCGGGCGGGACTGGGGGCGCTGCTGGAAGACAGAGGGGGTCGAGCGTAGGAATGTAAACTGCTACTGCTGGAGAAGATGCGGACAGGAGAAGACCTGCAATGATAATGTGTCATCATCAGTATAGCCTGAGCTGCACGATTTACATGAATGTGCAATGGTATATATTCCAGGATTTCCTGACCGGTTGTGTGGGGCGTTCTGGAGCAGGGGGCTTTGAGGGCTCGTGGCGATGTTGGCCAGCTCGGTTAGCCAGTTTGTGTGTGAAACGCTGGAACTCCATGCGTCGCCGGGTTCCTCCTCGTGATGCGACACACCCGGGGCCACCTGGAACACGCCAGGGGTCGACTGATCGTCCTGCACCTCCTGCAGCTCCGGCAGGTCATCTGCAGACACACAAACTGTCATTTACAAGTAATCTGAATATTGTTTGCACTTGATTTTTTTAATTTTTTAGACTCAAATATGTGCGGTAAAGCTTATTACCGAACTCCATGTGGCTCTCGTTAGAAGGGCAGCCAGGTGAGGAGGGCAGACGCTCATTACACTTGAGCAGGTCGAAGGCCTCGTCCATTCCTGAGCTCTGTGACTGGACTTGCTGGACTCTCTGGGGGACTGACTGAGTTTTCACTTCCCACACCATATTATACCATGTCAGCTGTGAAGGCTGCAAATACAAGACAAGTGGTTAACCCTCTATGGTATGGTGTTTAACAAAACATTTTTACAAATTTCCTTGCTATTCAGAAAGAAATACAATATGTCGCACTATGGCAATTAAAAGGGCAGGCTTAAGGTAGCCAATGATGTGCTGTTTTTAAGTCACATGACATTTGAATGTCCTTCGTTCCCATTGTCACCCTCACACGGAAGACACCTGTTGAAGTGCTCAGAAAACGCTCTATTAAACTAATTTCTAAACATCTCTTCTCAAGAGGGATTTTTTTGTGTGTTTTTTTTGCATATTTAATAAGTATATTAGTAAATCAACTTTGTCAAACATAGTTTAACTGTAAATTGAGAAAAATATCACTATAATACCACTATGGAATTGCAGTAATGTATTTCCCCATGGGGATTTTTTTTTTTATATAGTAGCATCAACAATATGATTGAAGTTATTTATTTATTTGAAGTTTTTATTGTAGTATAGTTGTATTTATGTATAAATAACAAATTGATTTCTTCATTTCAGAAAATTAATACAGCAATATTTTACGGAAAGGGCAAAAGGAAGAGCGCAGAGTTAGCTCTTCCATGTGATGATAGTGAGGATGAGTTAGCCAAATGATTGGGAATGAAAGGGATCGACTTATTTTTGGTTTGGATGAGTTCCAAGTATATTAAATCTATCAATTTCTAAAAGAAATGTGCAATTAAATAGAAAAGAAAATCATGATTTTATCGAAAAAACTCATTTTTCTTTCTTTCTTTTTTTTTTTTTACCATTTTCCGTTTGGATTTGTATGATTGAAGCTATTTCATGTAATTAAAACTTATTTGGAAAAATATTTCATGGTTAGAACATAATGCGTTAATACATAGTGTTAAAGTGAAAGAAAAATGGGTAGGTAATTTCCAGACCAGCATACTTGCATATGCTTTTACTTTGGGTTTTGTTTTTGTTTTTGCATTATGTAGACTTTTATTTTGAATGAATGAATGAATGAAATGCATGAATGAATGAACGAAATGGATGAATGAATGAATGAAGCAAAACACAGAAACAAACACAGCCTTTTCTGTGGGGTATTGTGCAATATGTTCTTGGCCACTGCTTGATCACGTTGAGCACACGTATATTAAATAAGAGAATGTAAAAGGCTTTGAGTCATTCATTTTGGCGTGTTAAATTACGCGTTTTGTTTTTTTGCTAGCACTGCGTCCGTTTCTGTAAAGCGCAGTCACGTGACCCGCATTGCACGCAAGGCTTGTTTATAAACTTTCAGGGACTTCGCGCATGCGCAGCGCAGCTCATTCATTCATAACTGCGTAACAACGGGGGATCAATAACAGCGATAGACTGCGCTAGAAAATTCACCATGACTTTAGAGATTCATGGATTGAAATCTCCCCGTTCGATTCAATCGAAGATCGTCCGTGTTTATGAGCGGAAAGCTTCATTTGAGGCTATTTTGCTCGGTTTCAGTTTTTCACACAGGAAGAAAAGACGATTTTTATGCTTTCGTGAACAAAACGGACGGAATCGCATAGATGTTTTGGTTAATAATTGATATTTTAGCACGAATAATGTATTTTTTTATAACTGAATACGGGAACAATAACTTCAATACGGCTGTAGCAACGATATGAAGGTCTTTGTTTGAAAAAATCGCCAAAAATGAATCAACAACTGCCGTATTTAATAAAAACACATCTTATACAGACCATCCAGCGGTGAGACTTTTGATCCACGTAGATTTACTGAAAATAAATGCTTAAAACTGAACTCAAATGTCAATGGTGGGAGCTGTAAACAAAAGAATGTCAACAAGTTGAGACATGGTACATCAAGTCCTTCCTTTCCCCCCAGTGTAATGAATGGAGACCCTGTTTTCTTCTTGGCTTTGATAAAAAAACACGACCAATTGTGTTTAACTATTGTCACTAAGATGAGGTTGAGAATTACTAAACCACAAGCAAAACAACAAACGTCACGGAGGAAAAAAAAAAAAACCCATCAAGTATAAAGTTGTCATTTGCGATCGAAAAAATGAATGACAGTCTTTTTGCTTCCCACGGCCACAACCGTCCCCGTTTAAAATAGTCACGCAAAATAAAGTTCATTGACATTACTGTTTCATTTCATGGTAATATTTCAACAACTTTTTTACTTACCAAACCTGTCGCCATTACCGAGTATCTCTGGCATTCTCCGCGAAGGCAGGACCGATTACTTTTAGATATGGCCTCCCATTGGTGGAGACGCACGTCAGTTAGGTGAGCTCGAAGCGCGATTGGCTAGTCGCTTGGACACTGGGATAGACATGGATGGGTTTGTTATTGTGTTTGTGATTGGCCAGTTCTCCATGCCCGTTACATCAGCCGCGAATTTAATTGGTTTAGACGGCATATTTTATATGAAAGACCCTCCTTCTTTGTTAAATGGGGTCTTGAGATATGTATTGTCTTAAGACGTTGTAAACAAACATAAAACAAGATTTGTCCTCTCATTTGGATTTATTACAGCTCATTTAAAGTGAAATGGCTGTTGGTTTGAGGCATAAATGCAGGTTATGGACCCAATTAATGATATAAAGCACAACAATATCACATCCATATGAGGAAGTTTAATTTTTTATGGCATTTCTATGTAAATGTTACTCAGCGAGGTCATAATATGCATAAGTGAAAATAAATAATTTCAGCATAGGAGTAAAATGCTCACAGTCTTACAATTTAGCTGTAATAATCACAACATGATTTAAATACAAAATTGTTCTTTATTTGAATGGAAAGTCAAATATAACTGACGTTATAATACTGGGTTCTCTTGCACCAAGAGACTGTAGACCTTTGATCCATTTTTCAGGACATAAAAAGCATTAGCGACTTCTCAATTATATGCGGCAGAAATTCACAGAAATGGTACAGAAATGAGCACTGATCAGCAATTAAAAGTCTTTCCCCCCCCCAATGAACAGGGTAGAAATTGTGTAAAGTTACACTGACACACAGATATGGTTTAGGGATTCATTACAGGTTAGTTTACCAAGAGACAAACCTGTGGGGATCTACATGGGAAGAGGTGATGATGATGATGATGATGGCTAAGCTGTTTATATTAGAGGTAGACAGTAATGAATCTTCAGTAATGCTTTAGGAAGAAATGGATACTAGTAATGCTTATGACTTGCTGTGAAGTAAAAAGATCCAATCAACAAGGACGAACTTCTCATACATCGAGAGATAGAGAAAAACAGTGTCCAAATACTGCAGAAATGAACAATAAAGCAAGTGCTCTGAAGAACATTATCAAAATGCCAAAAGCTTCCAAAAACAAAAGAAACACAGAAAGAAAGAAACTCACAAATATGCACAGGAAAAAAAAACGAGGAATCATTCAGATAAAGCAAATGTCATTGGTACGTTTTTGAGCTTCTAGAAAACAAATGTGAACATACTATTTGTGCATGTCGATCTAAATTCAACGTGAAGTATTAAAAAACAAAATAAAAGCACTGAAGATGTGAACAAATCATAAAAATCTGCTACACCATTTTAAAAGTAAAGCTACACAATGTCTATATCTACTATTTATACGTGACGATGAGGAGCTTCCCTAAAAGACTGTGCAAAAATAAGGAATTGAAAACATGTACAGTAGAGCTGTCATGACACTGGCATCAAAGTGCAATAATATTCAAAATGCATTTTCATTTCTTCATGTAATTTGAGTCTGTGCATCTCTATGTCCTCTTCTCATATTGTATTCTCAATCAGTCTGATCGGATACGAACTCATGGGAGTGTAATGAAAATCGAGCATTAAAGTCAGCATGAAACAGTTCGCAGACCATTTTACAGTTAAATAGGATATTCAACAAGAAAAAAAATGGGTGGGGCCTGATTTTATCCGACAGAATTGATTGGATGGTGAAAAAACATCCATACCAGAATACATTTGTGACATCAGCTGAAGACAAATGTTTCATAGGCATTGAGAATTTTTTTTATGTACAAACTTTTTTTGTTGTTGATTAATGTACACTAAGTATTTATGCTTATGTGACTTTTTATGTTGACTTTAAAGTGCCCTATTATGCTATTAAAAAACACTTTTTCTCATTATATATACTAATTTCTCAAAGAGTCTGAAACGGTTAGTTCGAAGATTCAGTCTCTCTAACCCCGCCTTTCTGCGAGTCTACTCTGCTCTGATTGGTCAGACGGCCCAGTCTGTTGTGATTGGCTGGCGCATGTTGGAAACGAAACACCTATTACCATATCTGAATTTCAGCTCCGGAGGCTTCCTTGATACACAGTGATTCAAACAGTAACAACGGCGTCCGTTTTACGTATCAATTCCACAGCGAGTCTCATCCTTTTTGAAGTGTATTAAAGTGGAAAACAGCGTCTTCTCGACATATCAACAAACAAACCAAACTCTTTCAGTCTCAGCCACAACTAGTGTTTGAGGGCGGGGCAAAGTTGACGTTGTTCGAGGGCAGCCAATGAAGAGCATAGACTGGCAATATGCAAATTTGTTACGCTGTTACTTGAGATACTGATAACTCATTTCAGAAGTTCAGAATCCACATAGTTTGTGTGCACTTGATCTTTAAAATTGTGCAGACCTTTTAAATTCACAAGCAGCTATATTACACACTGCATGAAAGCTAATATTCAAAAAAGCATTATGGGGCACTTTAAACTCTTGGCGTGAACAGTCCATAATTGTTTCCTTTTTCTGTAACAGGTGTCATCAAAATGCAGTTCATGAAGCAAGTGGACAGAGCTCAGTTGCTGAATTCATTCATTAATTTAGTCAAAAATGGCTTACAGTAAAAATGACTTACATAACACTGAAAACACTGACAACCTGTAGATTTCAAAATGCAGAAGTTTAGCTTTAAAAGAATAAATTAACATATCACTGTGCTGTATATGGCAACAATTCGGTCTTTATGTGGACGTCACTGTAAAAGATGCAGCATCGGTAACATGAAAGAAACACAAACCATGTTTAAAAAATTAGAAAGATTCGAATAAACACACCAGTACCAAATCCCCAAACCGAAAAACGCGTGAGGAAACCCCTGTAACCCTCATGTACCCTGGAGGAAAATGCTCACATTTGGCTTTTCACATCTAAAAAATCATGATCATTGACACACACCGGAGTTTCACATCTGTGAATGCAAAACAATAACTTCAAGCTTATGACCTACAGTATGTTAACACGATTTCTTGACCATGATGACGGCCCTCTACTTACCATTTTCTCATCATTTCATGTTGCATTTAAAGTTTGCGATGTTTATTGATTAACTGATTTCATGCATTCTGCTCCTCTATTGCCATGTGACTCCCGAAAAGCGTGATCAGCTGCTCTTCGTAATTCGCAATGTTCCGTTTCATGATGTCCATGCAGGGGCCTAATAACCTCTCAAACGCCTGCACGTCCATTACTGTAAAACACAAGGTGAATGACCTCATGTGCAGATGCGATACATACGTTATGTCATATGATTTATACTTACCGGCCACTTTATTAGGTACACCTTGCTATTACCGGGTTGGACCCCCTTTTCTTTGTGGCGTACTGTAGATGCTGGAAACATTCCTTAGAGATTCTGGTCCATATTGACAGGATCGCATCACGCAGTCGCTGCACATCCATGATGTGAATCTCCTGTTCCAGCACATCCCAAAACTGCTCTATTAGATTGAGATCTGGTCACTGTGGAGGACGTTTGAGTTTAGAGAACTCCCTGTCATGTTCAAGAAACCAGTCTGAGATGATTTGAGCTTTATGACATGTGTGTTCTCCTGCTGGAAGTAGATATCAGAAGATGAAAACACTGTGGTCTTAAAGGGATGGAGATGGTCAGAAACAACACTCGGGTCGGCTGTGGCGTTTAAACGATGTCCAATTGACACTAAAGGCCCAAAGTGTGCCAAGAAAATACCATTACAGCGCCAGCAGCCTGGACCACTCATACAAGGCAGGATGGACCATTGCTCTCATGTTACTTATGCCAAATTACCATCTGAATGTTGAAGCAAAAATGGAGACTCATCTGTGTTCAGAGATGCTCTTCTGCTTCAATGTTCGAGGTGTTGAGTTATCAGAGATGCTCTTCTGGTTTCAGAGATGCTCTTCTGCTTCAATGTTCGAGGTGTTGAGTGTTCAGAGATGCTCTTCTGGTTTCAGAGATGCTCTTCTGCTTCAATGTTCGAGGTGTTGAGTGTTCAGAGATGCTCTTCTGTGTTCAGAGATGCTCTTCTGCTTCAATGTTCGAGGTGTTGAGTGTTCAGAGATGCTCTTCTGTGTTCAGAGATGCTCTTCTGCTTCAGTGTTCGAGGTGTTGAGTGTTCAGAGATGCTCTTCTGTGTTCAGAGATGCTCTTCTGCTTCAGTGTTCGAGGTGTTGAGTGTTCAGAGATGCTCTTCTGCTTCAGTGTTCGAGGTGTTGAGTGTTCAGAGATGCTCTTCTGCTTCAGTGTTCGAGGTGTTGAGTGCTCAGAGATGCTCTTCTGCTTCAGTGTTCGAGGTGTTGAGTGCTCAGAGATGCTCTTCTGAAGATCTCTGTTGTATCGAGTGCTTATTTGAGTTACTGTTGCCTTTCTATCAGCTGAACCAGTCTGGTCATTCTCCTCAGACCTCTCACATCAACAAGGCATTTTCTCCCACAGAACTGAAGCTCACTGGATATTTCCTCTGTTCCTACTCTGAATCCCAGTAGATCAGCAGTTTCTGAAATACTCAGACCAGCCCGTCTGGCACCAACAACCATGACACATTCAAAATCACTTTCTTCCTCATTCTGATGATCAGTTTGAACTTCAGCAGATCGTCTTGATCGTGTCTGCATGTCTAAATGCATTGAGTTGCTGCCATGTGATTGGCTGATCTTTGTATTACCGAGCAGTTGAACAGGTGTACCTTATAAAGTGACCATTGAATGTGTAATTATAATTCATTACCTAAGCATTTGACGTTGTCCATGGCATATGCAGAAGCCGCCCGTGGCTTGTTGGTGACGAGCGCCAACTCCCCAAAATACTGCCCTCTGGAGCATGTGGCGATTTCCACCTCCTCGTCTTCAGCATCGTTTTTTGACTAGAAGAGAGGTAATGACACCGGAATGTAATGCATGTGAACCTTTTAAAGCTGAAAGGCACATTGGTTTATTAAGATGCATAATGAACTAAAATGTGCTGTAAACAGTGATTCTTTGTTAAAACACGTTTTTGCCTCACCTTGCTCCTTTTCATAGTGATCCTAACGTGTCCTGACTCTACGATGTAGAAACTGTTTGCCAAATCACCCTGTGAAAACAAGGATAACCACTAAGCACTGCAGATACACGTTTAAAAGTTTGGGGTCTGTAAAATTTTTACTTTTTTTTTATTTTTTTAATATGACGCACCAAGGCTGCATTTATTTGATCAAAAATACAGTAAAAAAATGAAATATTGTGAAATATTATTACAACTGTTTTGTATGTTGGTATATTTGTAAAATGTAATTTATTCCTGTGATGCAGAGCTGAATTTTCAGCATCATTACTCCAGTCTTCAGTGTCACATGATCCTTCAGAAATCATTAAATATGATGATTTGATGCTCGAGAAACATTTCTGATTATTATCAATGTTGAAAACAGTTGTGCTGCTTAATATATTTGTGAAAACTGCAATACATATTTTCAGGATTCTTTGATGAATAGAAAGATGCATTAAACATTATAAATAACATTATAAATGCCTTTACTGTAACTTTTGATCAATTTAATGCGTCCTTGCTGAATAAAAGTATTAATTTCGCATAAAAAAAATCGTACTGAGCCCAAACAAATGAACGGAAGTGTATAGCATATCACTCAAATCTGATTGGTTGAGCCATTTTTTCACGATTTTTCCAATTGTTAAAAATCATTTTATACACGCTGAACTCATAACTTGTACTCAAATCTCTTTAAATATTTTAGTGGCAAGCATAAATGCAGAAATTAAACAGAAAAATAAATGTGCATGATAAAAAATCCAGGTTTTCCATGACTGTGGGAACCCGCAATAATTGGTCAAAATATTTTCTTTATTAGTTCTGTCACACTAACCTGAGCAATGATCTGTTCCCCACTATTGTACACTTTGGTCGACAAGACATCAACAACCTTCATTCTCTCTGAAACCTAAAAACAAGAGACACGTTTATTCATGAAATCAACAAGAGGACTGCACGTGCAGAAGTAAAGTGTGTGTGTGTGTGTGTGTGTGTGTGTGTGTTCAAACCTCCAGTGACGTGAGCAGAGGAAGGGTTCCGATGAAAGCCTCGTACGTTTTTCTTTTCTTGGCGTTGTTCTTTAAGATGATCCTTCTGAATGTCAATCGATCCTAGAGGCATTTAAACAAAGAAAAATACAAAACAATATATTACACTCCAGGAAAACAACCAAAGGCAGAGAAAAGAGGGATTGAGTCTTTATCCTTTGCACAAATTAGGGAGTAACTTTCCTTTTGGTAAATTGTAAACAATGAATGCAATAATAAGCATTTTCAAAAATGGGACAATGAGATGACATTTTTCTTCTCACTTTTCAACCGTTGAACATTAAAAGGACATTTAAAAGTGTAAAAGCATTAACAAAATTACTACCACAGACCATGATTAACTCTGTAATATATCTTGCCATAGATATTCTTGTTATAGCATGTCCCATTAAAACACCAAGCGTTACGATATTCTCCTGACAAAACAAGGATTATTTGTAGCGCAACCTTATGATTTTAAATGATTTGTTTTAGTCTTTTTGAGTGGAACTTCCTCAAACTGGAAATGCCTCCCATAATCAAAAACGCAGTTGGCTTGTTAGGAAAAAGGTGGATAGTCCTGTAATTTCAATACTTGCTATGAAAAGCAGAGGGCGCTCTAACAAAACGCACACATGAAATGCTCTTGGAGAAGAAAACAAGGCATTTAGCATGTGATTTTACTGTAAAATTGCTTAAAGTCGACATGAAACGGAATTAGCGATAGCCTTCTCTTCTCTATCGTGACGGCTTCTGGAACAAGAACGAATGTAGAGGCGGGGCTTGTGGGGAATTGATTGGATGGTTGTGGTTTGCTATTGGTGGATCTCATGTGAGTGACAGGTTGCCCCGCCCTCGTCATCAGAGAAGAGAAGAGCTGCAAGAGGGAGGGGAAGTTATTTTGTTCAGAGATTACATGAATAAATAAAAATGTGCACGGATAAAAAATGATAATGAATACGGCAATATTCCATAAAGGTCACACTTTAGTTTAGGGTCCAATTCTCACTAACTATTAACTACGACTTTTGTCTCAATAAACTCCTAATTACTGCTTATTAATAGTAAGGAAGTTGATAAGTGATATTGGTAGGATTAAGGATGTAGGAATAAGGCATTAATATGTGCTTTTTAAGTACTAATAAACAGCCAATATCCTAGTAATATGCATGCTAATAAGCAACTTTGAAACCAATCTGAGCACTTAGAAAGTGATGTACTGTAACTGCACGCCACTGAATATTTATTAGACCATGTCAGGCGGCTTTGGACGGGTGATGACAGGAATCACTCACGAGGCACCACAGGGCTCCAGGTGAGGTAGCGATGATGGTGGCGGCCCTTGGCGTGTTGTACATGAGGGCCAGCTCTCCAAAACTCCCACGGTTGTCATAAGATCCCACCACCCGCGTGGTGCCCTCTGCTTTCAGCTCGATGTCAAACATGCCCCTGTATGACGAACACAAGATATCGATGTCTGACAGGTTTAAACTCCAGCATTATAATGCAGAGATGAACCCAGTTTACCTCTCAATGACGTAAAAGTTGTCGCCATCGTCATCCTGATCAATGATGTGCTCTCCTATCACCACTACCTTCTCAAACATGGCATCCAAGACTTGGGATATCTGCTCCTGTTCATTCAGAGAGCAGACATATATGAGCCTTTCTTGTGTTAAAGGGAGCCTAATGGACTCTTCTGGCATCGTTATTTCTTCCATCATATATAAAAGGAGATATTTCACAGATTTCAGGTGAATAACTACATGTATTTGGGTTTGTTCCGAAAACCATAAAAACATTTTGTTACTTGAAATAAAATAAACATGAAATGAAATAAAATATTTTTAAAAACCAGTGCTGTCAAATCGTGATTAATCGCATCTAACATAAAAATTTGTGTGTGTGTATATATATATATATATATATATATATATATATATATATATATATATATATATATTTATTTATTTATTATTGTGTGTGTGTGTGACTGTATATATATATATATTTACAAACTTTTATATTAGATTCGATTAATCAATTTTATTTTAACTTAAACCACTAAAATAACTAAAACTGAAATTAATATTAATAAAAACTATATAGACATGTAAAAAAAATTACTGAAACTTAAAACTTACTTAACTCTTTTTACATTTTTTTATTAAAATTAAAAACATTTAAATGAATTAAACTATTAATAAAAAATGATGTCATATTTGGAACAGGGTTATTATGGTTCCCTAACACTAAAACTATTCAAAATGTTTTTTGTTAATTGAAATAAAGCTGAAATCAAATCAAATATAAATATTAGATGAACATTTTTTTAATGTTGCCTTGGAAACTAACTGGAAAAAACTAATTTAAGTTGAGGCATTGAAATGACTAACAGGAAATAATAAAAAACTAAAACTGAAATAATAAACATAAATATTTCATTAAATAAAAAAAACACATTTTTAGTTATTTTATTTCCTTCAACACACATAATGAGTCACATTTGTTTTTATGGCAATCTTCATTTTTTTATATCAATCTTTGAATATTTTAGCTATTTTTTTCTAGAAGTAACTAAGCAACAACCCATCCATGTTAATCTTAGTGTCTGTCTGACAACAAATTCACCCAAACATGTTGTCAAATTGAAGAAAATGGCGTCTTATCATCTTATGAAGTGTTCATCATCTTACCTGGTCCAGATTTTTGAACAGAAGGATGTCTTTGCAGGCTTCCTGTAGTCTCTGTCTCTGCTCATCTGTTTTGGGGTAAGTGACCTGAAGTGCACAGCAAAGCATTGTGGGATACTGGGCAGCAGATGCCACAGAAATGCATAAAAGAGGAAAATCTCTCATTTCAATAGCCTGTTTCGAGAGGCCACTCACCCTGGGTTCTCTCTCCTCTTCATCCTCCTCATCAGGGTTGTACGCCTCCGCACAAACTGTCCAGAGAGGAATAAATGCAGGAAATCGGAAGCAGGATTAAAACGACCTGTCTAGACAACGCATTACTGCGCAATTAAAACACTGTGTGCAACCTGTTAAAATAGAAACAACCAATTTAATGAAGAAATTAATCTTAATGTCTGCTTTAATTGGTTTATTGGATTGTTTACATGGTTTAAAACACCTAGAAAATAAAGGCATCATTTTCTCATCCTTATATCGTTCTGAAGCTTAATGACTTTCTTTAGTCAAACACAAAAGGAGATGTTTAGCAGATTGTCCAAGCTTTTAAGAGAAGGTTTTTAGAGGATAATGTACATTTCCCACTGTTGCATGTTCCCTGGTTTTGTGTTTCTTGTTTTTGCTATTAGGACTTTTATTTTGAAGTGTATTTTCTGGTCCCAGTGTTGAATATATAGATTTCCCTTGTTTTTTGCCATAGTGATTGATTACCCTCACCTGTTCCTAGTTAGCAGCATCTGGTTATCCTGTGGTTTTATATCCCAATGTTTTCAGTTCTGTTTCCACCTGCTCCTGCTTTTTCACCTTAGCCTGGATTTAATTGTGTTATTTTGTTAAAGGTGCTCTAAGCGATGTCACACGTTTATTAGGCCAAAAATGTTTTTGTCACATCCAGCAAACATCTCCTCACTATCCGCTAGCTGCCTGTCCCCTGAACACACTGTAAAAAAGTGCGGTCTCTGTAGACAGTGCAGGCTCATCAAACGGCAAGAAAAACAAACTGGCCCAGCCTGGACCACGAAACATAACAGTGTTCCAGCCAATCACCGACAAGAATGATTTGGGGGTGGGGTTGGGGGGTTAGTGCACGTGCACATGAAGGGGGGTGTGTGGAGTGGAGGAGAGAGAAGCATGAAGAGGGAAGTTAGCTAGAGGAGAGATGTCCTAACAACGACTAACGTTAAAATTGTATATTCTTGAGAATTTTGATATGGCCGACACACGACCAAAGAGACGACGTTCCGATGAACAAATAACAAAGAATAGGGAAAAGGAGAAGGAACACGAAGTCCCGAATTTACATCGGAAAAGCGTTCAAAAGGTGGCGAGAACTCCGCCGGCAGAAGGGCTTCCAATCCGACATTCAGGTGGCTCTGTTTTTGCTGGAAGGGCGAGTAAATCCAGTTTGTTTTTCTAAATGGTTCATGACTGTTTTAGGAAGCACGGAAGGGAGGGGGAGGGGACGGGATGAGGAGGAGGGAGGGTCGAGATAACCTCCGTTTTGATGGACAATACTTTGAACGTCAACAAGAAGTGACGTCACCCAGCATCGCTTAGAGCACCTTTAATAAACTTTTAATATTGGAATTGGATCCTACTGTCTTCTCTGAAACATCACGCGTTACAGAACTCCAGACATTGAACAAGGGAAACACTGGGTATAAAAACACAGGATAACGAGAGGCTAACTAGGAACAGGTGAGGGTAATCAATCACTTTGGCAACAAACAAGGGTAACTATAGAAACAAAGCAAAACAAGAACTAAACAGAAAATACACTTCAAAATAAAAGTCCAGATAGCAAAAGCAAAATCTAAAATTAGAAATGCTTAACTGAAATACAGGGCTTCTACTCAGAATGGGAAAAGTCTGGACTTTTGTAATGTCCATGTCCCTCATAAGTATGGAAAAAAGAAAAACGGAGTACAACGGGAATTTTTTTTAATACTATTTTCACTCAGAATTTGCCAGTAAATTTCAATTAATCACAAAGAAATTAAATGTGAGATTTGTAAAAAATTTGTCAATGTTTTTATGAGCTACAGAACCCAGCTATAATAGTAATATTATGAACATCATTATGAACTATGATGAACATAATATTCATAGTCAGAATGTAACATGCATGATAACAGCTGGATTTTAAAACCATTCATCAGATGTTAAATATGGTCTGAAAAATCCACAGAAAAGTCTGGAAATTTGACTCTGGAAAAGTATGGAATTTTGATATGGGAAATGTGAAGGAACCCTGGGAATAAGAAAAGTAAACCTAAACAGTAAGATTTAAAAAGAAATAATAATAATATTAAGAAAAATGACAAAAACACATAACAAAATTACTAAAAAATTAAAAATAAAACTGAAATAAAAATAAATTAAACCTTAATAGTAATATTAAAAAAAAACTAAAAGCACTTAAAAATACTAAAATAAAAAATATAATAAAAACTAATTCAATATAGCGCATGAGTTGTATTAAATACTTTAATTGTACTTAAAATGATTTTTTTATTTCACTGTATTGAAAGCAGAAGATCAGATGTTCTGCTAAACATCGCCTTTCACGTTCCACAGATGAAAGAAGGTCACATGGCTTTTGGAACGGCATGAGGGCGAGTAAATGAACTAAAAATAAAGGTTTCGCAGTCATTCTAAATCTAAACTAATAATTTAAGAATCTTTTCCCACAATAAAGAGTGCAAAGGTTCTTCATGGGACCATCAATGCCAATAAAGAAGCTTTATATTTAAGAAAAGTTTGATAGTGCTGTTACACATGTAGCGAGAGATGAGAGGATCGTCTGCTCTCCTCTCCCACGCGCCTCCAGTATTCCTACTATAAATACCAACACAGAGAAGACAAGACCAGGAACTCCAGCGTCTAGATCGATACTAAAGTTTCAGGGCCAGGAACCCTACAAGAACCATCTAGACTGATCATCTCTAGATCTCCCAGGCTATTGTGTACATCAATCCAGGGCCTATTTTCCAATGTTTGGTCTAATTTCAAGTAGGTTTTAGATGACTCAGCTCACCAGATGCACAAGAAAATCACAGACATATTGGTCACATGTTCAGTGTTTTGCCTTAATATTGGTACTTTGCAGTCTTGGTTTGTTCTCTATAAGATCATACACCGCTCAAAAGTTCTTCTCTTCTGCTCACCAAGGCTGCATTTATTTGATCAAAATACAGTAAAAACAGTGAAATATTATTATAATTTAAAATAACTGTTTTCTATTTTAATATATTTTAAAATGTAATTTATTCCTGTGATCAAAGCTGAATTTTCAGCATCATTACTCCAGTCTTCAGTGTCACATGATCCTTCAGAAATCATTCTGATATGATGATTTGCTGGTCAAGAAACATTTATGATTATTATCAATTATAAACAGTTTTGCTGCTTCATATTTTAGAGTAAACTTTGATAAAAAAAAATCAGGATTCTTTGATGAATAGAAAGTTCAAAAGAACAGCATTTATTTGAAATATAAATATTTTGTAACATTATATGTGTCTTTACTGTCACTTTTGATCAATTTAATGCGTCATTGCTGAATAAAAGTGTTACTTTCATTCAAAAAATATCTGAATGACCCCAAACTTTTGAACAGTGCTGTAAAGTCTTAATTTCACGTCATTCTTGACCACATCTGGTCAGATCTGAGCTGTTTTCAGTCACAGAAAGAGAACAGAGCTCATGCTATTCTATTAAAAACCTGGCATGAAATAAACCAGACGGGAACAGCTCAACACTTCGAGACTCTCCTGATTAATTGTTACAAATAACAGAACTAGATTTAGCTTTATAGAAACCATTTTCCATTACAGTAAAGTGCTATCTATCATCTATCTATCTATCTATCTATCTATCTATCTATCTATCTATCTATCTATCTATCTATCATGTTGAATGTCTGTCTATCCATCTTTCTATCTTTCTATCTATCTATCTATCTATCTATCTATCATGTTGAATGTCTATCCATCCATCTATCCATCCATCCATCCATCCTTCCATCCATCCATCTATCTATCTATCTATCTATCATGTTGAATGTCTATCCATCCATCCATCCATCCATCCATCTATCTATCTATCTATCTATCTATCTATCTATCTATCTATCTATCTATCTATCTATCTATCTATCTATCTATCTATCTATCTATCTATCAATCATGTTGAATGTCTATCCATCCATCCATCTATCTATCTATCTATCAATCATGTTGAATGTCTGTCTATCCATCCATCCATCCATCCATCCATCCATCTATCTATCTATCTATCTATCTATCTATCTATCTATCTATCTATCTATCTATCTATCTATCTATCTATCTATCTATCTATCTATCAGTCATGTTGAATGTCTGTCCATCCATCCATCTATCTATCTATCTATCTATCTATCTATCTATCTATCTATCTATCTATCTATCTATCTATCTATCTATCTATCTATCAGTCATGTTGAATGTCTGTCCATCCATCTATCTATCTATCTATCTATCTATCTATCTATCTATCTATCTATCTATCTATCTATCTATCAATCATGTTGAATGTCTATCCATCCATCCATCCATCTATCTATCTATCTATCTATCTATCTATCTATCTATCTATCTATCTATCTATCTATCATGTTGAATGTCTATCCATCCATCCATCTATCTATCTATCTATCTATCTATCTATCTATCTATCTATCTATCTATCTATCTATCTATCGTTAAATGTCTGTCTATCCATCCATCCATCCATCTATTTATCACATCATTATAAGGAATGAGTGTAATTTTTCACCCATTATAAAAACATTTATTATTCGACCACCAAAATCCCATCTTCCCCATTACAAACCGGCTTTATTTCCTATTTCAGTCCTTCCTTAAACCACAGTACATTAAAATCTCTCCATCCGTCCTCACTTGTGGCTCTGAACGGTCCACGAGAGACAGAACTTCACAGCATCTGAAACACTTTCGTTCTGCAAACAATGCTGATCTTCCATTAGTCAATTAAACCATTAGCCTCTGAGAGCAGTAAAGAAGTAAATTACATGTTACTGTAACAATAACAAGACAAACGGCACTCAAATCACAAAAACAGGCTCATTAACCAGAGTAAGATGTCCCATTAGCAGGATATCTTCAACAAATTGGTAATAAGTAGATTCTCTCTTGACCACCAAATCTGTTTCAACAACAGATCGCTAATATATATTATGAATCTTCATAGAAAGCTCTTCAGCAAAGGTGATTTCTCTGATGCATGCACTAGTGTCCAATTGTGTTGTGATATATATATATTGAATAGGCCTATATTGTAGACTCATACACAGGTGAACTGCATTGCAAGGAACTTACCAGAAGCTCTCCGGACAAATCTGTTGATAACCGGAGCTGAAAGGAAAGATAGAAAAAGGATCGATAAAAAAAAAAAATGGCTTGTGGTGCATCAAATGTTCATTTAAAACATTCAATTCAAGATGCCACAGTAATGGCCTATCCGATCCGTCCACACCCAGGAAGCATCTTTCAGCTTGACCAAAGTCTAAATGTTTGTGCCTCATTGATAGTGATATTCCCCAATATGACACACATCATCACACATCAGCATGCATGCGAGGAAAAATGGGCCCGTGTGCACTGTACACATCATGCCAAGTATTTAATGCACACAGGCCCTAGTATCATCTTTATGAATAATAACCAGAGCTTCCATCTGAAAAGCATGGAAATGAGAGCATTCATATGATAAAACCAAGCCAATTAAGCCTGGTCTTTGTTCCAACCCCCTCTGCAGTGAGCTGACCCCTCATTTTTAAAGGAAAATGCATTTCATCATCATCATCAAGGAGATGTGTGATCATGCATTAGTACTGAACAAAAGATCACAGGTTAAGCCAGTGTGGACAATGTTGTGATGCATTAAACATGCAAAGGATATGAATGATGGTCCTAGTTGTCATTACCTACGAATTCTTCATCATCATCATCCTCCTCTCCGTTTTCAGAGTCGATCTGCATGGCCTCCTCGATGAAGTTGACGGCTTTGCCCGCTCGCGAGGCTGAATTGTGTTCATTGCCGAACGCGCCGCCGCGGGTCTCGTTCTCCTTGAGACGCGTGAAGTATTGCAGCGCGAACTCCAGCAGATCCCCCGGCTGGTTCCTCAGGACCTCCACGGTAAAGCTCTGCAGAAGCTCCGTCAAGCCCTCGGGGATTTCTATACTCATTTCCTGACGGTGAAATGTGCGCAAAAAATTCGGCCCGGTCTTGCGCGTATACGTACAACAACAGTCGGTCCCGTTTCGCCGCGTCAGCTGAGAAGAATGACCCGCAAAACGCGTCAGAGGGAACGCGACGGATTTCTCGCTATTCCACCATCTGCGTGTGTTTCCCACCGTGTCCGACCGTGTCCTCTAATTCGCGGGCGTAAAAATGGCTGGGATTTCAAGAGCTGGCATTTTTTTTCTCTCTCCCGCTGCTGCTGGCTACAGGAAAGCCGCGCATGTGATGCGGGAAACCATGGCAACCAGCATCCCGGGATTTGCGCAGGAGGAACGCGGACGCGACGCGTTGAACTAGAACGCGACGCGAGCTCTTAAAGGGCTAGTTCGCTTCAAAATCACCCTCATGTTGCTCCAAACCTGTATGAGTTTATTTCTTCTGTTGAACACAAAAGAAGATATTTTTGAAGAATGTATTCCCCCCCCCCCCCCCCTTAATTTTTTCCTATTATTTTTCCCTGTCTGATTAACATTCTTTAAAATATCTTAAGTTGTGTTCAACAGAAGAAAGAAATTCATACAGGTTAGGAACAACTATAGGGTGAGCGAATGATGACAGATTTTTTTGGGGTGAACTATCCCTTTAAATTAGATTAAAAACATTGAGATGTTTTTAAGTTTTCACGCAAAAGTACCATGGTATAATGATGCTTTTTTTTGGACGAGTACCATGGTATTACTATAGGATCCTTTGAAATCGCTACCTTGGAGTCTATGCAAATAGTGCAGGCCTATATGAATATGGAAATCCTTCAGGAGGACCATGGTAGGGGGGGATTGTTGTCACACCTTTTCCCATTAAAATAGCCTGTTTATCATGATTTTTAAAGTTTTGACAAAATTTGTTACACATTTAACATTTCCATTGAACACGTTGACTTATATACACATACATAATACATCAGGAAATTACCAAATGGAAAAGGTCTTAAAATATCAAAGCCTCATTTTCGCCATCAAAAAAAAAAAAAAAAATATATATATACAATATACAGTATGAATCCCCTGTGACAACCTACCCCAACCTGACTTTTATGATAACATGTAGTTCAACCGAGACTTTTTGGCAATTCGAATCAGGCTTTTGACTCAAGGCCCTTTAACTTTCCTATGTGACAACTAGCCCCGGTGTCCTCTATTATAGACTAAAGTATCAAAGTAGTATTTTTTTTATTATCTTAAACCATCTTCTGCATTGTCTTGCATCTGTATAATATATAGCCTAGTTTTGCAATCTTTTTAGAGTGACGCTATCAAATATAATTAAGTTAATGGATAAACAGACACCTCAGACAGAATTAGATTAAGTGGGTTGCTGGTTAATCCCGTTTTGACGAAAAATATGAGCTGATTATGTTGAGATTATTATCAGAGTTTGACCTTCTGGGAACAATAACATTGTTGTTATATAAAGGTACAAGGTCTCTCTCTCTCTCTCTCTCTCTCTCTCTCTCTCTCTCTCTCTAAATCTATGTTGTGTTTCACATCTGTCATAATGTATCCAGCATTACCAGAGAGAACAGAATAGAGAAGAGGATATTAAAATAACTGGAGACTTTAATATCAATGATAGTCAGGGCACAATAAAACGCACCAGTCCAGTCTTCTACATCAATCGTGTTCCTCTTTATACTGAATGTGAGGAGAAAATGTTAAGATAGATCAGTTGTTCTGGCCGGTTACATCATTGAGCTAGAGTAAAAATGTGAAATATTATCATGGTGCAGTTTGTTAACTCACATGACTCTGATGTTGCTGCATTTGAGTGCATAACTAAAGTGTGCAGCTCATATTTCCTTTCCGACACAATGTTTTTATAGCTCAGATGATTTAATAGAGATCTCATTTTTCTCTTATTGAAGTATCAAATGTCTCCTGAATGTCTTGGGAGTCAATAGTTGACATACAGTAAGAGTATAGAGCTATAAAATTAATACGGATAGCAGCACGGATCATTTAATTTTCTCTATACTGGAGCCTTTTTCTCAGGAGAAACAGAAAATTGAGCAAAAGCCATTTGTTCTCATTCGTCTAAAAAAGCGATATATTACAGAGATCTCATTTGTGATTTTTCTGTCCTGTGGTTTGAAATGTTCCTCATACTCTCACACCTACAGTAGTTGTGAAAGAGATTTGTATGGTTTTTGTTGTTGTAATTTTTTATAATTATTTTAATATTATTATAAAAACATGAATTTTAAAATTAGCATATAAAGGAAGTATATAAAATACTACCATGATGTATACATAATGTTAAATATGTAATTATTTTTAATCAGGCTACATTAATTTGTCGCAATGCAAAAACATTTTTACGAAAATTTTACAAAAAAAAAAAAAAAAAATATATATATAGGCTATATAAGGAAGGGTATATAGCCATATCATAACTAGAACTAAAACCATAAACATATTTTATTTCTGCTAGTTGCCAGGACAACATTTTATTTTAAGTAAAAAAATTAATAAATCATATAAATAAAAATTACAAAAATACACAACAAAATTACTAAAACTTTAACTAAAATTGAAGTGAAAAACAGAAAATATAAAAATGATATCTAGCCCAATTCAAAATATTAACAAAAACATTAAAAAAAATATATACCAATATTACAGTATATCACAAACATTAGCTATGTGATATAAAAGTCGACGAAACGCTATTGGCTATTTTTAAAAAGGGGAGGAGTTGTTAGATATGTTCCCGCCCTGTTTCAGTGGAAATTATGTAAATGATGTAAATGATTTTACATGAAAAAAATGATGTAATGATGTAATGATCATTACATAATGGTGTAAATGAAATTTTAATTTATGTTTCCCTTTTGAAGTATGAAGTATTGTCCTTGTCCATCACCTTTGAACTTTTTATTTTGTCTGACTTTTATCTCTTTTTCTTTCTTTTTTAAAATATTTTTTATATTTTTTACATAATCATGTATTAACTGTTGTTATTCTGAAGACAACAATACATTAACAATGAAAAGTGCAAAGCTCGTCTGACGACGCTGTCGCTGACGCCTCGTTGCTAGGAAACAAGGCTTCCGTTACCAGCGTGCTTGGTTACAGCTGCTCAACCAATCGTTTTTCACGGTTAGTATGACTGACATGTCAAAGGGGCGGGTTCAAGCTGAAGGAGGCGGGGCTACATGGAGGAAGACGCTCGAGCACATCAAGCAAAACAAAAGCGATCCAACGAAATATTTCTCGATGAAACTGACCATATGGTGAGTTAGTTAAAGTGGTTATACGCTTCTTTATCCAATTTAAGAGCAGTTTAAACGTATTGTCGAAACGTGCAGCTGTGATTCAAACAGAGTGAACAGAAAGTTAGTTTTAATCAGTTTAGTGCCCTTGAAACGTGCTCTTGCCAAATGTCTTCAGTCCGAAACAAAAACTACATGATATTGCTACGTTGCTTTTGAACATGGTATTGAGGTAATAGTATGTTTTTGGTATGTATCATGTTTGTTTAAAAATACGTTACAACGGGTTTTTCAATATTTTAGCGATTAAAATATATGATCATCCTGCCAAATTTTAAAACGGACCTATGTATTCATGCATGAAGTCCCAATTTATATTAATTTAAATTATATACTATACCAGTTTGAAGTATTATTTGGAAAATATTTACTATTTGCTAAGTTACATAGTTGTTTTTTTCTGTACTCACGATAGTACTGTACTGTTAAATGTATTCTTTATTTATTTAAATAAAATGTTGTATTGTTTTACTTATCTAATCTAATATCATTTGAACCTATTTTTAATTTATTGTAATACAATTGTTTAATTATTCTTTTTTTAATTTTCAGATTAAGTTCGAAAACCCTTGCATTAGACTACAATAGTAGTACATAAATCGCAATATACTATGGTGTTACCATAGTACTTTCTTGTAGGGATCTCCTGGTTGCGTTCAACACGTATTTCTCTGTATCCTCAGGTTTGCTGATGATGTCGGCCTTTCCATCCTCTTCCTCCAAGAGCCTGACCTCCACCCCGCTGAAATCCAGAGGCAGCGTCCCGCAGCGCAGCAGAAGTGTGGAGTCCACCGGAGACTCGACGTCCTCTCTGCTGTCACCCATCTATCACGACAGCTTTGAGCTTTCAGACGAGGAACCAGAGCCAGATCAGCCTCAGCGTGTTCACAACATCACCGTCACGTTACCTGAAGATGGCTCCTCCTCCAGGTGAGCGCTTGTTGAGTTACACATCAAGGGAAAGCACACCAGTAGTCATGTATCATGTAAAATCAGACATGCTTTCAGGGATGAGGTGGACACAACAGGCCTGGAAGACGGGAACTTCAGACTGAGTGCCTGGGAACAGTGGATTGTGGAGAAAGCCAAAGAGGAGCGTGTCAGAAAACAACAGAAAGCTATGGAGGTACATGACAAAAAAACATTATTTGTAGTTATGGGGATATTTTATGTTAGTACTACAGTTTTCAGCGTGTTTTTTTAGTGTCATGGACATTTTTTATTTTATATACACCACTGTTCAAAAGTTTGTGTTTTGGAAGAAATGAATATGCAGTGACCAAAAGTGAGAGTTAAGACATTTATAATGTTACAAAACATTTCTATTTCAAATAAACGCTGTTCTTTTGATCAAAGAATCCAAAAAAAAAAAAAGTTTAATCAAAAATAAGAAGCAGCACAACTGTTTTTAACATTGATAATCAGAAATGTTGATCAAATCAGCATATTACAGTGATTTCTGAAGGATCATGTGACACTGAAGACTGGAGTAATGATGCTGGAAATCAGCTTTGATCACAGGAATAAATTACATTTGACAATATATTCACATAGAAATTTTTAATTGTAATAATATTTCACTGTTTTTACTGTATTTTTTATCAAATAAATGCAGCCTTTGGTGAGCAGAAGAGACATTTTTTTAAAAGCATTTAAACTTTTTCCATTTTCCTTTTAATTATTCGGTTTATGAATAGTTTTCATCATAGCTATAGTAGTGTGTGATAATAACCCTGGTCCGACAAGCATTCATTAAGGTCTATATTTCAGGAGCTCACGCTGAAGGAAAAAGAGGAAGAGCAGAAGAAAGAACAGCAGAAGAAGAAAGTCGCCTGTGATTGCAAAATTCAAGAGTGGCTGCAAATGAAACGAGAGCAGGTAACCGTCTCCGAAACTCCCGATTTAGCTAGAATAATAGGATTCATTCGCGTTTCAGAATGGGGACTGGTCTCCTCCTCACGCTTTCACTGTTTCTGTCCTCAGGAAAAGAAAGAGAGAGAGTCCAAAGAGTTTCAGAAAAGCAAAGAACAGCTTCGAGAGGAGAAAAGACGTGCCGAGATTGAAGAGAAAGCCCAGGAGAAATATAAGCAGTGGATGCGGAAGAAGAAGCAAGAAGAAACAGAGAGAAAGCTTAAAGAGAAGGTGTGATTTATAGAAAACATTATTGAACTTCATGAGGGTGTGTGTAGATGATGACAGAATGAACAATCTCTTTAAAAGGAAGAGGCAGCCAGAAGAGACGCGGAAGAGAGGGAGCGCAAAGAAAAGGCGGAGGAAAGCTTTAAAGAATGGCTTGACGGTGTCAAAACGAAAGGAAAACTGAGCCGACAATCATCCGGATTCTCAGCCGGTGAGTGAACTTCCATTTGTGGCATTTCAGAAGTTTGGACATGAAATATAGACATCAGAAGAATATGCAGATGCATCCAAACCTTTTAAACTGGTTCACACTGAAAAATATGTCAAACTCCCTACATATCCAACGTACAGTACAGGCCAAAAGTTTGGACACATTACTATTTTTAATGTTTTTGAAAGAACGTTCTTCTGCTCATCAAGCCTGCATTTATTTGATCAAAAATACAGATTTTTTTTTAAATATTGTGAAATATTATTACAATTTAAAATAATTGGTTTTCAATTTATTATACTTTAAATTATCATTTATTTCTGTGATGCAAAGCTGAATATTCAGGATCATTACTCCAGTCTATCACATGATCCTTTAGAAATCATTCTAATATTCTGATTTATTATGAGTGTTGGACACAGTTCTGCTGCCTAATATATTTGATGAATAAAAGGTTAAAAATAACTGCATTTATTCAAAATAAAAAAATATTTTCTAATAATATAAATCTTCTTTACTATCACTTTTTATCAATGTAACACATCCTTGCTGAATAAAAGTATTGATTTATTTCAAAAAAAGAAAGAAAAAAAATGACTGACCCCAAATGACTGACCAGTAGTGTATATTGTTGTTATAAAATATTTCTATTTTTAAAACATTTGCTTCTTTTATTTTTTTTATATATTTTTTTTAATAATTTTTTATTCAACAAAGTATCCTAAAAAAAAGTATCACAGGTTATGAAAAAATATTAAGCAGCAGAACTGTTTCCAACTTTGATAATGAATCATCATATTAGAATGATTTCTAAAGGATCATGACTGGAGGAATGATGCTGAAAATTCAGCTTTGCATCACAGAAATAAAGGATAATTTAAAGTATAATAAATTGAAAACCAATTCTTTTAAATTGTAATAATATATCACAATATTACATTTTTTTTCTGTATTTTTGATCAAATAAATGCAGGCTTGATGAGCAGAAGAAACTTCTTTCAAAAACATTAAAAATAGTACTTTTGGCCTGTACTGTAAATATTCATAAAAAGACTGAGATTCAAAGCCAAGCTTTAAAGTGTTAATGTTATCACTTTCAGGCAACTATAACAATGTGAACTATCCCACTCCGAGCTTCGTCAACCCCATTCCCTGGAAACCCATTCACGTCCCACAGGAAGACAGAACGCCCAGGAAAAGTTCTGCGCGTAAGAGAACGGCAGGAGCGGCTAAGGGCCGGTCGAGCCGCTGTCTCACACACACACACACACACACACACACACATAAAGACACCGGCGGTTTGGCTTGTAAGAGATGGTGACACTGACCTCTGCTGGTCTCAGTCCAGTATGAACTCTTCTGAAGACTTGCTGCGTTTTGGTCTAGCAAGTGTTTTACATCTTTAAAAGACTCACTTTTCATGTGATGGAATTATGAATTTGACTTGTATATTTTTGGTTGAATGTTAGCTAAAGATGATTTTTCTTGTCCAAATTAAAGATCTTTGGAAATACAGTAATTTTCCCCAATATTATTTGTGTTAAATGGTTTTGTACAAACATTTCAGCTCAAAAGGTTTGGGACCAGGAAGATTTTTAGTGTTTTTGAAAGAAGTCTCTTCTGTTCACCATGGCTGTATTAATTTGATAAAAAATACAGTAAAAACAGTAATATTGTGAAATATTATTAACATTTGAAACAACAGTTTTTTATGTGAATATATAGTAAAATGTAATTTATTCCTGTGATCAAAGCTGAATTTTCAGCATCATTACTCCAGTCTTCAGTGTCACATGATCCTTCAGAAATCACTCTATGACGATGATTTGATGCTCAATAAAAGTTTCTGATTATTAATGTTAAAAGTAGTTTTTCTTTGATGAATAGAAAGTTCAAAACAGCATTTATTTGAAATGGAAATATTTTTGAACAACATAAATGCCTTGATTCAACTGAATGCATCCTTGATTAATTAAAAAATATGAATTAATCTACAGCTATTGTAAATGACAATTCCTTATGTATACAAGTATAAGAAATGTCATTTATAGCATATTTGTATTATACTTATTAAATGACTACGTAGAATATTTGTGCTTAAATGGAGTAGATCTACTTAAACAATTAAGTGACCAATTATCAATTAATTTATTAATAAAAAAAAAATAACTTTCCAAATATGTAAAAAAAAAAAAAAAAATTCTAAATTTACTTCTTTTTTTTATTCTTAAATATTAAAAATATGAGAAAATAATGGTAATAACAAATCAACTTTTAAAAATTTAAAAAATTTTTTTTTTTACAAAATTCATTAACCATTTAAAATGGAGGTTTTACTAAAATGTTTGTTTTTGATGTATAGAAATACACTAAAAACCTAAAAACGCAGAACGCCTTCGGCAAGTTTTCATTGGTATGAGGGGGAAAAAAATGCCACAAACTTTTCCTTTAATAAATGTACAAAATACAATGTAAAAGTCTATACATTTGCACTTGATGATGTGCATGATTTTCGAGACAATCAGTGTTTGTGACCGCCGTGGTGTGGTTTCACAAAAGACTTCTTCTGAGTTGAACAGGAGTCGTCATTAACTGGCTTATCTGCATTTCCCGAGTCAGCTTGTGACCAGACACAAAGACCTCTGACCCCTGGACCGGGCCGAGAGCCAAACGCAGCCCTCGCACAGATGTGTGTATTGTCCGCCTTGGAGTTCTTTCAGCTAATGACGTGTGTGAGTAGGTGCGTGTGTGTGTGTGTGTGTGAGTGTGAGTGTGTGTGAGTGCATGTGTTCACAATACAGTAGATTTCATCCCTTCACATTCTCATAAACACACGTTACTGGACCAGAGACACTGTAAGTAATATTCTTTAAGTTGTTAAGTTGTCCCTCTGACTAATTGCTAGTTGAGTCATATTTAAGACTATGTTTATGCAACTGACCCACATGTTGTTTGTTATGGATATGACAGGCAATTCTCACAACTATCACTAGCTGTGATAGTGTGCATTAGAGCAAGTGAGTTATGTGTTTATATCCTGTTCTGCTGAGCAAAGGTCACCTTTCAAGACAGCAGTGCTGCTTTGCATTTGTTTTGTTGCACTTTTTAAGACACATATGTGTTCAAGTCTGTTTGTTTTACGTGGGAATCAGGTTTAAGAACAGGTTTTCTCGTATGTACAGCTTGAACTATGCATGTTTCTCTCCCAGTAGATTGCAATATTTGCAATAAGATGCACTGGTGCAGGTGGGCAGGCGGCTGGACGTCTCACTTTCACACACAGGTACACGGGTGTGTCTGTTTGCATTTGAGTCAGTGTTTCAAAGAAGGCGAAGGACGTGGCAGAGAACAGGAGTTAATGTTGTGTGACTGAGGTCAAAGCTGACTTGTTCGTTAACCTTGTTTTTGGCAGCATGGAGATTTCTTAACATGTTATTTTCTGTGCTATAGCTTATAGAAAAGGCCTGTTTTAAACACATCTATGACAGACGTAGGTTGAGCCTGTGACATTTGCACCCTGAATGAATCGTTTCAGGGTCAGTGGGTCACAATCCGCAAGTATTTATTGCAGAAATGCAGTCCACAGGGCAAGAGGATGAAGACCGCTGTGACTTTCTGTTCAAGATCATCCTGATCGGCGACAGCAACGTGGGAAAGACCTGCGTGATCCACAGCTTCAAGTCTGGGCTGTTCAGTGACACCCAGCACAACACTATAGGAGTGGACTTCACCGTTCGCAGCATGGACATCGATGGGAAGAAAGTAAAGGTCTGTGCACTGATTCATGACTTCAAATTAAAAAAGGTTTTCCTTACATTCAGTAAAGAAATCTTCTTATTGAGGCTGTGTAGGTTGTATAGTATATCATTTAATATATATATTAAATAAAGAACTTTATTATATATAATATAATAAGGAATTTTTTTTGCCATGGAAGGGGAAGATCCTATGGATGGATATATATATATATATAGAATCTTCCCATTTCATCAAAGTTTCTTTATTGTGGCAGAAATGTTCTTTAGATTACAAAAAAAAACATGGTTCTTTTATATATAAGGCATTTTAATGAGAACAAAACATAATTTACATACAGGAGTACATATAACCATACATTTGAAGGGGCTATATGTAGAATTCAGAAACCCTTGTTATTAGCGATGATTAGCGACACCGGTGGCCGTTGAGTGAACTGCAGCCAGCAGCTTATTGCTCGCACTCAAGCAAACGTAACGTACAAGAGACTGAACTGAACGTGATTCAATGCCACGATATACTCACGACGAAGTTCTTTTCGTTCATTGCGTAGAAGTAAAAATAAGTTGGAAATACCTTTACAGCGATGTACTGTTAACCGAACATCCAGGCGCCGTCCACGCTGCTGAGAGCGACAATTAGGTTAATAATATTTATGTGCTGTGCACTTTCAGTAACAAAATAAACACAACTATGAAAGCTTGTTTCCGCTACAGAATAAAACATTTTAAAAGATAATTGCGACTTTTCATCTCACAAAAGTTAAAATCTTGCAATTCTGACTTTATTCCTCAGAATTGCATGATATCAAGTCACAATTGCGAGATATAAACCCATTTTTATAAACCCAAATTCTGACTTTATAACACGCAATTGCGGCTTGATATCATGCAATTCTGACTTTGTATCTCCCAATTGGAGAATCCAAAGTCAGAATTGGACTTTATAACTCGCAATTGCGAGTTTAAATCTCACAATTCTGAGAAAATATGTCAGAACTCGCAATTCTGACTTTTTTTTTGCACTTTCACTTTATAACATGCAATTGGGAGATATAGCTTAAATTCAGAATTGTGAGATATAAACTCACAATTTGATATAAACGCGCAATTCTGACTTTATAACATGCAATTATGAGTTTATGTCTCGCAATTCTGACTTAATATCTCGCAATTATGAGTTTAGATCTCGCAATTCTGAGAAATAAAGTCGGAATTGCGAGATGTAAGCTCGCAATTGTGAGATAGACTCGCAATTTTCTTTTAAAATGTTTTATTCTGTGGCGGAAAAAAGCTTCCATACTTCCATACAAAAATGACAGCAGTGAGAAAGCTGCGGTTAAGAAAGCATCTGATCATAGCGATGTGGATTTATGTGCACCAGTTCTGCGATTCACTGGCATTATGTCGACAGATGAGGTAGGCCTAAATAAAATTACACTGTTTTGAGAGATTGATTATAAAGTATATTTGAGACTATAGATCTGGCTGTGAGACTATAGTTTGAATTAATTACTTTTCTTTGCATGACACATTGACATTACAGTGCAGGATTGTTCGGCATTATCCTGTATAGGCATTCATATGTGTCACTTCTATGACATCACTTTTTTTATGATTGTTCATGTCTTGGAGAGGCACTGGTAAGCATTTTGTGATTGTGTCTGTCTGGAGTTCAGATGCAGGTCTGGGACACGGCGGGACAGGAGCGTTTCCGCACCATCACACAGAGTTACTACCGAAGCGCCCACGGTGCCATGATCGCGTACGACCTGACCCGACGACCCACCTTTGAGTCTCTGCCGCACTGGATACAAGGAGTGGAGCAGTACGGAGCCGCCAACGTCGTCTTCGTTCTGATAGGTCAGAACACGGATTCCCAAACTTTTTTATCAACCAAACCCCCATATTTACTTGAGTACCCCCTGAGGTTTTAGAATCAGTATTTCAATAATTTGACAACACATTTGCATGTTCACGGTTATCTGATGTTGGTTAACGTTGCCATGAAACTTATCCCTCATCCTTCCCTCGGGTCATTTTGACCCGGATGTTTTTTTGTTTTTTTGAGTGTTCATCGAGTGTTCACCCCATGACTTTTGTCACGCTTGAACCTCAAATACACACATTTTTTTGAATGGATTCGAGGAGTTTTTGGTTGAAATTTAAAAAAGTAACATTCTTCACTCGCGGGTCAAATTGACCCCCATAGGAATGAATGGAATGCGAGGAAAGCTTCAGTACACATAGAAAAACCTAAAAATGCTCAAAATTCAATCTAAAAATGCTAAAACTTTACCAAAAAAATATTTTATAATGTCTACATGTGTATCTGAATGCATACTAAAGGAAAAACTGACTTTAGGACCCAGCGGAACAGCTCATTTGCAGAGCTATAAGGCCATCTAGGGGCAAGAGTCATGAAATATCATGTTATATTATTTTCTTTCCACAAGAGGTCGGCAAAGACACCCAATGTAAGATATTTTGAGCTGAATTAAAAGGTTTAGGCATGAAATTGTGAGTTATTTTGAATTCGAGTTGAAAGAATGTGAGGAATGTGCTTCTAAATTACTGTTTATTGAGTATTTATTGATCAAATCTAGTAATTTAAAGGTAAATCAAATAAAAAAGAACAAAAAATCTCCCCCCCAAAAATTGCATTAAAAACACAAAAAATATGATTAAAATGAAATAAAATAAGCTTTCTGAACAAAAAAATATTAAGTATAATTTTAGGGCTTCGGGTCATTTTGACCCGCGAGGGAAGGATTTAAGTTTGGATAGTCTTTTCTTTGCTATTGTGACATTATTGTATTGTATATCTGAGTGAAACGGCTTCTCGCACAAGAACAAATGTAGGGCGGGGCTTAATTTTGTCCACTGGGAACTGATTGGATGGTTGTGGTTTGCTATTGGTCGATCTCATGTGAGTGACAGGTTGCCCCGCCCTCACACCAGTAAAGGGAGGGGAAGTTATCCTGATTAAAGATTACGAGGCACATGACAATTTAAGCTTGAGACATTTAACAGCAAATAAACTAGATATTCATAATGTGTTTTCCGTCCTGCAGGGAATAAGTGTGACCTGGAGGCGCAGCGGCAGGTGCTGTTTGAGGACGCGTGCACGCTGGCGGAGCGGACCGGTGCGCTGGCCGCGCTCGAGACCTCCGCAAAACAGTATCGCAACATCGAGGAAGCCTTCGAACTGATGGCCCGGGAACTCATAGTACGACACGGAGGAATAGTCCATCAGGACAGCCAATCAGATTTACCCACAGTTTTCTTGCACTTGGATTCTCATTCAATAGATGGAGAACATGAGAAGAGGTCATGTGACTGCTGACTTGTGTATATATATATTTATTAGGTGGACAAAGATGATAAATACAGTGGAAATGACATAAAAATAAATCAGACATCTCAGAAAATGTAGTTGCATTTAATGAACGAACTATGTAAACTTATACATGTGATATTATGGTTTTCTTGTTCTGTGACATTTATTTTGCAGTAGGTTGTGTACAGTACAATAAAATGCAAAAACATTAAAAACAGTAAAGGCATTTGTTCTTTCTGAACACAAAACAATATATTTAAAGGACTCGATATTAATTGAGGGATTTGTGTGTTAAATTATTTAAAACCAACATTAAACAATATACGGCTTGTTAACGCTCACTGACTGTTCAGTCCTTCAAAAACAGCTAGACAGAACATTAAAAAAATGCAAAACACACTTTTTTTACTTGAAGTTATCTGAAAATACAGTACGACATGATGCCCAAAACGTCCAGCTCTTGTACATAAAACAGCTGCAAAAACAGAACCATGTACGTTCTGTGTGAACGGCTCTTAAGAGGTACAGTGTTACAGCAAACCAAAGTGTTCACATTTAAACAAACTAACTGAGGCGTACGTGTACTTTAATATTACAGAGAACACACAAACTATTTACAACCTACTGGAGGGGAAAAATGAACTTCCTCCTTTCAATGGCACTGTGTATTTTTTTTTTTTTTCATTAACTAGTATGGCTTCACCGACAGTCTTTCCAGGCTGCAAGCGTTTAACCTTGTGCTTGTGAAAGTACTAAAAATAAAGGGGGTTTCACACCGATGCCACAGAAAAAAACATTTCTGGTTCCCCAAATAACCTTTCAGAGAACATTCTTAAAAAAGAAAAAAAAAATTCTTAGTGTGAAGAACATTTTGATAATCTATAGAATCTTTTATAGAATGGAAAGATGTTCTTCATGGAACCATCAATGCCAATCAATAACCTTCATTTTTAAGTGTAGCACTCTCAATCTCCTTCAACACTCAGTTTGAGCTCGTGACAATTATACTTGAGGATACGTCCTTTCCCAAATAGTGCAAGTGCACTTGACTCGTGTCTAGATGTAAACGTCATTCAAACTCTTACTTCAGTCTTGCGTGAATTGCTGCATTTAATTCAAATTACACCAAATTAAATCAAATTTGACGTGAAGGCGAAAGATTTCCCCAATCAGATTTTGCAAAAAGTTCTGGTCACACAGATTCACCGCGTTGACCAACTTTCTGTTGCTTGGTTTGTCACACTTTACAACTGTAAATGTGACCGGGCCTTAAGAAAACAGTTTATGAAATAAGACATAAGTTGCATTGTAAGATGTAAAGTAACATATAAAGTCTCAAGTCGCAATTACGAGCAATTGCAAAGTCGCAATTACCATTTATTACTCTAAAGTAGAAAAGGGCTTTAGTTTATGCAGTCCCATAAAAAATATTTTTTTATGCTAATTGAGTTCTGTTAAAAATAACAAACTGAGCATTGCTTCAAACATCGCTACACTATACTGACAATAGATCATTTCCACACCTTTACAATTACCTTATTTATGTTATAATGGGCTTCCATCCCAGACAGCAACATAGTGTCGGCCCCGGTCATGTGGACTCCACACATCCAGATGTGGGCCGACACTATGTTCCTGTCTTGGATATTTGTTCAAAAGCAAAATATGATTTAAATTAGGAGGCACGAAAAAAATGACATGCATAAGAATTTAACAAATAACATGATAAATGTCTCAAATAGCATGCTAAAAATCACAACAGACAAAAAAAATTAAAATAATCATAAGGCGCAAATAACACTTCCTGTGTAGACAGCTTGGTTAATTATAAAAGGACTGATTCTGTTCTGATCGTGTAGATATGGCGTAATAGATGGCGGTTTACTGCAGTGGCCGACCCTCCAGCTGGAAGACCAGCTCCACTGCATCCCGAACGTCATGGACGATGAAGGAAGGCTGAGTCAGGCTGGGGTCGAAGCGGAAGTCCCGGTGACCGTGGAAAATCCGCTGCTCCGTCACCGCCTGCTCGGGGTCGGAGGGCAAGTCCTGCTGGTCTCGGTTGTAGACGCCCGTGCAGACCAGGATTGAGCCGCAGCCTTCGGGAAGACGGTGCTCGAACGAGCCCCCCACCATCACCTGTCCGGAGCATTTGGCGTCGTCGGACGCTTCGCACGCCAGGTCTCCGGTCACCTGGCTGGCCGAGCCACCCTGCGCCTGCACCTGGGCCCGGCTGCGATGCATCGCCTTGAGGTAGCGGTTGTACAGGTTCGCACCGTAAATATCAGCCATGGGGTTGTCACTGTGAGAGAGACACAATGTTTGGATCAAGATTTCTCTACAGTGTCAGAGTCTTAAAGTGACAGCAGCCTAATAAACCTGTGTCATTAATGTTAATCAAAGAGAATCACTCACTGCTCTTGACTGAATCACTTCTGCAGCTTTAATAAGGATTCATTTGTTCAATTGATTATGCGTGTTACGACAAAAATTCAGTTTTATGAAATGTAATGTCATAAATATCATAAATGGTAAAACAAATGTCTTGGTCATTTTAAGAGGTCTTAAATTTGGGGATGGAAAACAATGTTTACTTTATAGTGTTTATATTGTAATATGTTGATAATTGATAATAATAATTCTTGCATTATGCATATATTTTGTGTGTGTGTATATATATACTGTATACACACATTTTAAAATATTTACATAATTATTAAATAGTTTGAAGCAGAAATATTTAAAAAAACAGTGTATTTTTTGTATTATATAAAATTAAATAATATTGCTATAAATATCTCCTTGTATCCATTTATTAAGAAAAAATTCTTATAGCAAATATTGGATAGCACCACTAATGTTTTTACTGTGCTAAGTAAGAGCCACACCCTGTTCAGACTGAGCGTCAATGAAATTTGACCGTTCAATGCTCTTAAAAAATTGCTCATGCATATTAATGTGGTCCAAGCTTTACCCAATGGCGTAAAGTCTCTCGACCGGCCGGGTCCAGCCCAGATTCTCGGCCTGTTGTCTGATGAGCAGTTCGGCGTAGTTGTAAGTCACAACGCTGGGCTTCCCGATCAGAGCCTCGTACTTCAGCTCACAGCCTGTTATCTTCTTATAGATGCTCTCCAGGCACACGAGGAACATGCCGTGACCGAATCTGCCAACAAATGAACATAAAATGGCATTTGCAACCCATTTTTTACTTCAGAATTCTGTTGAATTTCTGGATATTCAGGATATAACAGGATATTCAATAAAAAGAGATTGTATCAATCAAGAATTGACTAGATGGTGTAAAGTGGGCTGCACTGCCTACAACACTAGCATGAAACAGTTACTAAACAGCTGTTATGGCGATTGGTTAACATTACCAAAAGCCATCATGATAACATCAGTCAAAAAGGAAAGTTGTTCCAGACTCGGAGCGAGATAATAAAATCTTCCTGACACTAACCGAGGGCTTTTGGCTTCGGCCATCCACAGCAGATCCATGTTGCAGGCCAGCACAGGGATGTGTGGGTAATGCAGTGATGTCACCGTGTTTCCTGGCCTCCCATTGGTCAAGAGCACATCAACAATCAGCTGCAAGTTTGTCTCCCACCTGATTGGCTCACCGAACAGGATGACAGCTTTAAAGTGACAGTAAAAGCAGATGTGAGCGGACACAGATCTCAGCCAGAACAGAAAGTGAAACAGCTGGAATGAAACTTACCGTCTATTGGTGGCAAATCTTTAGATGGGGGAATCTTAGGAATATTAAGTACATTATACAGTCAATGCTCAGTGATTAGGAATCTGTTCAATTAGTTGTATTGACACTTGCCTTACAAACACAGCTAATAACAAATGCTAAATTCTCCTGATTTTTTACATATTCAGATATTATTGCATCTACTCACAATGTCTTTGGGTCTGCGATGGTGATCCACCATGTCCTGGAGAGGAAACGCCTCCCTTAGCATGTCAATGGTCACAACGTTCTTGAAACCGACACTGGAGTTTATTTGATCAAGGACAAATTTAGATATAAAAGCCATCACACACACACACACACACACACCCACATGTTGAATGCTTGATTTTGCACTAGCGAGATAATAACGGCGCTGTTCTTGAAGCAGTTAAACTTACAGTTTATCTATTATACGCTGCTGCCGAACACTGTTGAGAGACGCACAGACGGAGGTAATTAATACACGCTTGACAACTCTCTCTCTCTCTCTCTAATAACTGCACTAGATTGCTATCAGTGGCTTAAAGCGTAACTCTCGCCAAAATTGAACCTAGGCTCTTTTTGTGAATCTACCCGAGTCAAACTTTCGTGTAAAAGCATAATTAGAATAGAAACGCCACTTTTAAGATTGACCGTATTTTCGTTTTCGGTCAAAATGCCTTTTGAATGGGAGTGTGTGGGGCACTACAGTGATAGCATCAAAATCGCTATTTTTAAAACACTAAGAAGGCTCGACACAACATGAAACTGTGCTGGAAGTATCACCAGAGGCTCTACACATGAACTCCAGCATTGACTACATTGTTTGTGTACACAGAGTTTACTAAAAAGAAAGGTTTGTATGACTCACTTGATCAGTTAGTGTTTCCGGTGGCTGGAATTTTGTCAGTCAAAAGTAGTCGATCTCCGAATGCAACGTAACATGAGGAGAGTAAAGATGGAAAGCTCCTAAAGCTTGTTTCCATATAAATTCACGGATAATTTTTTATCTAAGTTATCATGCTTTTCATTGAAATTACAAGTTCATGACATTTCCTCATATGGAGTCAGTTCGATTACGTTGCATTCGGAGATCGACTACTTTTGACTGATTAGAAATCATTCTAATATGATGATTCATTATCAAAGTTGGAAACAGTTCTGCTGCTTAATATTTTTTCATAACCTGTGATACTTTTTTAGGATACTTTGATGAATAAAAAAAAAAAAAAAAAAAGAAGCAAATGTTTTAAAAATAGAAATCTTTTGTAACAACAATATCCACTACTGGTCAGTCATTTGGGGTCAGTCATTTTTTTTCTTTCTTTTTTTTAAATAAATCAATACTTTTATTCAGCAAGGATGTGTTACACTGATAAAAAGTGATAGTAAAGAAGATTTATATTATTAGAAAATATTTTTTTATTTTGAATAAATGCAGTTCTTTTTAACCTTTTATTCATCAAATATATTAAGCAGCAGAACTGTGTCCAACACTCATAATAAATCAGAATATTAGAATGATTTCTAAAGGATCATGTGATAGACTGGAGTAATGATGCTGAAAATTCAGCTTTGCATCACAGAAATAAATGATAATTTAAAGTATAATAAATTGAAAACCAATTATTCAAAATTGTAATAATATATCACAATATTCCTTTTTTTTTTCTGTATTTTTGATCAAATAAATGCAGGCTTGATGAGCAGAAGAAACTTCTTTCAAAAACATTAAAAATAGTAATGTTTCCAAACTTTTGGCCTGTACTGTATATATATTAGATAAATTTGTATAATAATCATTATTTATAACTATTTTATAATTATAGTCATTTATATCAAGGATACTTGTGTGCAACTTCCACCACGGGTCCCTGTCCGGACACCAGCACGCACAGGTCATGGAACTGAGTGAAAACCCTCAGAGGACTGTGGGACAGCACCACCTGGTCTGGTGACACCTGTTTGGAGAAATCAAACCGCCCTGTCTTACTCTCAGACACTGTCAACAAATCAAATGTTGTGTTGAAACTACCAACAGTGCAAATGGAACAACCTGGAAGGAAGGATTAAATATTTGTCATCAGGTGTCTCACCTCAACCTCCAGAAGGTGAGACAGCTGCTCGGCTTTGGTTTGCCGGAGAGAGTTCCCTGCGTTCGTCACAAACACCACAGGAACCTTGTATTTCCCATCGCCGTCCACCAGGTCCCTAAAACACTGTTTCGCTGCTGGGATGGGCGTCCGTCCACGTACCAGCACTCCATCGATGTCAAACAGAAGCCCAAACAAGCTGCGGTCCTGTTCATCCTCAAAACAAACACAATCACATGTTTTGTTAGTACTCACTTAGCAGACACTTTCTATCAAGTCAAGTCACCTTTATTTAATAGTGAGATTTATATACAAAACATTGTTTCAAAACAACTTCACAGCGATAAACCAGGAAAAAGTGACCAACTGTACACATAACACTCAGATTTCCCGGAGGAATCTAAGGTTAAAGGTCGTGTCACAAAGTCACAATGGTGATAGTTTTGTCTCAATTGGGGATTTGAACCTACAACCTTCAAGTTACAGATCAAATTGAGGCTCAAATTGAATCATGAAAGCCCCACCATCCCCCAATAACAAGGCGTCTCATTCCCTTCTTAGACTGTTTTCACATTTCCCGCAAAAGGAAAGTGAAACCTTGAGTACATCCACTCCCATTTGCTGTGCTATTTACGGGAAAACATACCAAAGAAAGAAAGCCAGGTGAAAGTTCATGTAGATCAGTTACAAAAGTTCCATTCACTTGTCTGTCAAAATAACTATAACTATAACTATATATATATATATATATATATATATATATATATATATATATATATATATATATATATGCATGTATATAGCCTATTAACTAGTTGCTTATTAGAATATTACTCGGATATTGGTTGTTTATTAGTAGGCTACTTATTATGCACATATTAATGCCTTATTCTGCATGACCATATTCTACATCCCTTTCTACTCAATACCAAAACTTAACAACTACCTTACTAACTATTAATAAGCAGTAATTAGGAGTTTATTGGGGCAAAAGTTGTAGTTAATAGTTATTTAATAGTGAGAATTGTACCTTAAACTAAAGTGTGACCATATACCATAATTCTTGGGCCGAAAATGCTGTCTAGATAGGCAACTCACTACGTATTGAAACACAGCCCGACACTAACCAGAAACTCACAACAACAACAACAACAACAACAACAACAACAACAACAACAGCATTTTAACACACTCGGTTTGTTGTGGTCAGGGGTGTTAGTTTGTTCATGAATATTAATGAGGGTTAAATTCTGAATACTGTAATACCAATAATAATGAGCATGAACTCACAGTGCTGTAGCGGCGCTGCGTCTGCGCAAAAGCAGCCGCATTAGTGACTTTCCTGCTCAGTTTCACGCCTCTCCACCCGATCCTAAACATGTTCAAGCGTGGAAACATGTCTGGGGAAAAACAAACGAGGAAACGAGACAACGTTTCTACTTTGACCTGAGGACGACTGTGCACTGCTGCTAATCACTAGCCAACATGCTACCAGCAGCTGCCAAACATGTTTTTCTAGCTCTAAAGGCCTTCTTATCTAAATCAATGCATGTGTGTGTTGTGTGTCAGCAGGGACGAGTGTAGAACTGACAGCGCCAGTGCGCGCTCGTGCTCTTGCGCAGACTCAGAACGCGCTCCTTTAAACAACACACACACACTTCCGGTTTGTAACCGGCGTGTTTTGAAAACGAGCAGTGCCAGTGAGCGTTCAGAAGGTAACTAAATAAAAAATGTACTTATATTCATTTATTTTACCACGAGAATATGACTATAACAATCGTTTAATAATGTGAGCAGAGGTAAATATTAGAAATGGTACATGTAGCCAGCTAGTTGGACCATTAACAACCGTTATTCTTTATATTTTGATTTTATTGTACAACCGTAACTATTTAACTTACTTCGCATCTGACAGGTTGATTAAAAAATAAAGTGACTAAAGTGAACATTTAATTATATAGTTAATTTATTGGTCCAAATAAACCTGGATAACGCTTTGTTTGTTCAAACTTCCCACCGCAAAGCGTCACTGTTTACATGACAACCATAAACTGATCATAAGAGGTTTTATTTAGCGAATATTTTATGAATCTTGATCTGTTGCATGTTGTTTTTGTTTACCTGCATTTTAGAGTATATTTTGATCACCTACAGCTCATTATATTCAGGTGAAATTACCTTAAAATGAAATGTAGCTTAAATAAAATAAATGTAGCTTATTTATTTTCCATTTTAATGTTATTTGAGTGCACCACATTATAGTCTTTTTTTAAATAATTTTAGGCCATACTCACTGTGATGATGGATTCTCCTCCTACAAAAGAGCATAAAAGGTAAATATCATTTATATTAGCACTGATTGAGAACCTCACGAAAAAATATTTTGCATGAAGATTTTTTCTTTTCTTTTTTATGACCATTAAGACTTTTTAACAAGAAAGTTTAAGTAATTACTATTTTCATTATTTTTTACATCCCCATCCCCCAAATTCTCATTATCATAATTTACAATTTCCATTATTCTTGCTGATTATTCCCATCACATTCTCCTGTATAATTCCTTCATTTGTAATACAATGATTGAAATAAAGGCAGAACAATTGAAACCACCATGCACAATTTATAGATCATTCATTTAAGAATGAGATTTTTGTTTTGTTTTTTGGATTATGGTAATGAGACAATGGGTGCAAAATATGCTTAATTGACATGGAAACAATATAAGACAATAAGAGTATATATATATACTGTATATTATACCATTGTTGACCATATGCATGTATGAAGCATGTCTGAAATCCCACATGACACACATTTTGAAGTGCTGAAGGTGCTCTCCTCCTCTTCCTCTCTCTGTGTTTGGGTCAGTCAGCTTGAGTCTCCGCTGCCCTCCATCTCGGAGCGCCTGGCGTTCCTGCGGCCGTCCCGCGAGCTGCTGGAGTTCTACAGGCAGAAGGTGGCTCAGTTTGACGGAGAACATGAAGACCTGCTGCAGATGCTGGAGAAGTACAGGAGCACCGCAGAGGAGCAGGTCAGCCCTTTTCCTGGATTAGGTTTCTCTTTTTTAATGTATATTTTTATCAAGCACATTCTTAAGTGCATGACATAAACATCACAACCTGCTGTTTTTCTTTTTTAACATCCATAGAAATAAATGAAGAACAATTATACAAATGTACAGAACACTCTTAACCCTACCCATCCCAAATGTCTCTACTCTCTCCGTCGGTGTGTGTACATGTAACGCTGTGTGTTGTCGTGCAGCACAAGATGCAGTGGGAGGTCCGTCAGCGCGAGGAGGAGATCGTGGAGCTCCAGAACGCTCTCAGTGACATGCAGGTGTATCTCTTCCAGGAGCGAGAGCAAGCCCTGCGACTGTACGCCGAGAACGACCGCCTCAAAATCAGGTCAGATGTCTTGATGACAGCACAAACATGATCACTGAGATGATGAGCACGAGTCTGAAGGCTTCGTTTACTGTCACAGAGAGCTGGAGGACCGGAAGAAGATCCAGCATCTTTTAGCGCTGGTGGGACCGGATCCAGGCGAGATCACGTACTTCCATCGAGAGCCTCCCAATAAGGTGCGAAAGAATACAAAGCTAACCTTACTTTGATATTTTATGGCCATCTGTGAAGTGTTACGCTTTATTTCGGTGTGCAAAGTTTTCATGAATTCTGTTTTATTCAGGTCACGATCCCTCAGAAGAAGATCCAGCCTAGATCACATGAGGAGTCGAAGGTGGCAAAACCAAGACCTGTGTATGCGAAAGGTTTGACCATCACCTCTGCTTTTTTTAAACGTTTAGCTGTAGAAGGTGTAGAGGTAAAATACTAGGGCTGGGTATTGACACAAATTTCACAATTCGATCCGATTCGATTCAATATTGATTATTTTGGATATCAGGTACAATACATGGCAAATGTTCTCAAGGAAAACAAATCTCTTAACTAATGCTGTAAACTATGGGAGTCAGTGGTAGCCTATAGGCTTCATTAGCCTACTATAATATTGAAGGTAAAAAGGAACTGATTTGTATACAAACACTTAAATTACACTTTTATTTATTTTTATAATAATAAAGTTATGTGAAATATAAACATTTAAATGGTGGCTGTCATAAAAACTTGCCAGATTTATTCAAACATGCATTAAATATTGAAGAACATTTAAAATTATAATGAATATGTAATATGGTGCATATATTCAGCAAAATGCTCCTCTCTAGAGTTTATTTTTCTAGCTGACTAACGAGTTTATGGTCACTGGTAAATGTGACGTTACATGACATTGTTTACGAGCTGATTTGCTGACTTACTTTCACTGATTGAGCGATTCCATGTCACATGATACAGATTTCGATAAGTTGTACTCTATGTTTTAACACACTTTCAGATGCTCATTCATATTTATTTCACGCTTTAACTGGTATGATTCGCGCAAAATATTCATGCTTTAACTGGTGAGCGCCAGAGCGATCTCACGCCACAGCGCCAAAACGGTATTTATGTTTTTGAATTTTGTAAGAAAATGGATGTAATTTGAAATCTGAGACTTTGTTTCATATCAATAGTAACAAAGCACAAAGATAATTGCGATTTATTGGATGGGATGCAGCGCTACAATGATCCATTCATTCATCAACTGAAAACAGGATGACTAATCGATTCTTGGGATTTAAGAATCGATATCGGTTCGTAAAAATGAGAATCAATTAAAATCGAGAAATCTATATTTTTTTTACTCAGCCCTATAAAATACTGATTAAACTGTAGCAGTTGTATGGGTGGATTGATGCTATTTTGATATTAAGGACTCATCTTTAACAGCATGTGGTGTTTTTCAAACTACAGGAAGCAAGAAATCGTCCAAAGAAGACGACAGCAGAAGTTCAGAGCAGTACAAGAGAGACAACCAGACGTTACTGCTGCAGGTGTGTGTGTGTGTGTGTGTGTGTGTGTGTGTGTGTGTGTGTGTGTGTGTGCAAAAGCTATTTCATGCATTCTTATGCTGATATTTGTGTATGAAACTATTCCTGAATGTATTACTGCTGTTTTCTGTAACAGTGTTCATCAGAAGTCCTTCAACGTTATGGTATAACTACGTGAGGCTAAATAGATGTGTTTTCCGCATGGTTTTCATCCTGAAATGCGAGGCAAATGTTGGATCACTATAATTAGGAACCACAGTTTCCACAAATCCCCTCACTCGATTGGGATGTTCTCTTTTATTCTGGAAGGCAAGCGTAGTGACTGTAACATCGAGCGTGTTTTACAGTATTAAACACATATTTATACAGATTTCATCAGGCTCTGAAAATTCTTCAAAAAACCCCCACAAAGATTGGCCTTCTCAGCTGCCATAGTTGCAACTCTTGCGTCATCAGAACACGTGTTCAACGCACCACCGTTTCCATTTAAAAAACGTGTCGGGGTTGAACGCAGCCGGTTCTCAGAAGTCATTTATGGTGTTGATGATGTGAAATGTTCAGTGTGTGCTCATGGATGCTGTTCCTCCATTGGTCCAGGTGGAGGCGCTGCAGGCTCAGATGGAGGAGCAGACGCGGCTGGCTAAAGAGCAGGTGGAGGCGCTGCTGGAGGACAGACGTATTCACCTGGAGGAGAGACAGGTTCAGCACCAGCGGGACCAGGAGAGAATCACGGCCCTCGACGAAAAGTAAGTCGGCATCCCTGCTTCTGTTTCAACAAACCCTGAACCCGCACTATCAAACTAGAGCGTGACTCTCATCATCTGGGGCCGGTTGCATAAACCGCTAAGACTAGTCTTACAAGTTAGACATACATTTTTTTCCATAACTTTTTAGATTAAGTAGATTGGCCTAATCCGATACCGAAAAGTAAGACTGGTTGCCCCCCTGACTAACTGTTAGAGGGTCACACTAGATCTTAAGACACTGTGTTTCAATTAGCATTTTGAGTTGATTCACTGAAAAGGACGGTTTGCACTGAAATGTTATTCAGATGTTCTACAGATGTGTTGTAGACTAGATTTCTTTGAATTAGATTTTGATAATAAAGTCGACAAATGAAGTTCAGAGAACGTTTTCAGTAACGTTATGCTAACCTTTTAAAAGTAGACACTTCAAGCTCACATCTCTCATGTGTGTGTGGCAAGTGTTTGCTGAGTTTCGGTTCATTTTTGTGACACGCTTCAGAAAGAAGTTCACAGAGATTGAGACGGCAGAAAGCACACCCTGTTTGTTTTCTTTATTTTACAAAAGCACAAAGTTTTGCTGTTATTGTGCGAGTACGCAAATAAAAATGTACAGTTTTTTACAGACCCTTTACAGTTTCGAATGATGTATTTCACAAAAAAAAATTTTTTTACGTTATTTTCTTCATTACCCAATCTCTTAGTCTTAAAGGGATAGTTCACCCAAAAATGAAAATTCTGTCAGTAATGACTCACCCTCATGTTGTTCCCCCCACCCCGTAAGACCTTCGTTCATCTTCAGAACACAAATTAAGATATTTTTGATGAAATCTGAGAGCTGTCTCACTCCTTCATAGGCTGCTAGGTAATATCATTCTGCCGGTACAGAAAAGTTAGTAAAGACATCGTTAAAATAGTCCTACAGTGACTCAACCTTAAGTTTATCAAGCGACGAGAATACTTTTTGTGTGCAAAACCCCCCAAAAATAACGACTTAGTTGTGTTCTGAAGATGAACGAAAGTAAAATTTTTGGGTGAACTACCCCTTTAACATGATGGCTATGTTCCTGCAACTGGCCCCTGGCGTCCTCAGACTCCAGCGCACGCAGAATCTGCTGTACGAGAGCACGAGGGACTTCCTGCAGCTGAAGTTCTCGAGTCGAGCTCACGAGAAGAGCTGGATGGTGGAGAAGGACCGTCTTCTACGAGAGCTGGACTCCTGTCAGGAGCGACTGCGCGAGGACCACAGTTTCCACGAGCAGCGTCCGTCAGCTGACACGCTGGTCATCACACACAACCACGAGAGCAGCCACACACACCGGGACGAGATCAGGGTCAGAAAGACCATTTTTACTTTTTTAGAAGACTCGTTTATAACTTGAGAAAAATAGTGTGATATTATGAACACGTTATTTAAGAATTAAAAAATTGTACTAAATGTACTAAAGCCTGAGAATAAGTATTGTTTTCTGGAAAATATTATTATTAATTACACACATATATATATATATATATATATATAATTTTTTTTAATTATTTTTATATAATATATAACATTTTTAATTACATTTTTCATAGTAATTTTGTTGTGTTTGTAATTTTATTTTTGTCTTTATAGTTTTCAGAAATTGTTTATTTATTAGCTTTAAAGGAACACTCCACCGTTTTTTGAAATAGGGCTTATTCACCTTCTTTCCCACATTTAGATAGGTGGGCAAATGCATTTTTGTCTCAGTGCATGCATTGTTTTAGTTTGACAGGGTTGGTGCTAGCTTAGCTTAGCATAATGAATGGAATCCTTTGTTGCCAGCTAGCATGTCCTGAGTAAAAGTGATAAAAAAAAATAAAAAAAACCCACCTAATTACTTCTTGTGGCCTGCGTATTCACAACGAGTACAAATAGCGATGCAGATTAACACTAGGCGATTTCCTATGCAGATTTTGACTTGGGACTATATTAGGGGGAAGCACAGGCGAAGCACTGCTACTTGGGCGCAGAGATATCACGCCCAAGTAGCAGTGCTTCGCCTGTGCTTCCCCCTAATATAGTCCTTAATATATAAGTCAATATCTGCCTAGGACATCGCCTAGTGTTAATCTGCATCACTATTTGTACTTGTTGTGAATACGCAGGCCACAAGAAGTAATTAGGTAGGTTTTTTTATTTTTTTTATATCACTTTTACTCAGGACATGCTAGCTGGCAACAAAGGATTCCATTCATTATGCTAAGCTAAGCTCACGCCGACCCTGTCAAACTAAAACAATGCATGCACTGAGACAAAAATGCATTTGCCCACCTATCTAAATGTGGGAAAGAAGGTGAATAAGCCCTATTTCAAAAAACGGTGGAGTGTTCCTTTAATTTAGCAAATCTAGCTAAACTAAGAAATGTTGTGTATGTGTATATGTATATATATATATATATATATATATATGTGTGTGTGTGTATATATATGTAAATGTGTGTGTGTGTGTGTGTGTGTATATATATATGTAAATGTGTGTGTGTGTATATATATATATATATATATATATATATATATATATATATATATATATACACATGTGTGTGTGTGTGTGTGTGTATATATATATATATATATATATATATATATATAAATAAAAATCCATAAACATGTTTGTTTTGTTTTAAAAACCCTGGTGTATAGAAATCACATTTTCCTTGTAAAATTTTTTGTTAAATATTATTCTAATAAACTTAAGGTTCACCTCTATTATCAATATTTTTGTTATTATTAATATATAATATTTATTTAATATAATATTTATATAATTTTTAGGTATAGATATATATAGATGGCTTTAATTCATAATATCTTTGTGCTAAATAGACAAACTAGTTTACAACCGTATTCTCATTGATCTTTTAAAGTCTTTATCCAGCTCTTACAAGTAATTTTGTCTTTTTTTTTTTTCCCAGCAGGCTTTGCAAGAGGAACTGAAACAGGCTCATAAACTGTCTGACATGTACCGAGAACAGTGTGTGAATCTGGAGACGGACCTGTCCCAGATCAGAGAAGAGGGCGACGTGGGCCGAGAGATCTTCAAAGTACGCAAACAAACTCTTAGTTCACCAGAAGAAAAGAAAGAAATGATTGCTCACCCTCCTTCATGTGTGCATGCAAATGTGTTTACCTCTGTGACACACAAAAGTCCACGTTTAGCAGAATGTCGAGACATTAGAGCAGCCTAAACATCACACTAAATATCTCCTTTTATGTTCTAAAAAAAAAAAAGAGTAATATCATAAAGACATGAGGGTTTTTGACATTTAAAGACATTTTGATATTTTATTGAAGAGTTGAGGTCGTTTAAATGTCAAACTAGCTTCTGAATTTTGAGTTTGTGTGTGTGTGTGTGTGTGTGTGTTCAGGAGCGCTCTGACAAGATGGCCAATCGCCTGCAGCTAATGACTCAGCGTTACCAAGCTCTGGAGAAAAGACGGGTCATGGAGGTGGAGGGATTCAAGACCGACATCAAACACCTGCGGCAGAAAGTCAAAGATGTGGAGAAACATCTCTTTAAAGTCAGTCAGCGCTCTCATTCGGCTCGTCTATACTGTTTATACGCCACTTAAAAAACATTTGTGCAAACTGTGGCACGTTGACTTATCTTCAGCTACACACAAACAACGAAATTGTCTGATATTATTACATATGAAATTGACTGTTCGCTAAGACCCGCCCCCTTTAGTTACTGTTGCTATGTCCGACAAGCCACGCTGCTCTCACGCCCCACCATGTTCTCACGCAGTGAAACACACATCGCGGAGCAGAGGACACTGACAGACAGGACAGGCCAGGTCACTTTTGACATGAAACAAGTCTCAACTTTCAAATTTGGTCATTTTTTAAAGATATTTAAACAGTAAATACAGTTTTGAGGCTAATGTGTCTGACAGATCGCTGTAGAGCCTCAGTTAAAGCTGCTCGTGAACCGATCATCTCTTCCTTCTAGTTCATTTATAGCATCAAATAAACATGAATGAACATAAGAAGGAATGTTGTTTTAACTGCGGAAAGACGTCAGTACACTTCAAATCCTCCAACGTTAATCTACTAACTCTCCTGACTGCTTTGTCGGACAAAAATGGCGGATTTGGCAGATGGAGGATTATGATTGGTCAGATCGCCTGTCAATCAAACTCCCCGTGAAGGGTCAATAGAGAGCCTAAGTCCCGCCCCTCCGCTTCCGGCTCATAGGACCTTATTTCGGAAAAAATCTGTATGGTAGTCAATGGCGAGAGACAACTTATCTTTTTATTCCATCTGAACTGTGCCCTGAATTACACATATGATGTTTGTCAATTTAAAAGATAATTATGAAAGTCAAGAAAGTCGCAGTTTGTCATAAAACAGAAGAGTAACATTTAGTTTTATGTGGAAATCGCTCAATGAACTACATCTCTCGTCTCGCACTGTGTACGTATGTGTGCAGTCTGGTACAAAACACTCAGGCTTGACGGCGTAACGTTACGATTATAACGTAAGACTATAGATAAAATGACAGACGTACGTTAGCTTCAGTAAAGTTAGCTTCATTCATTGAGAGAAAAGGTATGATGTCACATGTGCGCCTTTTGGGTTTGTAGTCTTTGTAAATACGTATTTTCACAGTCTTATACCTCAACAGTTTTACATCAAACTGCGACTTTCTTGACTTTAAAATGTATCTTTTAAATTGACAAACATCATATGTGTAATTCACGGCACAATTCAAACGAGATCAAAATATTTGTTGTCTCTCGCTATTGACTACCATACAATATTTTTCCGAAATAAGGTCCCATGGTGGTCCACCGGAAGGGGAGGGACTTAGGCTCTCTATTGGCAGACAGATAACTATTTGTTGGTCATTCATATTATCATTAATAGTGCTAATCTATTTAAAATGAAGCAGATTTTGATGTCTGTCTCTTCCACTAGTTGACGCTCAACGTGGGCCCTAATCAAGACCTGGCGATTCTCCACGAAGTGCGTCAGACGAACAGCCGCACGGTGAAGGTCCAGGATGAGCTGAAGAACCTGAAGGCCAAAATCTACAGACTGGAGAACGACCTGAGATTCTGCTGAAGACTCGTCATGTGGGTTGATATAGGCATTTGCATGTGGAAATATGAACTCTATCCGCTCTGGGTCATATTGTTGGTCTCACATTATGTTGTTCACACTGTTTTTACCAATGATTTGGAGTACGAGGAACTCCTGAGACTTAAGACTGGATGAATGATTCAGAAGAAAGTCGGACGTGTGTTTATATGTGCCGTTGCATTTTCTATATTAGTTAAATAAAGGTTGATTTTTGTATTCAATATGAAAGTGATCACTATTTTTGACTGGTCCGAGACAATGACGAACAACACAAGGCCCATGTTCATTTGATAGCTTTTAAACATATTTCTTAAGACAAAAACAGTACTGAAATGCTTGGAAGAGACTACATCTTTCAGTAGACAAACTAAAACATACAGATGAATCTGATGAAGACTAATTTAAAAAAGTCATATTTTACCAAACAAAATAGATATTTACAGTACAGGCCAAAAGTTTGGACATATTACTATTTTTAATGTTTTTGAAAGAAGTTTCTTCTGCTCATCAAGCCTGCATTTATTTGATCAAAAATACAGAAAAAAATTTAATATTGTGATATATTATTACAATTTTAAATAATTGATTTTCAATTTATTATACTTTAAATTATCATTTATTTCTGTGATGCAAAGCTGAATTTTCAGCATCATTACTCCAGTCTATCACATGATCCTTTAGAAATCATTCTAATATTCTGATTTATTATGAGTGTTGGACACAGTTCTGCTGTCTAATATATTTGATGAATAAAAGGTTAAAAAGAACTGCATTTATTCAAAATAAAAAAATATTTTCTAATAATATAAATCTTCTTTACTATCACTTTTTATCAATGTAACACATCCTTGCTGAATGAAAGTATTGATTTATTTCAAAAAAAGAAAGAAAAAAAATTACTGACCCCAAATTACTGACCAGTCGTGTATATTGTTGTTATGAAAGATTTCTATTTTTAAAACATTTGCTTCTTTTTTTTCTTTCTTTTTTTACTTTTTATTCATCAAAGTATCCTAAAAAAGTATCACAGGTTATGAAAAAATATTAAGCAGCAGAACTGTTTCCAACTTTGATAATGAATCATCATATTAGAATGATTTCTAAAGGATCATGTGATAGACTGGAGTAATGATCCTGAAAATTCAGCTTTGCATCACAGAAATAAATGATAATTTAAAGTATAATAAATTGAAAATCAATTATTTAAAATTGTAATAATATATCACAATATTACATTTTTTTCTGTATTTTTGATCAAATAAATGCAGGCTTGATGAGCAGAAGAAACTTCTTTCAAAAACATTAAAAATAGTAATGTCTCCAAACTTTTGGCCTGTACTGTATAACAGTAATGAGAATTTTTAAATTTGAAGATAAAATAAATAGAAGTTTAGGGGGTAAAATGCTCAATTGTCAAGAAAATATCACAATGCAAAAAAACTAAAACAAATTACACATTTTATTAACATGCAACATCTGAAATATGACTCCGTACACTAATTTGTGAGATTCGCTCATACATTGAAACGATCCACCCTGAGCACAGACACGTCACACTCCAGATCATTGTCTAGTTGCGTCTCATTCAAGTATAGCATTCATTTCCCCCCCAAAAAACATCTCCAACTGAGAGTTTCGTCATTTGATATTAAAACGAGTATATTGCACGATAGTGTAGAACGTACCATTGTCATCACTTGGCAATAATATTAACGGTACAAATACTTATTTTATAATATGCGTCGACTTCAAAAACAGCCAAAGTATACACATAGTCAACTAAAACCCACATATGAAAAACATGAACGCAACAGAGGTCTTCGTAAGGGGGACTTCACACGTACCTCGAGACCTCAGTGACGCCCATATGGCTTCAACAATGACTAAAACACACAGTTCATTTGCTCCTGAGGCACAAAAGTGCGTTGTCACTTCACACTCGATTAAAGGTCATAATCTGATTGTAGTGTTGAAATGTTGTGCCTTTCAGTGGCTGTATTGTTTGGATCGGTTTCATTTTTACTTTAAAAATAGTTACGTATCTTAAGGTGGCATTATTCCCGACCAGCAGGAACCAGCCTGATGACTGGGATTTTACAGGTATAAACGTATTCTACTTTGATGAGCCATATAAGAGCTTTTTAGATAGATTTGGCCATTAATGGCTGTATGGAGGCATCATAACCGCTGTCAAAACACCAGCTCTAGTAAACAAACTACAGTTTTGTGAATCGATAGGCCTTTTAGGGAGGTCCACCCTCATTAGTTTGTGTCTAAGAGTGGGTTTGTGACTGTGAGAGTTGATTGTGTTCACAGTGTGTCAGATCATGTAGTTCTTCTTGAGCACCTCCAGATATTGTTGAGTGGCTCTGCTCACGGGGTCCGTCTGCTCCTGGGTCACGTTCAGGTTCAGGTTTTGAGAGCCAGAGGCCGAACCTACGGGAGACAAACGGGCAGAACCTCCTTCCAGCTCTCCTGCCACTGAGAGAGAAAAAGATGGACAGGTGAGTCACTTTTGAGTCCACATCAAATTAATATAGAATAAATTTGCCGCTCAGGGGGGCGGGGCAACCTGTCACTCACATGAGATCCACCAATAGCAAACCACAACCATCCAATCAATTCCCTATGATCAAAATCGCCCCTACATTTGTTCTCGTTCCAGAAGCCGTTTCACTCGCATATACGTCACAATAGGGAAGAAAAGACTATCGGAACTTCATGATATTAAGGATATTTTGTTGTAATAATGACTCACCGTAGTCCAGCTCCTTCGATATATTCTTCTCCAGCTCCGTCTGCATCTGTAACAGGAACAGACAAACCTGATTACACTTCTAACTTAATCTCATCAAACACGCATGTCCTAAAACTAGCACTCAGCCACGTCACAGCGCTCACAATAAAACGCAGCGTTAGTAATCGGAATAGTCTAATCCAAATGCTAGTATAAGCCAATCAAAAGTTTGGGGTTTTAAGCCTGCATATCTTAAATTGTAATAATATTTCTAAGTGAATATGTGTTAAAATGTAGTTTATTCCTGTGATCAAAGCTGAATTTTCAGCATCGTTACTCCAGTGTCACATGATCCTTCAGAAATCATTCTAATATGATGATTTTTTTGTTTGAGCAAACAAGGCCATATTATAACTCCAGCTAGTGATATAATTATTATGAATTTGATTAGTATAATATTAAATAAAGAATATAACAGATCTGATGCTAAACTGAATCATTCACATGGATATTGAGCATCAAATAAAGGGGTTCAAATTTGGACTAATACAGACCTGAGAACAGCAGAACGTGTTACACATCATAAACATTAGATCTAATTTAAATATGAATTATGTATATTCAGAATGAATATTGTTTGTCAATTTTCTGTACCCATTAAGGTCCAGGATGACCTACATTGATCAAATTGTGCAGTATACAACATAGCACACTGCACAGAATACTGTATCCCACAATGCAACGCTCCTGACTTTACCTTCCATTTCCAGTGCGGTAAAAGAACTGAAACTAATATCATCTGATCCAACCGTCAAAAGTTGCAATATTTTACACAAAATAAAATAAAATCCTTTTTATAACTATAATGAGGTAATTTGAAAACAATGTCGCATACAATAATATTTTCAAAGTTGCACAATGCGAAAAAATAGTAGATAGTATACAATGTATATTAGCCTGTATGCAGTGCACTCGTATTTAATTCTGAACAGTGTTATTTTCTCCCCCCAAAAAAGCAGGTGTGTGTGTGTAGTGTGTGTGTGTGTGTGTTCTGATAGTCAGAGATCTGCACACAGCTACACACCTGCTCAGGTATCAGGCTGCAGAGAGGACAGGTGAGAAACAGACTTTTGAGCTAGAAGCTGAAGATATCAGAGACACAAGAGGTCATGAGTCCAGACAGCAGGAATAACAGGCGAGGGGGTTAAGAAGGGACGGTTAAGAAGGGAAAGATAGTGGAAGGAGAAAACATATCATTGTTCGTTAGTTTTAGAATCGCCACCATCTGATGATTTTTTAAACGGTGGCTCTTCTAAAGCTAACAGTAAGTATTAGATCATGGTTAGTGTTGAATGTTGAAGCAGTGACGTGTAGGATTTGGAAAACTGCTCACAGTCTAAAGCCGGGAGCTCACTGTGCGATTTCGGCCTCGATTTTGCCGTCTGAGACAAATTTAGCAAATCCTAAAAAGATTCCTCTGATCCTAAACTAAAATAGAATAAAACATTTTAAAAGATAATTGCGACTTTTTTTCTCGCAATTGCGACTTTATATCACGCAATTCTGACTTTATAACACATAATTGCGAGTTTATATCTCACAATTCTGACATCTTTTCTCAGAATTGTGAGATATAAAGTCCAATTCTAGGGGGAAAAAAGACGGACTTTTTTTTTTTTTAACCTCAGAATAGTTTATATCTCACAATTCTGACTTTATAACACGCAATTGCGACTTTATATCATGCAATTCTGACTTCATATCTCCCAATTGCGACTTTATTTCTCAGAATTGCGACTTTATTTCTCACAATTCTGACTTCATATCTCGCAATTGTGAGAAAAAAAGTCAGAACTTTGAGATAAAAAGCCGCAATTATAATTATTTATTTATTATTCAGTGGCAGAAACAAGCTTCCATTAGCCTGGCTAACGTCAGACCTCTTTCTCATTGAGACGTGGTCTGGGAACCACATGTTCATTTTCTCGTATTTGAGGCGTGGTTTACGAATGCCCAGAGCCGTTTATTGGACGCTACGAATGTCTATCAAATGCGCCTGTACGTAGCTCATAGCCAAGCGTTTCAGTTATACCAGATGACGTATGTAGAGCGACAGAAATTCGACGAGGAAAAAGACGAAATAAACTTGCGTTCTAAACTACTTAGAACACTATCTAAGGCTTCATCGAAAGGTAACTTCGCGTCTGATGCCATGTTGGATCCATAGATATAAACAAACTACTTCGGTGTGTCGCATAGACGTCGTCATCGTCTTGCTGCTCCCTCCCCGTTCTGTGATTGGTCCCCTCGCTGAGGCGAAAATCTAGTCCATGGAATCCAGGCTGCCTAGCAGCGTGAATAAAATCGCGCTGCGCACAAGGCAGCATGGGGAAACCCAGGCTAAGCTTCCATAAAAATCTGAAGTCTTTGATCGTTAGTTTGACATGTTCACCAACAGCCGATTAAAGGGTAACTCAACCCCTGGTCAGAGCCTGACTCGAATGCTGGAAAAGTGCTGGAAAAGTGGGCAGAGCCCAGCGGAGGGGGGAGGGCGTGTACCTGAAACCCGTCTCTCTGTAGGCAAGGGCGTGGTTAGCTGGTACCCTCTTACGTCACAGGCAGAGCCATAGAGAGAGAGAGTTGCGACACTCCCATAGACCTCCGTTGTAAATAATGGCGGCGCTTTTAACCGCCTACTTCCGGGATATGAAGATCGGAATAGTTCCAAACACTGTCATTTGGGCGTTGGACACCATTCACTTACATTGCTGCGCGTCGAGTTGTTCCAGAGTTAAGTTGCCGAAATATCGACCTCTTTTGAATTGTCAACTGTCTATATTGTATCAGAGGCCCTTTGCGATGCTTATACTGGTCTTCATTTGTACATGCACAGCGTAATTATTTATATTTTATGTTGGTTGTTTCAACCAATTTTCAAGCACTGCCTGCTAGCGCGACTTCGTCAGCTAAGAGTTCGGTAATGAATCGCTACCACCTTTATAGCAACTTTTATTTAATTTAATTTTTTGGGATATACTAACTTTTCATTATGTTATTATTGTCTTGAGTGAAGCGGCTTGTGAGAACAATGCTGGACCTTTAGGATTGTTATGGCCATCACCAGTCCTGTCTGTTTCATGGATCACCTGCCCCTGGTTTTTGTTTTTCTTGTTCACACACACAAGCACACATTTTTGTTGTCTGTCATTGTTTAATAAAAAATATTTTATTTGAAAACCTTCATTTGTATCAGCCATGCTTAAATTCGTTTTTAATCTGTTATAGTTTTGATAATGTGTATGGCCTTAATCTTAAAATAATATTCTTAGTCTTAACATGATCATGTTTCACGTTGTGGTCCTGGGGATGGCCACTTTCAACAGAAGAAGTGAGCTATAGCTTCTAAGCGAATTCTGAACGGACCGCCACGGCAGACCTCTTTGCGTGATCACGAAGGTAGGCTAATGGCTGAATCAAAATTTATAAGCAAAATCACGGGAATCAATAGCCTAATACAGCCCAGTTGTGCTAAAATAAATATCATGAGACGTCCATCATCAGATGAATGATATGGAAAAGTTAAGTTAGAGCCGCTAAAGCCAGTGCTACTACCCATGCGAACATGAACACTAAGCTTTTCCCTCCAAAAATATAGCCTAAAACTTATCTCCAAATGCAAAACTGACATTAACAAAATGCAATAATGCAATAACAGCTGAAAAAGTACTTGGGTGTGTGTTTTATTTTATATTTACCGTTCAATAATGCAATCGCTGCTGTCTGTCCCATAGAAGAACATGACAGCCAGCGTACGTTTTGGAACTATTGGGGCTTACATGAACCACGTGACAGCCATAGCGGCGACATCAAAGAGTGTCGCAACTCTCTCTCTCTATGGCTCTGGTCACAGGGTACCACAACTTCCAATAGGAAAATTCAACTGCAGTACCACCGTTCAACCTGAAGAGGGCAGCACTCAGATGTTTTTACACCATATTGTAGAATTAAAACACTTTATACCCAAATGTCAAAAAATTTACTTGAATCAATGACCAGCATTAATAAAGCCCCAGTCTTACAGATCATTAACTAAAAAAAGTTGTTTTAGGGTTTAGTTACGCTTCAATGGCCGTTGATAAAATTTTACCTCAGACGAAATTCTGCCGTGTCAGAAGATTTGACTCCTCCTACGACCACCGTCACATTGTCTTCGTTTTTTTAAGAAAAGCCATGAGCAAAATTAACCTTAGCAATTTCTTTGTAGCCACCATTTCAATCCCGCGTGTAACGCAGCTCACATCACCGAACGTGTCATCGATTAATGATGTAAAACTCCGGACAAGTTTTCTTGCGTGCGTCTGACATTAATGACAACTGAGATCTTACAGTGTGAAATGACTTACAGCGAGGATCATGTTCGTAGAGTCTGACAAGGACTATTATAAATCGCACAGTGTGCACTCGGCTTAAAGGAGAATGAAATGACTTGACGCAGCGCTCACCTTTGCCAGGTAGGCCTCGACGCGGTTGCTCTGGGATTCTCCTACCGTACCCAGCAGAGGGGTCCCCAGGCCCAGACTCCTGTTCAGGGGTCCCAGAGAGGCCCCATACGCCCCCACAGAGCCCAGAGACGCCACATCGAGCGCGGGGCCTCCCAGACTGCCGTTCACGAAGCTGCTGGTGAGGAGAGATTTACTGCGCTGCCTCTCGCTCAGGAGTTTAGTGTTGGCCTCCGCTAGCCGCTCATTCGACCTACACACGATCATAACAAACAGACATTTAATGGCACATAATAAAAACACAGAAATAAATAAATCAACTGAATAAAGACAAAGTGCTGCTTAAAATAATAATATAGGGGTCATTCATGATTATAATTTTTTTTACTGCTTTTATTTTATTTATTTATTTGTTTTTAGTTTCAGTTTTTACTTGGTAAATGTATGATGATTTCCTGCGCCTCCCTTGATATGCTTTGAAATAATATTTATTATTTGTTCTTTTATATTTGACAATTTTTAAAAATGTATTTATTATTTTATTAATTCATTCGTATTTATTTTTAGCTTCACCAGTTAAATTTTTCATAATTTTCTGCTCTTTCCAGTATTTACATTAACATTTATTCATTTAGCAGCAGACAGTATATATATATATATATGCATTTATTATTATTTTTTAGTACTACTTAGTAAAACATTCTGCACCTCCCTTGATATGCTTTGAAATAATTCATATTTAAGGATTTGTTTGTTTAGATGTTTAAGTATTTATTTATTTGTATTTTACGGTTTATTTATTATTTGTAGTTTTATGAGGTACATTTTCATTTTCTGAGCCTTGCTTTGATATGCTTTGAAATAATTAATAGCCATTAAACTTATTTTTTTTATGTGGTTAATGCAACTAATTAATTCTTTGAATCTCACAATGTGATTGAACTGCGATTCTAATTAAGGCAAACGTTTATAAATGGCAGGACAGACTCCCATCATGCCTCTCACCTCTCGAGTTTGGAGGCCAGACTCTTGCGTAGGCGCAGCTCTTCGCTGTACAGCTGTTTGTAGCGTTCCAGCTCGGTGCGACTGGAGTCTCTCTGAACCAGACTGTCCTGCTGAACACTGCGTGTGCGGCTGAGTTCTCCCTCCAGATCCTTGATGCGCTGCTCCATCTGAGCGCGCTGACTGGCCTCGTTCACAGCTTTCATCTGCTCCAGAGCTTCCTGAGACGCCGCCTGCGTCTGACGAGTCAAACACACAAACAGTGCAGAAAACTTTACGATACAAATTATTCTAATTATCTTTAAAAATATATAATATTTTATATTCCAGAAATATTTAAAATAATTAAATAGTAAATAATAAAAATTCTGCATGCATCCGACCTTTATAATAAACAAAATTATTATAATTAATTTTATAATAAATACAAGAAATAATATAATAAATAATAAGAATTATAATAAACTAAATAAAATTCCATCTTTTATGAAGATTGAAAAATACAGTCTAAAACGTTTTATATTAAGACATTTTTTTTAAATAAAATATTTTATTTTCAAGACAATAAAAAATAAAATAAAAATAAAACTTAAATAAAATAAAATAAAATAAAATAAAAATGTGGACCTTGCAAACAAATTGAAAGAAATGCATTATGGTACAAAAACACATTTAATGGCACAGAAATAAATAAATCAACTCAATAAAGACAAAGAGCTGCCTTTCCTATAATTGAAAATATTTATAGGGCTTATAAAAGATCCTGAGTCTCTGATTTCCGTAGTGTACCTGCAGGAAGAGGTTGACCTCCTCTAGTTTGTGTCGGATCTCGTGTCGGGCTCTCTCCTCGGTCTCCCTGCGGTACTGCTCGGCCTGGCTCTGGTTCATCACTCCGTCCTCCAGCTGCCTGCGCAGACCGGCCACCTCCTCCTCTAGCTGCCTCTTGCTGCGCTCCGTCTGCTCGTGGCTCCGGCTCAGGCCCTTCACAGACGCCAGCTTCTCCTTCAGCTGTCGGTTCACCTCCTCCAGCCGGGAGCAGCGCGACGCCTCACGCTCGAACTGAGACTGGAGCTCGTCCATCTGGAGGCAGGCAGAAAAGGGCACGTAAAGGAGGAAATAAGAGACTCCATGAAGGCTGCATACTTTTGCAGTCTGTGCAGTGTGTAATCTTTAGCGGCATCTAGTGGTGAGGTTGCGAATTGCAACCAACAGAAGTTACGGTGGCGACAGGAAGTGATGTCGTCGTCTGAGACAGTAGAGAGTAGCCAGTTAAGCAATGAGGTTTCTTTACAAAGATAAATGAAGAAATTAGGTTTACTAAATTATTCATGTTATTGAGAATATTATTGTTACTTGTTCATAATTGCGTCAGTGTTTTATTGGCTGACTTAAGCTCGCTTCTTTGCACGAAGAACAACACAGTGACGAAACGCGTTTGTCCGTTTAGGGCCACTGTAGAAACATGTCAATGTAAGGGGACCTGAGGTGTGTGTAGATAGAAATGGCTCATTCTAAGGTAATAAAAACATAACGCTTCATTATGTAAGGTCTTTATACACCACTGAGAACACAGTTATGTATATGATATTGCATTTCTGTCAACAGATCCTCCTAAATATTACACAATGCACCTTTAAAATAACAAATAAGGCTGTAAAAGCCAGAAGCTGAGACTGTACCCTAGTCTTCATTCTAGTGGAGGCGCTCTCTGCCTCCAGTCGGTGGCTCATGTCTCCTCTGAAGCTGGCCAGAGGAGAGTCCAGCTGTGCAGGGCCCTGATCACGCAGCTGTTTCTTAGCCGTCTTCAACAGAGTCTTCAACCTGACACATACAGTAAGATACGATGAATATCCAGACATTCTCTATCAATGGTGTAAACTATTTTCTAAGAGTTAGAAAAAGAAAAAAAAAAGGGAAAAATAAATAAATAAATAAATAAATAAATAAATAAATAAATAAATAAATATATATATACACACACTCACTGTATATTATTAGATTAATAAGTTATACTTAAAAAAACGTTTAGAAATGCTGGCTTGGCAACTAACAAATAAAAAGTTGAAAAACTAAAATTATTAAAATAATAAATAATTTAATATTTTACTTTATATTTTATTTATTTAACAAAAACTGATAAAAAGGACAAACGCACATAAAATTATTAAAACAAACCAAAATTAAAATGAAAGCTAATCATTAATAAATATTAGAAAATACAAAATATAAATAAATACTATATAAATAATACTAAAATAACACTATTCAGCATGTATTGAAGTCAGTAAAAGCTTGAGATGTCAGCCTAGCCATATAAATAATATATAAATAATAATAACAATATATATATATTAAAGTCAACATAAATTATTTAAATTGTTTGCTTAATTATTTATTTATTTGTATTTTTACGTAGCAAATTAGTCATTCTACAGCACTATAGCACAAAAAACAATTAAGCAAATATAAGATGTGTCTTCGCAAGTAAAAAGCATTTCTCTCACACATTTGCAAGCAGGAGGATCCGCGTAGCCGGCTTCTCTATGCACTCAAACACGTCTACAGGTGCAGAGCTGCAGCAGTCGGGGTTAAAGGTTAAAGGGTCACCTGTACATTTCTTTCTGAAGGTCTGTGTTTCTCTTCATCTCCTGCTCCAAACGGGTGTCCACAGATTTCTTATGCTCGGCTAGTTTCTTGGCCTTTTTCTTCTCGAGCTCCATCTGAAACACACAGAGTGTTAGACAGAGAGTGTCTGGTCCTTAAAATCTTAATAACATAATTGTGTTGTCAACATGACATTTCAAAGCGGTGTTCCACGGTCTGACATGAAATACTTAATCTAATACTTTTTCAAACGAGATTTTCCCTATTTATACACTACTTTTCAAAAGTTTGGGGTCAGTAATATTTTTTCAATACTTTTGAAAGTCTCTTCTGCTCATCAAGGCGGAAATATTGTGAAATATTATTAAAAAAATTAAATAACTGTTTTCTATTTGAATATATGTTCAAATGTAATTTATTCCTGTGATCAAAGCTGATCAGATCCTTCAGATATCACTCTAATATGCTGATTTGCTTCTCCACAAGCATTTCTGATTACCGTACTATCAATGTTGAAAACAGCTGTGCTGCTTCATATTTTTGTAGAAACATTTACTTTTAGGATTTATTTGATGAATAGCATTTCTTTTTAATATTTTGTAACATTATAAATGTGTTTACTGTCACTTTCAATCAATTGAATGCATTTTTGCTTAAAAAAATAAATAAAAATCATATATATATTTCAAACTAAAACAACAAACATTCAAGGGCATGTTACATGTAAATGAGCTTTTTTAAGTCACTAAACATTAAGCAACTCGTAAACATGCAGACTTATTTTAATAAAAAATATTAAGTGTCAAGTAGCACATTTTGGATTGACATTATTATTATTTGGATGGACCTGATTGGTCAGCTCTCCTTTCTCTCTCTCCAGCTCAGAGAGGCGGAGTCCCAGTCGTGAGCGGCCCTTTAGCTCCTCCTCCCACAGAGTTTGTGAGTCCTGGGCATTATGGGATAGCATGCTCTGCTTCTGCACCTGGAGAGGAGGACCACAATTAAACAAACAGTTTTTATAGTATCTTCCTATAGCTTTGCTTTGTTCATCAAGATCAGTGTGACACGTGTTTGCTATGAAGTGTACCTCTCGGTTGAGTTGTTCTTCTAGCGTCATCTTACTGCTCTGCAGGTTTGTGACGAGATCTTCCAAACGATTCCTGACCTGAGAACATCACAAAGGTCAATACGCAACAGGATCTTACCTATTAGTTAACTACTTCATGCAGATCTAGATCTATTTTTAATCTAAGCACTTTAGATCCCAGAAACCAGAAATAGAAAAGGCAGAAAGGGAGTTTACAGACAAATGAAAGTCGAATCAAATCTGCAAAAAGACCACCACCAAAACAGAGGAAATACCCCGCTAACAACCCGACTAGAGAAGAGCAATAAAATATAAAGACACTTGTTACAAGTGTAATCACAGTAAGATTTTAGGTCTAGATCAGTAAAGAAAAACAATCAATAAAGGGAGTTGCTAGAATCACAGCTAGAAGTTTGATGATACCAACCCCTTCTCCAGGTGATGAGCCTGATAGCTGTGAAAACAGTGACTATACCATCAGTTTACATGAAATCTCCTCTCCGACCGACTCACATGTACAGTCGCCTCATTCCTGCACTGACCAGGGTTCATCTAAAGTCGAATGTGAAGCTCAGATGACTTAAGACGGTGAAACGAGGTTCTGACGGGATTAATGTCTAAATCTACCGTCATCAGTTGAGTCAGGACACAAACTAGAGGTCCGGCTCGACCCCTGACCCCTAACTGAGGGATATTTGAGTGAACTCACCACAGCCCCCTCCTGAACACCCTTCTGCAGCACTTCAATGCGGTTGCTCTGCTGTTTGGTCGTGGCCTCCAGTCTGGCGTTCTCGATCTCTAACCTGTGGAAATGTCATAATCTCATCAACTATTTTCACCCATTAATGATCAGTTAGATCATATAATATTTATATACAATAATTTTTAATTATGCAATAAATAACATTATACTACAGGGCCGTTGAATGCTTGAATCTGATTGGTTGACGAACGTTCTAAGGTGTGCATTATTTTCAGGGAAACGCACGGCTAAAGTAGTTCCAGGCAGGTCTCGACCGCATTACAGTTCCATATCACTTCGCGTAGTCAACTGTAATAACGGAAAATAGGATACAATTCATAACAAGAAAAAGCATTTCGCCCCGTGCACTTGATCTGCAATTTTCAATGTCTAGCTTCACAATCAATAGAAACATGCAGTTTAATTTGAATAAATAAACTATAAAGTCCTATCTAATCAATAGAAAATTAAACTGAATATAGGCTAAATAAATGGATAGTCCTGCAGCACGGATTTTTATTGCAGATAATTTAACAAATAAATAATTATTGATAGGCCTACTTGTTAAAAGGGCTTTGGGTTTCATTTATTTGGCTAGTCTGTCATCTGTCAATAATAGAAAGAAAAAAAGAATGAACGAATTAATTCAAACGAATTGAATTAATTAATAAATAATAATATTGACGCACATGCTTTTCTGTCTCATTATTGCAACATCTCTCTCTAATAACTGCATAAAGCCGGGAACACACTTTAGGGCCGGTTATGAATGTAATTTGATACTTTGACTGATCATGCCCGCGCGTGTTCAGTGCGTTCAGTCTGTGTTCAAAGTCGGTGTTTAAAATCTGCTGCAGTCGATCATGTCGATGAAAACAGTCAGAGAATGTGTCAGCTAGTCGTGTGTCCCCAGCATTAGTCTGCTATCAGCGGCTCAAACCTCCGTTACTAACTCTGAAATGACGTTTTGGAATTAGCAACGGAGGCATGGGATTAGATGCGTAAGAAATTAGTCCTACATACAAGAGCGTTTTAATGACAAAAACTTTACAAACGTCTTGAAATACATAATCTGAACAATGTTTCGAGGTGTGGTAACTGTAGTATAAGCGGAATAATTGACTTCAGGCCGTTGAATTATTAGAAAAATAATGCACACCCGAGGTGTAACGGCCACTCCGCTTCGCGTCGTGACCGCATTACCACCTGGGGTGTGCATTATTTTTCTAATAATTCAACGGCCTGTCGTCAATTATTCCTTACTTACTGAAATATGTAAATACGATTATAAATATATTCTTATTTATATAATATTCATATTTAATAACTTAATAGTATGCAATAAATAACTATTTAAATAAGTATATATGAATTTTTATATATATATATATATATATATATATATATATATATATATATACACACACACACACACACACACATCTACATAGTTATATTAATTTCACTATATTAATTTCAATATTATGCAATAAATTACTATATATATATATATATTATATATATATAATATTTATATTAATTTCATATAATATTCATATACAATAACTCAATAATGCAATACAATAAATGACACAACTGAAATACTTAAAAATTAATATAAATATATTAATGTAATATTAATAACATATATTTATATTCTTACCTCTATTATAATGGTACTATTTTTCCATTTGTATTTTATTTTTATTATAAATATATACAATATTTGTTTTCTATAATAAACTGTTTGATTGTGATCCCTGACGTCCATGAGTAACATTATCTAAATTAAATCAACATTATTAAACTTAAATCATGTATTATGTTGAAGTTCCAAATAAAGTGACAGGCTGAGTCTGAAATCGCCCCCTATACCCTCAAATATAAATATCAAATTTATTGCAGGTCATATAGGGCATTATTTGAGGGCACAGCCATTTGTAGTGGTGTCCGAAACCATAGTGGACTTTATTGAGTGCACTCATTCTATCCCACACTGCACCAAAATAACGAGTGAACAGCCGATGTATGCTCAACGACTGTCTGAATTCGTTTACTCGTTTTCATTCACTCCTTCAAGTGACCAGTATCAGTGGACTAACGTAGGGAATAGTGAACGAGGGTTTAGGGGGCGATTTCGGATTCAGCCGCAGTGTTCTTTGCAGACCCTGATTAACTGCACCTCTGCACCGCCTCCTCCAGCTGTCGAATGGTTTGCTCTTTGCCTGTAGAAGCAGATAGCGCCTCCTCTAGTTTCTGAGCGGTACTGCAGGCTTCACGCTCCTTATCGTCCAGAGAGCTCTTCAGGTGACTGATGCGTCTCTCGGCCTGGACGTACACTTCTTCAGACTCCTGCAGCTGGAATTCAACAGAAAGTATAAGTCAAACGAAACTAAATTCGTTTGAATGGCCTACATAAGAACCTTTATACCATGGTCTGGGTGAATACTCGATTCTGATTGGCTGCAGGGTGTCCATTAAAAAGTGATAGAGGACACCTAGTAAAGGAGTTCTGGTGAAACTGACCGTTTACCGTTCAAAATTAATTAATAAATGCGCTGGCTACATCAGCTGTGAGTAACCATAGCAACAGGCAGTAAACTGAAGGGTTCTACATCAGCTGTGAGTAACCATAGCAACAGGCAGTAAACTGAAGGGTTCTACGAGCTGAGCGGACTATAAATATCTCCGGTTGCTAAATAAACCGTCAGGCGTAACCAGGGAAACCAAGTTATTGTTTGTAAAAACTTTAGATTTCGATTGTAAAACTAATTAAAATATAAACTAATGTTTTAAAAATGTGTTATTTGGCAAGTGACCATGGTATAAGCCGGTTAATGCCCTTCGAGGGGTCCATTGTCAGGTATTAATGGACTTCGGCGGAGGCAACCGTCCGACGCGGTTCACGCCTCGCCGTCGTCCATTAATACCTGACAATGGACACCTCGTCGTGCATTAACCCTTACATATTTGTCTATAGCAACTTCATTTATCTAATTAATGAATATGCATGCAGAAAATAATGAATGAACATATATTGTTCCTGAGACTCCAGTTACATGTTTTCAGGAAGTATTGGGTACCTTGGCCTTCAATCGGTCCATGTCCTTGAGTGTGCGCGCCTTCTCTTCCTCGAGGTCGTTGCGGTACCGCGTGTTGACCTCCAGAGAGGCCTCACACATGGACAGCTTCTTCAGACTGTCGGCCAGTTCCTGCTGCAGCTGTCGAAGAGAGGTCTGCAAACACACAACATAGCTTCATTCTCTCATTGGATCATCTTCCTTTTACATTATATCACACTGGGTCTACACCGGATGTGTGTACCATGCTGAGAAGTTGCTGTCTACATTTCAAGTGTCCATTCAGTTGACCAATGACATTTTATTTTGTGTCGCACTGCAGAGCTATTCTGGCCATTTTCTTTTCTTTGTCTGTAAAAAATCTTGTCGATTTTTTTATTTATTATTATTGTTTTTTACTTATTTTATACTATTATATACAGCGCACTACTGTTCAAAAGTTGAGGGTCAGTAGCATCTTCTTCTGCTCACAAAGCCTGCATTTATTTGATCGAAAATACAGTAAAAACAGTAATATTGTGAAACTTTTTGAATATATTTTAAATTTTATTTTAAATTTTTATTTTTAAGCACAGCTGAATTTTTTGCATAATTACTCCAGTCTTCAGTGTCACATGATCCTTCAGAAATCATTCTCATATTTTAATATTAAGCAGTTTTGCTGCTTAATTATTTTTAAGGAAACTGATGCATTTTTTTCAAGGATTCTTTGGTGAATAGAAAGTTCAAAAGAACAGCATTTATTTGAAATAGAAATATTTTGCAACATTATAAATGTTGTTCCTGTCATGTCAATTTAATGTGTCCTTGTTGAATAGAAGTATTTATTTTGAATACTTCAAATAACTTTTGAATGGTGTATATATTATATAATTAATGATTTAGTATACGTATATTTTAGTCATTTAGTCAAGTGTAAAATGATTTTGCTATTGTAAATTAAACTATTCCAAATCAGTTTTATACCAATGAATAGCTGAAAATAAAGTTGGATTTCATTTCAATGTTTTTTTACAGTAGTGTTTCTGTCACTCTTCATAAAGGAAATGAATATGCATACTGAAATAGTATGCATATTAATTGGCTTATTTAAAAAAGAAGCCATTCTCTGTGTCTCTACCTCTCTCTCAGCTTTCTCCTGCTCTAGTTTGTAGTTCTGCTCTCTCAGCTCGCCATTCGTCCTCGCCAGCTCTTTGCTTCTCTCCTCCACCAGTTGGACTCTCTCCTCTCCGTCCGCACGTAACTGGTTCAGCATTTCGGCAAAGTTTTGATGCACATCTGTTACAGCTTTGTCCTTCGCCGAGCCCTTGTTGAGTGCCTCCTCCAGCTGCTGTCGTAGCAGCGCGCCCTCGCTCTGAGCCTGGGCCAGACGCTCCTGCAATGCTTCCAGTTTGGCCCCGGCACGGCTTGCCAGCTCCCGTTCGCTCAGTACCGTGGCCTCCTGTTCTTTGAGTTTGGCCTGGGCCTGGTCTTTCTCCCGGGCCAGAGTCTCCAACAGCACGACCTTCTCCGCGATGGTCAGAGAGTTGCGGTGACACTCGTTCTCCAGGCTGTTGGCACGCGCCTCGGCCTTGCTGAGTTTCTGGGAGAGGGACTGGATGGTGTCCCGCTGGGTGCTGGACTCAAAGATGTGTTTTTCCTGTGTACGCTGATGCTCCTCACGGTCTCGCTGGAGTGTGCGCTCTGCATCTGTGCGGGACGCCTGACATCTCTCGGCCTCCTGTAGCGCCGCCTGCAGTCGTGCCCTGCTCGCCTCGGCCTCCGCCTCCAGTTGCTGCCTCACCTGCCTCTCGTGCTCCAGTTTAGCTGTGACCACTGAGCATTCGGCCTTCAGCGCGCCGAGCTGCCCGTTGTACTGGAACACGGTCTGGGCCAAGGCCTCCTCGCTCAGTTTCATGTCCCTGCGTGTGTCCTCCAGTCTCTCGCGTAGAGCGTCTCTCTCCTCCGCCAGTCGTGACTCTTCTTGCCGGCTGTGACACTGCGAGCGGTCCAGCTCGGCCCGAGAGCTGTTCAGCTCATCCTGAAGGGCTCGGTTTTGTTGCATCAACTCTCGCTCACGGTCTGATGCCTCTGTTAGCTGGGACATGGCCTGAGAACATCAGTAATTGACATGCGACAAACACATTTAGCATTGTTTTAAAACGAAACAGTACGTGGCTTGATTGCACTGGAGTGATCGGCTCTATAACACGGTAAGTTAATGCCTAAGTGCAGGTCATTAGGACAAAGCCTGAAAATCTGACCAATCACATGTCAGAGAACAGGATTAGAGCAGTTGGGTTACAGTGAAGATCTGCTGAATGCTGTAAGTTCACTGCTTATATGTGGTAAACTTAACATATTTTATTAAATAAGGGAAGAGGGGAATTGTAATTTAAATATTTAAATATGAACAGTTTTCAGATTTAGGTAGGCCTACATTGGTAATTTGTTCTCAATTATTTTCATATTCTTCATGGTTTCTTAGAAGGGATGGACTAAAGCACCAAAGCAATGATGTCACTGCTTATTTGATTGTAAAGCTATGATGTCACTGCATATGTGATCATAAAGACATGACCACTGATTTGGGGAATTTGTTCTCAGTTATGCTCATATTCTTTATGGTTTCTTAAATGGGATGTGATATAAGCTGCAGAGCTATGACATCACTGCATATTTGACTGTAAAGATATGATGTCAGTGCATGTATGACTGTATGATGTCACTGCATATTTTATTGTTAAGCTATGACGTCACTAAGCACATGTGGCTGTAAAGATATTACATCACTGCATATGTGACTACATGCATTTGTTATTCGCAATGAATTTACTGACTGATTTCCTGACATTTCTAAATATTCCCCGGCAAACACACAATGGTACCTCATTGCTCTTGTTGAGGTTTCGGAGGTTCTCCTCCTCGATGTCCTGCTGCTTACGCAGGTGGTTGTTGAGCAACTCCTCGTGTAGGGCGCGAGCACTGCGCTCATGAGAGAGGAGACGCTGAGACTCGTCTCTATCCTCCTCAAGCTAAACATACAAACACACACACACATACAAACTGTTATGCGCTGGCTTTACCAGCAGGGGCCTGTAAAATCTAACAGTCTGCTGCTGTTGACCTGTTTGATGCTGTTCTTCAGGGCTCTGATCTCCAGTTCCAGACTCCGGACTTTCAGCTCGGCTTTGTGGCGCTCCTCGGCCTCTGCCCGCTGCTGCTCCTCTTTCCTCTGTAGCTGCTCACGGGTTTTATTATACAGCATGAGAGCGCTTTGATGCTTTTCCTGTTCCTGTCTCAAAAGAAACCTTTCATGAGGAGAGAGAGAGAGAGAGAGAGAGAGAGAGAGAGAGAGAGAGAGAGAGAAGAGAGAGAGTCAATGGCACTGTTCCAAGCCCTGGTGAGCATCTGACCTCCTTCCACGTGCATTGAGTTGAGCTCACTTGAGATTGTTCATGTCCGTTTCCAGCTCCAGTCTGAGATGTTCTAGGCTGGACTTGCTGCCTCTGATCTCATCCAGCAGGATCTTGAGCTCGTTGCGTTCTTGCTCCAGCTGAGAGGTTTTATCCGCCAGACGACTGTGCCTGTCTCTCTCCCTCTGGATTGTGCGCTCATACTCATGAAACATGTTTTGTAGTTTCACTACGCTCACTGAGTCTGCAGGGTGGACATAAGACACAGGGAACTTAAGCAAACATCTGAATTTGCTGGACACCTTGATTATAGGTAACCTAATAGTTTATTACCAGCTGACTGGATCAGAGCGACTCACCCATAAAGCTCGAGTCGAGCTGTTTGAAGAGCAGAGATGCGTTGCGGTATCCAGATACTGGAGTCTCCAGCTCTTCAGTGGCTGTGTCAGAAGACTGGGTGAGATCTTCAAAATCATCCGCCATCTCCAGCTCTCCAGTGCTCTGCATAGGAGACAATAAAAGTCAATAAAACAATGAGTATCTTGTGTTAAAGTCACCATAACACCAAATTTAAAAAAAATGTTTTGGGAAAATTGCAGTATTTATTATAAATGATTTATCTGTGCACATATTTTTTTTAATTCATATGCCCTTGTGATCTTTCATCAAAACCCCCTTCCTCTTGCAGCGACATCTCTTCTCTGATGGCGTTTACTGGCATGAATACAGGGCAACCTGTCACTCACATCAGCAAACCACAACCATCCAATCAATTCCCTCCATGAACAAAATCAAGTCCCGCCCTACAGGTCCCAGAAGTCGTTTCAATTAAGATATACGTCACAATAGGGAAGGAAAAGCTATTGCAAATTCATACTGACTTTAAACTGGTAAATTTATAATGAGTATTATTTGATAGTATTACAAATATTTTCCTTCTTATTCTCAAAGGTGCAATTTGGTAATCACTGCAGGGTTCCCACACCTTTGTTAACTTCAAATTCAAGGACCTTTCAAGGACTTTCCAGGTCCAATACCCTCAAATTCAAGGACTTAATGTGGGGACACATTTCAAGTGAGAGCAAGGTTACATTGTGTTACCTCGCAAGATACATTGTTACAGTTTTGCGCGCATGAACGTCATGGCAACGTACAACACAAAGTACCTCACGCGGGAAACATTTAACGTAACGCGTAAATGCGCGTAACTAACGATAATCAAGCAAGTTAGCATGCATTGGCCACAAAGCGTTGGCGAAATAAAACATTAGCGGACTGACGTGAATAATATGGAATTTTTTCCCAGAAAACTTCTTGCACAAAATAAATTCAAGCACTTTCAAGGACCTGTATCTACAGTATGTGTGTTTATTTTCAAGAACTTTCCAGGGCCTTGAAATCTTTTTTTTCCAGATTCACAAACTTTCAAGGATTTAATGGACCCGTGGGAACCCTGCCACTGTAATAAACAAACACTACAGGGGTTACCTTATCAAGAAAGAAATTCACCTGCTCTTTCTTACGCCTTGAAGACGGAGACCTGCCAGAACAGAGGGGTAAGGAAGAGAAAACATGATTTTAGACAAGTTTATCTTTAATCAGACAACAACAGCCCACCGGAGAGCAGGTGTGGTGCTCTAAAATGAAGATATAATGCAGTATTCGCTTAAAAAAATGTAATATTATAACAAGGCCTAAATGGAATCTGCACTCTTTTCATTTGTCTTCTACACTGATTGTTGGGAAAAGTTGTGGAATTTTGTTGAATGATTTACGCTTCATTTTTATCATTAGCTTATCAAATTATTCACAATATTTTTCATATTTGGTAGAATTCTATGGGCACAGATTCTGTACAGGCCAAGTTATCCTTCTAATGTCGCTGCTGCAACACTGCAACATATAAAAATCTATATTTTATAATGAAGCTGCATTAAAAAGCATGTAAATACTGCATGTATACCTCCTGTCCTCCTCCGACAGCTCACTTAAAGTACTATCATCAAAGACAGACTCGAGGTCTCCGTTATGGCGGGTCGCAGGCCGGGAGGGTTTTCCCTGCAGCGGGGGAGGAGCTACACAGAGATTTCTCGCTTGGCTACCTACAGTTTTCTTTTCCTCCTCCTTTTCATCTTCCTCACCATGTGGTGGTGCCCTGTCAGTACTGGAGGTACACAGATCTCAACATGAAGTTGAAATGAAAGATTTAACTAAAATAAACAAATGTCAACTTCACAGCCTCCACCTGGGAAACACCCAGAAAAGAAATAGATGATACCAGAAGCAAAATCAGAGCGTCAGCAAAGACCTGATGGCTATTTCTGCTGTGTTTTCATCAGAATGAAACATAACAGACGGACAAATTAAAAATATAACACAATCGTTGTACACCATGGCTACAGACTTTGTTTTTGATTGCATGCATATTCATTAAAAATAGAAAAAGAAAAAAAAAATCTATAAATGTGCATAAAAATTTGTTTGTGCTCAACTGGGGCACTTTTTTTATCCGATAAGAAGACACAAACTACAATGGAACCACATTTAACTAATGAAATCCCTTGATGCGCAACAAAAAAGCTCAGAGGATGTGATTGGATATCTGGACTAACCAGCGGACCAATCGCATCACAGCATCTCAAATGTTTGTTTGGTCATTCTGAAATGCCTGAGCCAAAGTCTGTCTTCAGAATGATTTAGTTTAATGTGTCTCACACGATTGCGTTCCTAAACACTAGGCATCCGAAGGGTCATTCACGATTTCCCCCGATTGCAGCAGCTTCCATTTTCATTACAGATATTTTCCACCAATTTCCCAGGACGCATGGGACTGAAAGGCTGCTTTATTTTATGTGATATTCCCATTTTGTGCATAAGTTAAACTTGCAACTTTGAAAGAAAGCACAGCTTATGTGATCGGATCAAAAAAGAAATTCTCCCTTCACATTAACTCCATCTACTGTACTGTAGTAATGTGACATATATACCTTCTTGGACTTCTTGACAGATGTCTGGGTGAAACACTACCCTCTCTTCCCAAAGACCTGCCGTCAGCCATCCCTTCCTGTCGAGGTTTTGGGTTCCCAGAGTTGGTGTCAGTTTTCTTCCCTTTTCCTTGGTCAAGTTCAGCTCGTCCCCTGGATCCTCCAGAATCCCATAAAGCACTGGGCTGGCGTTCTCCCCTCATAACATCGGTCTGTTCCTTACCACCCTAAACAGAAGATATTAAGGAAAGACAATTCTCGATTTAAACCCACTTCTGGGAAATGTTAATGCATTTATCGATTTAGCCAATTGATCATGCAAAACATTCATATACAGTCATATACAAGACAAAACACCACACAATACAGCATGTCTTCTTTTCTTATTTAAAAAGAAGCGCCAGCAACATAAAAACACTTCAAGCCAACATCAACGGAGGAGTTCCGACCACAGAGGGTTAAAAAACGGTGGTTGAAAACTCATCAGTTGAGACGCATCATAAAAACACACACTAACACTTAGTAAGACAGATCTTCAGGGAGATGAGGAGAGATCTTCAGACAGCTGAAGAAAACCATCCTTGGCACACATGCACACGACAGATGAGGTGTGAACTGACGCCCATTTGTGGCTTCAAGTGAATCATTTGACACCAGTGCATAAAATTAACTGATAAATATTTAATAGAGTGACAGACTGAATTCAAGACAGGTGCTGGTCAGGTCACACTGACATCTTACAAACATTAAGACAGATACAGGACAACATGGAACAAGGGACCCCGTGAAATCCAGCTTCGTAGCCCATGTCTTTTAGCATATTACTAACGGTTGAATCATTAATTGACTATTAATTTGCCAATGTAGCATCATACTACTGTCTAAAACGGTTATTGTTGCACAATGTGAACTCGAATTGTTGCACTACGAACATTACGAACACAGCACAAATTAGGATTCGCTAGGATGTGGTGCAAATTAAAAGGTGGCTTTTATAAATATAAAAATGCACATAATAAAATTATTAAAAATGAAAATGAAATGAAAACTGAAAATCTAAAAATAAAAGCCAATTCAAAATACTAACTTAACATTCAAAACAGTAAATAATTAGCCTGGGAAAACCCAGACAAACTTCCGGCAAATTTAGATTTGCTCTACAAGTAGTCTGGCAAAGAGCCCATTCAAGCCCATTTCTAATCCGTCCAAATCGAGGCACCAATCAGAAACGTTGAGGCGGGCTTTACACGATGATGATCGCTCTGATTGGTTTTAGGTCTATCCAATTGCGCCCAGAGGCATTTGAGCGACGTCCGTTGGTGAAGCGCACCAACTTTTAAATGAATTATTATATTCAAATAGGCAAACACATGAGGACAGTCTCCATGAAAGACCCACTGGCAGATGAACGTGCTGCTACATTTCTCTCCGAAACGGTAGGAAATAAAATTAGATTTAATAGAGTATTTTAACTGTGACAAGATGATTGACAGGGCAGTTTACGTGACAGGATGCACGCGACAGATCCGTCCGATAAAGATGACGAAGTAGTGTGTCCCAAAGCTTGCCTACTTTTTTGCTACACATTCAAAAGTAAATACCTTTTCTTCACAAAAAGAGTACATACTTTTATGGCGTAGTGTAACTTAGGCGAATTGGGATATGGCTTTACACGATGATGATCGCTCTGATTGGTTTTAGGTCTATCCAATTGCGCCCAGAGGCATTTGAGCGACATCCGTTGGTGACGCCCCTTTGGAAATGAGTTATTAATGAAGCTTTGCCAGACCATAACTCAGTTACTACTGAGAATGGTCTGGTTTTAACCAGGCTACTAAATAATACTAAAATAATACAGATTTCATGGGGTCTTAAAATGCATGAAGAGTGCAAATTATATGAAAACACTGGAATGAGTAGAAATGCTAGTATAAAAAACGCTGGCAAGACAATAGCTCCGTTTCAAAAACTAGCGTTCTGCCTTGCTTAATATATAGCCTCCTGCCTTCTAAGGCACAATGCTAACCATCATGAAACCTCACAAATGACTGATTTGAAGGATTTATATAGGCAGCAAGTTCAATGTGAATATTTACAAATGTACAATTACAACATTTAAATGTTTTTCTAAGTGCATGCATCACTTAGCATTTTGCTAAGTGTTAAATGCATCACGCTATAAATGCAATGCATCGCACGATTTGCACCATAATCACATATTTAAAGATAGAGTGTCAACTTAATGACAGATTTAAAATACCCGTCTTTGGTAAAACAATGCATCTCTGAAAGCAGCATTTCAAACAGCCATTATCATGTTTATGATGCCTTAAAATGCTGTCTAGGTAGGCAGCTCACTAGGTTTGGAACAGAGCTAATGATTAGCATAACCAGAGATCGTGGAAGAGTTGTGTAATTTGGCTGGTCAGCGTCTGGTCAGTATTATAAGATGACAGAACAGACGGTTCTGTTTTTGAAGCTGGAGCTTTTCCCCGGAGCTTTTAGACCTCATATTTTGAGTTTACATGAATGAAGAAACAAGGAAGACAGAGGCAAAGCTGAAAGTCTTCATTTGTTATAAAGGTTTATCTGAGACTCCTCCCGGGGTCCTACCTCAAGTCTGGACTTCCACAGGCCCTCGTCAACCTCGTCGGAGTCAGAAGAAAGCACTTCTAGAATTTTAGGTGGGACTTTTAGCTCATTCTCAGCAAGTAATGGGGGTCTGTAAAGCTCTTCAGGTTCTTCTTCTTCTACACCAAATCCAGATTCTTGTTGACAGTTTTCTTTGCTTTCACTATTAGCTCCCTCATTATCATCAGTGCCATCTGCTCGGTTCTCTGGCTGCTGGGCCTCATACGTAAGGGATTCTGGGATGATTTGAGGGTTGTGTTGATCACTGGGAAGCTCTGCATCGCTGACCTCAACGCTAACCGTGCGGTGGACGCTTTCGGACTGCGAGTCCTCCAGACCTGACTCTCTCTGCTCAGGGATGGGCAAAAGTATGGCACTTCTCGCACGGGCGGTGGGCCGCACTATTGGCTCTCCCTCTTCCTCACTAGAATCATCCTCATCCGCTTCCTTTTCCACCTCTTTTATTTCCTCTTCATCTTTCTGTTGTGCTTGTTGCCATTCCTGCTCCAAAAGGTCACCCGGTTCCTTGTGCTCCAGTTCTCCGAACTTCTCTTTTAGTTCAGCAGCCACATTTTTGTATTGGGACTTGGTCTCCTTTTTTTCAGTCTCCACCCAGATTTTCTCATAGCGTTCCTCCCAGGGAATCTCATCGGTTTTCTCATCTTGTCCGTCCTCTCTAGGAGAGGTTGGGAGCTTCAACGGTTCATTAGATGGCTTATTTATGTCTACAGAAGACGTTTGTAATGCCTCTCTTGCCTTTATTTGCATAATTGGACAAAAGAATAGAATTAACAATGAAAAACTAGAACAAGTCTGGGTAACAAGGACTTCAGACCAAACTTAGGACACAAGCACGTGACTCGTGCCAACATTTAAAACTGTATCACGGTCACAAACACCACTTTTAACTAAAATAATGCACAAAGGAAGCACATGGTGACATTAAAGACCAAATCCACTGAAGACAAAGCAAACATCACTGTAGTTTCCAATTATAGCTAAGGCAAAAAACTGTGCTTTCAACAATTACAGGAGAGTTCTCCAATTTTAAATAAATTAATAAAATGATAAAAGGAAAACCAGATTAAGCTTTTGTTTTCATTCTTGAAAAGTGTCTGTAAAGTACTCGCTATCTAAAATGTAATTATTCGATTTTAATTTATTTTTAGCGAGTACTTTTCACTGTGAAAATTACAATCATTAAAAATATATATATTTTGGCACGTAGTTTGCAGACATTTTCAAACCAGGTTTTCAGTTTTATTTATTAATTTATTTAAAATTGGCAGAAACTCTTCCATAGAGTTTGTTAAATGAATTACGCCCACCTGATCTGCATTTTCACTTGCGTCAGAACTGTTTTCACTCTCATCATCTTCAGCTTTGGGTTCCTGCTGATGAACTGAAGAGAAATTCAGACACATTACTAAACAATATTAAAACAGTGAACAGTGTACTGAACCCTGAATGTTCATCTTTACATTAAAGAGATTTACCTGCGTTGGGCTCAGTGACGTTTGGCAGTGAATTTGTTGTCTTGGCTGGATTGGAGGTGTCTGTATCCCAGTCTGATTCTGTGCATCAATAAACCATTTACTCAGAAATTCACCAGAAATGTTGATATGTTTCATTATCATAAAGATTTCTAGTTTCACCTTCACTCTCTGGCCTCTGATTCGAGTCCAAGCGCAGTCGTGGCAGTGGTCGTGGCTTTGAGCTGCCGTTTGGATTGAGAGATCGTGGACTAGGAAGAGGTTGTGTGCTTGAGGTTGTGGGTTTGTTTCTCTCTGGACTGGCTTCTTCATGTTCTTTGGTGTCAACTTCCTGCTGCTGGGGTGTTATGGGTAATGCAGAAGCTGCTGGGCTTTCAAACACCGTTTCCTCCTCTAGCTTATGAACTGGGAAGTTCTTACTGGCCTTACTGGTGGTGCTGGCGGAGTCCCAGTCTGACGCATCTATGAGAGGAAGTGAAAACAAATGAAAAATGCAAACCCAAAAGAGACTATCTTCACTGCCAGTGTGACCTTTCATTGACATTTTCACTGAAAATCTTTCAAAATAAGCAGATTCACAAAAAGTATTTTTTTTTAATTAAATTTATATTTATTTTTAGCCATTTTGCCATTTGATAGAAGATGGAAAAGACCAGGGAAATGGGAAAATGGCAAGCTGAACTGAACCCTTTGCAACCCACAGTATATGCACTAACTGCTACGGCTCTGATATTAGCAAGCATCAGCAGAACTACAAATGTCCAACGAAGGTACATAGAGCACAAGCGCTTGAGTATCTGACCTGGAGGGCATTGGCGATTTGCTTTTGTGTAAAATAAGACAAAAACATGAACACATCAGACATACATAACTTCAACGCAAAGTTTAAAGATTTATTCAAGACTGTTTTAGTGAAGCAAAATCATCAAGATTACCTTCAAGATCATCAGCATCCCCCAAACCAAGTTCTTCCATTAGGTCTGCAAGAACAGAGAATTTTATTCAAAAAGCCAAACTTGTTACAATATAGTTTATTTTTGTGTTAAAAAATTAAGTGATGAGATGACCTGTTTTCTTATTGGCTTCTTTTGAATCCATCAGCTTACTAAGAACAGACACTGGCTCTCTTTTGATCACTTTGGGCTGTGAAGAAAAATGTTACATAAACATGTTATAAAATTCAAAAGTTAAAAAAAGTATTGTTTACTTATATTTATACATTTACATTTATGCATTTGGTAGATGCCTTTATCCAAAGGGACTTGCATTGCATTGAAGGTACAGATTCTTTTAATCTTTTTTTATTTGTATTAATGTAGCTGAAATTATATACTATTTTTATATACTATACTATTATATAATGATACGATCTAATCATTAATGCATTTTACCCAAAAAACTGCATTGCAAACATCGGTTCTTCATTCATTCATGAATACAAATCAACTTCAGTAATTGAACTTATTTTAAAATGATGCTTACTGGTATTTCAGTTTCCTTCTCTTCTACATCATCCTCGTCGTTTCTTAAAACTGAAAGGCAAAAAACAAAAATTTCAACTCCCCTAAAAACATATCAACGGACAAAGACAAGCCTACATGTGGCGAGTGCGCAGGCATGCACATGCAGCGATGGAGGTCTCCCATGATGCCTGTAATCTGGGGTTTGAGTTCACAAACATTTAAAGGAATTAATTCTGCACCATTTAGCGACAATGTTAATTGAATGAACTCATCTTGTAAACATGAGCAACAATAATGGACCCACTACAAGCAAATATTAGTTGAGCATCATGCCATGTCTTATCACATGCCATGAATGCACAGATGACAACAGACGCATAAGAGAAAAGATCAAGATCCGAGGACAAGATGCTAATGTCACGGCTGGAGACACAGCAGGGGGTTATGGGTGATGATTAATCCAGCAGGACAACAGCAAATCATGAGGCAGATCAGAATGCCTACCCATCGGCCTGCAGCCTCCTGGCTGGCCTATACTTCTCAATAAATTAACCTCCCTCCCTCCTCTTACGAAGGAGGGAACGTATAAGAAGTCTACAAAAGAATTCAATGAGATTATGAAATGCAAATCTACAAATAACCAACACTTTACATTATTTAGCATAGCATGTAAAAACATCTGTTAAGCCGAAGCAATGGAAAATGTCAATATTCTCTGCATATTTGTAAGCATGAAATGGCTGCAGAAGGCTACACAGACAAAGCTATTATGGTATTACACTCTAAAATGCAATCATATTTTTATATAGTAAAAAAAAAAAGCCACTGCCAATGCCATACATACCTTCAGTGTTCTCCTCACAAATACTGGACATGGATTTATGTGATTTGGCAGGAGTTTGTAGACCACTTGCCTGCTTTTTCCGTGGGCTCTCAGAACCAGACTGCTAAGTGACAAATACATTATTAAAACAACTATATGTGCATTGATTAAATTAATTCCAAATTTAAATAATTATATATAATTGTTAAAATACATAATTAGTATTTAAATATAACTACAATTTATTAAATAAATATAAATTCATTGTTACGTATTATGAATTACATTAATTTTATAATTTAATTAAATATACTTGTTAAATAATATAAGTATTCATTAAATATAACTACAATTGATTTAACTTATTTAATTTAAATTAAGAATTTTGTATCCTTTTTGTTTAACTAAGTTGCATTAATATCACAACCCTTGCAATTCCATCACAAACCTGTAGGGGTTTTCTAGGGAAAGCCTGTTTTAGGGTGTGATGCTGTATGCATATAATGCATTACTGTATGGAGATTTCACCAGCTTTGCTTTGTTTAATATGCCTTGCGACTGACCTCTGAATCCCAGGGAGAGTCGTCATTTTCATCTTTTTCGAGCCCCAATTCGGAAAGGAAATCTGAAAAAACATGCACATCTAGTCAAATGTATTACTTAATATATATATGGTCACAAAATAAATGCCACAATTCTTAAAACAAAAATCCTTCAAACAATACACTATGAAAATGTACCTCTTCGCTTGTCTTTGCTAGTGCCACCATTTTGAGGAGCATTAGACTTTTCACACATTTCCTCCAGTTCTTCCCTCTCATCCTCCTCTTCTTCTACATCCTCCTCTTCCTCATCCTCTGTGGATGCCTCTTCCTGTTCAGAGATGAGATGAAAGTCAACATAAACAGAGCATTTTGCATTCAAGGCACTCAAAAAGTTGTACAATTCAATGAGATTAGATACATAAAAGAACAAAAGACACAAAACAATTGGGATGAGCAAGAACAGATTTGTCAGATTTGCCTCCTACCTATAGCTACCACATCTAGAAGCTATAACTACAAACCACAAGTCACCACTTCCTATCCACAAGCTACAGGTATCATCTACAGAGTACCTGTAATGATCCTTGCTTTGACCGTCTTTCTTCCATTACAGATTCGTTAAGAGAGTCCTTCTCAAGTTCTTCCTCCTTACCATCTTCTCCATCAGAATCAGAATCAGTGAGATCAACTTCATCTATGACGGTATAGGGGATTTCTTCTTGAAGAGCTGGTTCTGGTTCAGTCACCTCTGTAAAACGTTCATCTGCAAACTCTACCGAAAGGTCACCCTCAAGATGAGAATTGGGGCTTGAACATTGAGATTCTGGATTCATAACTGCTTCCTGTGACTTTTGATCCAAATCCTGAGACATAAAAGGGATACATGCTGAAGGTGTGGGACTGCAGTGTTGGGGACTTGGTGAGTGGCTTGAGAAACTTGAGTTCTGTGGACTAGTTGCAGCTGAATGTTGATGGCTAGGTCCAGCAGATAGCCTTGGATTTGACAGTTGCTTGGGACTAGGGTTCGTTGGGGATTTTGGACTTGTTGGAACTGGGCTCATTGCTTTTGAAGGATTTGGGCTACCTGAGAGAGATCTCATCGGGAATGGTTTTTCCAATTGTGCTGGACTAGATATGGTTGAGCGGTTTGGCCTAATGTTGGAGAAATTTGGAGACTGTGGTCGACTTGCATCATCATCAATACATCCGTCATCATCTTCCACCATAGATTCATCGTCAGATACATCAGAGATCTGATCTATATCAGAAGCTTTGACTGAGCCACTTGCAAAGTCATATTGCATTTGCTTCACTTGGCTGTCGTCCTCTTGACTTATACTGTGGTCTTCATCACTTTGACCAACAATCATGGAGTTTTGTGGACTAGTTGCAGCTGAAAGTTGATGGCTAGGTCCAGCAGATTGCCTTGGACTTGACAGTTGCTTGGGACTAGGGTTCGTTGGGGATTTTGGACTTGTTGGAACTGGGCTCATTGCTTTTGAAGGATTTGGGCTACCTGAGAGAGATCTCATCAGGAATGGTTTTTCCAATTGTGCTGGACTAGATGTGGTGGAACATTTTGGCCTAATGTTGGAGAAATTTGGAGACTGTGGTTGACTTGCATCATCATCAATACATTCATCATCATCTTCCACCATAGATTCATCGTCAGATACATCAGAGATCTGATCTATCTCAGAAGCTTTGACCGAGCCACTTGCAAAGTCATATTGCATTTGCTTCACTTGGCTGTCGTCCTCTTGACTTATACTGTGGTCTTCATCACTTTGACCAACAATCATGGACACTGGTATAGTTTCACTGTCATCACTGTGTTCCATGCGCTCAGGTTCTTCATGTAAAGGACTCTGGGAAAGGTGCTCAACAGGTTCTAACAATGACCTTTTTGAAGTGTTGTCATCCTGAACCAAAGTCTCTTGATGTTGATCTTTTTCTGCACTTGGCATCTCCTTAGCGTCTTTATCTCCTTCAGGTGTCCCAACACTTTTGTCTGAGCCAGAATCCCAAGAAACCTCAGGGCTCTCTGCTTCCTTCTGTCCCAGCAAGGTCAGAAATAAGTTCAGAGGCTTTTTCGTTTGGGCTTCCTCCTCCTCCCCAACATCATCCCAATCATCTTCATTATCATCTGCAGTAGTAATGGCTTTTGACTTAGGTGATGTTGAAGGAACATCCAGATTGCTGGTGTCAAGATCAGCTATTCCTTCATTTGGTCTCAGTTGAATATCATCAGTTTCATCTTGAAGTTGTGCATCTTCACATACAAGGGTTGTCCCTTGAGAGGCCTCCACTTTTAAACTGTTCTTCCCAGTTCTCAACAGCTCCTCATCTTGATCATCATCATCATCATCATCCTCCCAATCATCATCACTATGGTTTTCATTCTTGCTCTCTATTGGATTTCTGTGTGATGTTCTGTCCACACTTGGTAAAGAAGTTGGACTTGGACTGTCATTGGCCCCCTCTTTGTCCTCCTCATCTGAGAATCTTGCCTCAACCCTGACGGCTGACACAAGACAACCATCCTCTAAATCGAGAATCCCTGGAAATGGACCTCCAAAAAGTGGCTTTTCAGGAATAGTTTCTTTCACATCCATTTGATCTGGTGCCTCTTGTTCTTGATCTGCCCTTACCTCCAGAGGATTGTCCCCTGAGACACTGTCCTCCATCCTTTCCCATCCAGGTTGGTTGACATTTTCATCAGCCTTATCTGATTGTTCTGCTGTACCGAGAGCAATGGTTTTAGGCAACCCAGGAATGTGTGTTGTCTCACAAGCCACAGCAGCTTCTTCATCTTCATCATCATCATCTTCCTCTTCATCATCTTCTTCACCAACCTCATTTTCATCTTCTTCATCATCATCTTCTTCTTCATCATCATCCTCGTCTTCTTCTTCTTCCTCCTCCTCCTCCTCCTCCTCCTCATCTTCTTCTTCTTCACCATCATCGTCATCCTCATCTTCATCATCCTCACCTTCTTCAGATTCGTCCTCTTGACTTTCGTTGCCTTCCATGTCTAATTTACTACCAGAGGGCACCTCTGTTAACTCACTATGCCCACCTGACACAGCAGGGTGGAATGGGTTGAATAAAAACAATAAAGAAGGAGAGAGTTAGACAGTGTACCACACAGAGACACAGTGAGGGTTACCTTATGGGTGCTGCTCAAGAGGGTTGAGCTCATCTGGGGTGGGTGGGGTAAAGAGGCAGGTGGGGTTGCTACAGGGGGTTGGAGGGAGGTGCTGCTGGAAGGGAGTGGTCTGGACAGAGGTGGGCGGTTAACACCCTTATCCTCACTGTCCAGTTCTGACTCTGACCCGCTCCAGGATTTGTCTGCATCCCGATCTGCTATGACTACAGATAGAGACAGCATATCACAATGCTCATTATGGTGGCTGCTGGATAAGAAATACCACCTTTTTCTTTTACTTTTTGATAAAGCCATCACCTCGTCTTATTTCTCTAAAATGCAACATGAACTATACAGTTTTTTAGACTAAGTTGATTTTAAGCAGCAAAAATTATGATACTATTTTAGTCAAATTTAAATTGTGATTTGAAATATGTTACTGAAACAAGTTTAGCCAATTCAATCTTTCCGCATTCAAATTGGATGAGAGTAGTACTTGTGTTCCTACAACTTATATATATATATATATATTATATATATATATAAATCTGCCAAGGAGCCTTGCCAAGATGGCTGCCAATTGGTCTGTGTTGCCCTAAAAGGACTTTTCTACAGGGCAGGGGTTTCAAATTACAGCACAGCCACAAATCTTACAAAAACATTTAAAATGAAAACGTACCTTCTATGTTTTCCCTTTTCGAGGTGCTTATGAGTTTCTTTAAATTTACTTTCTGTTTCTGTATAAAAAAATAAAATAAAATGATATTACCTACCCCAATATTACAATATTTTCAATCAATATCACATTATTCAAAGCTGTTTTCATGCACAGTACAACAGAGCTCAGAATACCTTAGGGCGCAAATCTAACTCGTCATCATCATCTGATGAAGGCCAGGAATCAGCAGCACCACTTTTTGATGCTCTGCAAATTAACACATTTTAGAGCTTGATAAACTTATTGAATCATTTGTAGCTTCTGTCATCACCCATTCCTGTCTGATACATCAATGACATCTCACCTGCTAATGGAGTCTGTATGGGAAATATCCTCCGTATCTGAGGAGAGAAATATGAAGGAGATTACCTGAACTTAGGACAAAATAGACCCTAGCCAATAAATAATCCATAGCAGGTACAATAATTTTTTTCCCAATACAGCTATAGATCAATTTATCAAGATCAATTCAGAATTATTAATTTGGGGTGAACTTATGCATTCCTACAGATCTATTAACACCAATAAAGTATGTTTTTGTCCAGTTTGTTTGGCAATAAAACTTCAATAAGACTAATGGGTTAAGACCAATAAGCCTTTAGGTCACATATCTAGAATCTATTAAATTTTCTATATACAGTAAATGCAGGGCAAAATAAGTGGCATGACAAGGGATTGCTGATAAAGTGGAACTTTATTTTATATATTTATACTACACCAAGAAATCTGTTGTTGTCAAATGCTTTTTATTGTACACTGAAGAAAGCTAATAACTGGATTTTTTCATTAAGTCTCACTTTTTCATTTCGATCTTGGTGCGAATAGGTCTTTAACCTAGTATGCAAGCGTACAACACACAAAGAAGGATAGCTCCTATGACATGACACAACATGGTTTACCATTCAGCAACACTGAATGCACTCATACTACTCTTAAACTCTGAGATGGTAATGAATGATGTGTCTGATCTACAGCACATCAGTTGGCACACATTGGCAATACCTTTCCCTGCTACTGCAGAGCTGCTTCCTGCTGCTACAACAGATGAGTGTGGAGTGGGAAAACAGAACTAAATCAAAACACCGCACTCAACACTGCAAGAATACTGACATACAGTACATATTTATGAACACAGACGACACTGAAAACCATTTTGCAAATGGTCTCACCATCTTTATCCAGAGCTGGCCCTCCCAAAGGCAAACCGGCCACAATACCACCTGGGCTACCGAGGACGGACGTCTGTTTCTTTTTGCTCGAGGTAAAATGGGAAGGTGACTGAAGGGATCTCCTCTTCGTCCCATGCTCAATGATCAGATGTGAACATCTGGAACAGAACGACTGAAATGAGCTCCAACAAGATTCAAACAAAGCTGTCAATGTCTGCACTGCATTTCCATTATATTAACAAAACATTGCCAATTTAACATGTTACCATCACCTTTTCAGTTATTCCTAACAATCTTTACAATGCATAAAAATTTGATAATAGCAACACAAATCACCAACATACGAACAAACTTGTATTTAACGTCAAATGGTGAGAAAGCCCTTACGCGTGGTGTCCATTCATGACGGCATAATCATCAGAAGACCATCCCTTATCATCTTTCACCGTGATGTCGGCATCATACTGCAGGAGCAAACGCACCATGCTGATTTGTCCATTGCACGCCACTATCATCAATGCAGACCTTAACAATGGCAGAAAGAATGCAAATCAGTTTTGTTATAGCTAACTAAAACCAAAAATGCTAAAAAATTAAATAAAAAAACATTTACGTAAATGAAATCAAATTAACTTTGCGATTTTTTTCATGTTCATCTTTTCTTTAGTGTGTAATGTTGCAGTTTGAGCATGAAAAAGCTCTGCAAAGATACAAAGCACAAAGTCCCTCCAGCGGGAGTTATTCTCTATATCAGTATCATTGTTTCTGAACTCCCTGAAACGCCTCCATTGTAGCCTTGAGTTTCTTCAGGGAACAAACATGTCACAATATTCCTCATTTAAATTATTCATACGCAGAATAAAGGGGCGGGGCCTGGTTGAGTTAGTTAGTAGTGTGTGGAAACTGGAGGTTATGGTAAGGGGCGGGACATTTCCCAAACACGCATGAAGCTGTTGACCAATCACAACACACTGCTCCAGCCGACCAATCAGAGCACAGTGTGCTTTTCAGAAGGAGGGGCTTCATAGAGACAGGAACTAAACAGAACATTGGAAAGAGAGGAGCTGCAACATTGTCCAATATGGAAAGAATAATGTGTTTTTTGAACATTTAAGTTTAAACACCTATTCTACTAGAGCCCAAAATGTGCATATTTTTTACCGTTGCTCCTGGTTCTTGACATTAACTTCCGCTCCCTCTTTCAGTAGAAACTCTGTCATGTCTGTGTGGTTTTCCATCACAGCCAGCATCAGTGGAGTGTTGCCATCCTGTCAATCAAAACATCAGACTGGATTGCATGAACTATCTAACCTTTCAATGTGCAAAACAATTATTTTTGATGCATACTGCCTTAAGTTGCTTGACCACTTTTCTCCCAACCAATGTTGTGAGTAGGCATTTATAGTGTATACTATGCAGTGCACACTAAGTACCAAGTTAGTATTTCTCCAATCTGGTGTCGCAGAAATTACACTGTACACCTTTTGTGTGTGTTTAATACTGGAGTCGAGGGCTGAAGTTTCACCTTGTTCTGTGCATTGATGTTGGCTGAGTGCTCCAGGAGCTGCAGTGCCACAGGTAGGGAGGGGATGCGGGCGGCCAGGTGCAGTGCCGTGTTTCCATTGATGTCCACCAAATTGGGGTCAGCCTCATGTTCCAGGAGCAAAGACACAGAGCGGTCTTGCTCACACTGAACCGCCTACAAGCCAAAAGACACATGCATGACCACAAATACATAGCTGTCAGCATTTACTTATATTCATACGACTGACATAATTCCACAAGAACAAACCGAGTGTACCTTCATCAAGGCGGAGCGATTCTGATTGTCACATAAGTTTAGCTTCACTTTGGTCTCCACCAAAAACTGAACGACATCCGTGTGTCCGCAGGAACAAGCGATGTGCAGCGCAGTTCTGTCGCCAAATAAGTTCAAGCAAAAAAATAAATAAATCATGAAATTGACCAAAAGTGACAGTAAAGACATGTATAAAGTTAGTTACAAAAGATTTCTATTTCAAATAAACACTGTTCTTTTAAATTTTCTATTAATCTAAGAATCGTGTAAAAAAAAAAAGCATCACATTTCCCACATAAATTAAGTTTCGAAACTGTTTCCAACATTGATAATAACTGAGCATCAAATCATCATATCAGAATGATTTCTGAAGGGTCATGTGACACTGAAGACTGGAGTAATGATGCTGAAAACTCAGCTTTGATCACAGGAATAAATTACATTTTAACATATATTCAAACAGAAAACACTTATTTAAAATTGTAATAATATTTCACAATATTACTGTTTATTTTTGGTCAAATAAATGCAGCTTATGCAACAACATATTCTACCTTGAGAGCCTGGAGTCATTTAAAGGATGCATAAAGAATCATTTAAAGTCAACACGAAATCACAATCATTAAAAGTAATCGTGCTCTTGTGATTGCACGTTGGAGATAAAGTGGTAAATTATGTTTTTTTGCACAAACAAAGTACTCGCATCGCCTCATAAAATTAAAGTTAAACCACCGGAGTCACATGGGGATATTTTGGGGATATTTAATTAAATTTTATCAATCAATAAATTCCTCTTGAAACAAACTTTGTTGTATTATTTTAATTTAATACTGTGAAGCTGCTTTGATACAATCTGTATTGTGAAAAGCGCTATACAAATATACTTGACTTGACTTGACATGGATTACTTTAAGGATGTCTTTACTACCTTTCTGGGCCTTGAAAGTGGTAGTTGCGTAGTCTGTCAATGGAGGGACAGAAATCTCAGATTTTATTAAAAAGATCTTCATTTGTGTTCTGAAGATGAACGAAAGTCTTACGGGTTTGGAACGACATGAGGGTGAATAATAATGACAGAAATTTAAATTTTTAGGTGAACAAAAAATGTAAGTCCTAAGTCAATATCTGACAAGTGAAAATCACCGTGGTTGGTTGGTAAGATTCTGTATTATTTCTATAATACATTTTGCTTCGTCCACTATAAAGTAAATCAACGATTACCTGTTTTCCTTATCCAGCTGATTCAAATCATTCTTCTTGGCCAGCTGTCTGAGTTTGGCCACATCTCCGCTGAACGCAGCCTTGTGGACCTTCCCGAGGTCTTTCTCCTTGACGTCGTAGCTGGCCGACAGCACGCTCGCCGTCTCAGAGGGACTCGGGGAGCCCTTCTTCTTCTTGAAGTTGAATATTTTCTTCATGGTCGGTGACGGCACATCTCCATCAGCGGATTGTCGTTCACCTGACGTTCAGGCACTGGTCACCTTGCATGTCTCGTCCATCCTCCAAAAATAAACCCTGCAAAGAGGATTAGAGTTATTTAATAATGACAGAGGCGCAGGTCAGTCTGTCGTCTGCACGTTCAGTCTAAGTATAGGCTACTCATTAAAATAGACTGTACAAATAAAAGCTACATTCTTTAAAGTTTATTATAAAGCACACACCTTCCTTACAAAAAGTAACACTGTGGGAGTATCAGACAGATGGTAATATCATGGTATTTTGTGACTGCCATATTCATATAGCATGGTGCTTACAAGGCACTTAAAAGGACAATTAAAAAAACATGGTATTACCATGGTACTTGTTAGTAAATCATTGCTTTTATTTTAAATAAGCTATAAATCAGCAAACTATATAGTTTCATATTAGAAGCAAATGCGACAAACATAACATACAAAACAAGGTTGTTTAGATAGAAAAGCAATACATATGTGTTTAGAAAATCTTATAATCACCTCAACATGTTAATCTGCAATTACACAGGCAAGCAAACAACCTGGCGAGCTTACAAACTCACCTTCATTTTCGTTTCATTGTAGGGCGTCTGCCAAGTATATTTTAAACGAGAAACAACACGAAACGTTTTTCAAATGATGTTTGCTATCGAGTAAGACACATCGGGTTTGCTCAAACGATGAGCCGTTTACGGCGCTAGCAAGCTTAGCTAGCTGCTTCTGTTACCATGGTAACAGTGTGAAGATCATATTTGATCTTAATAATTCATTATACATTTGTGTGCTGCGTAAGTACGGTTGAGGAATTTGGAGGACTGTTCTAAATGCATTTTAAACCCGACCTAGAGTTATGTTTAATAATGTGAATGATGTTAATATCAAAGCACGGAACTCGTTATGCTTTGCTCTGGTTTTACACGGAATTTCAATCACGGGAACGTCCCCAATGAGGCGGGACTTCAATGCTCTCATCCTGCATTGGACGGTTTGAATCACTGACAGACAAATGCATCATCCAATAAGATCACAGCTCGTCCTCTCCCACACCTTCTTGATTGTGATTGGCCACATTTGTCGTGACAGGCAGCCGTGTTGTTCAATCACACACACGGAATCTTTGGACCCACCCAGAATTGACCGTTCGAAGCTTATTATTCGTCCGAGAATAATTTTAAACTATTTAAACCGTTTTTGAGCGGGTGCCTGGAAAACAAGAGGCAGTCGTGTCGAAGAGAGAATAAAGTAACTTCAATTTAGCATCTAATGTTTATAAACAAAATAGAAGGAAGGATCATAACTGTGGATCATCGGGTCTTTGTTTTTTCAGTGCGATTGTTCATAAAGTCGAAAGAGGTAGATGACGTTTTATATCCTATTATTATACAATTGTTTAGGTTAACGTTAGCTGGGTTGGCTAGCGATTCTCAATGTAACGTTAGTCACACTTAAATCATTGTTTTAGGTCAATCTAATTTTATTACGTGTTCTTGTATTATTCCCAAAATGTAATATATATTGGTGTTTATCATATTGAAGCATGTCCATCTGCGTCTGTGTGTTTGAAGTGAGATCGGTAACGTTATAATATTAAATATTTAGTTTATGAAAACCAAATGAGGTTGTTTATGTGTTTACATTTGTTAATTTGATAAAAATTAACAAAAAATCAAAAAACCATGTTATGCTTTTACTTTTGAAAGTGTGTTGAAATGGTATGTAATTATCTAACTTACCGGCGTCAAACGAATTGGTGAAATGACTTCCATTTTCTTTCTTGAGAAAAACAGTCTAAATGCTGAATTTCACTGTTGTAAAATGACAGATGTCAAATAAGGCAGGTTTTATGTCCTCCTTTGCAGACCTGGATGCAAATGAAATTCATTTGAATGATTAACTAGACCTTTTGCTCTTTGTTGTCAGGGTTTAAAATTTTCTAAGGAAAAGCAAATGCATGTTTTTCCATTTTCATCAAAACTCAACACAATAGTGTATATGTAGTGTAAATGAATGCATTTTTAATATGACAGCATTATCAAGCAGAGCAAAAGTGCCAGTCGGATCATAGTGCAAAGTTAATTTCTGATCAGTTGCATGCAAGTTATTTGTATCCCCCAAAATGCTATTGTTTACACTTTTTACAGAGCTGTGTAAAACCCTGAACCTTCCTTCTGTATTTCCAGGGGCGCCATCATGAGTTCCTTGCCGGAGGCCACGCGCTCCCTCATGCAGGTTTTTAATGGGAAGGTGCAGGATTTTACCAATGAGATTGATACTGTCCACATGGTGTGGCTGGAGGAGATCCAGCAGGAAGCGTATCGCATGTTTTCAAGGTGAGTCAGACCGTTAATGTGAGGTGGAGTGTGTTATACGCTTTACACTTTTGTGTTCTGCACCCATATATTCTGTCACTAGTGGCTTGTGTGTCTCTTTGTGTTTATGTGAGATTCACTGTTACCATCCAGGTCATTAGACGTGAATAAAAAATATGTTTTTGTTGTACAGTGACTTCAGCACTGAGCCGGAGCTCATGCCGAAGACTCCGTCACAGAAAAAGACAAACCGCAGGAAACGAGTGTCGATGGATCTCAATGAGTCTCGCAGCAAAAGACGGTGAGGGCTTTGACCATGCTGGTTTTCTAATGTCTTAATATTTTTGTTTATTTGCTTTGGTAAAAAAAAACTTTTATATGTCTATAGAAACATCTTTAGAAGTAGTTGAAAGGTAGCCTGGCAAGCCAGACCTACATCAAGATGTTAGGTCTGGCAACTCACCATTGGCACGGCTCAATCCGAGGGGCGGGATAAACGGTTGTCTCTTAAAATCCCTCTGCACGCAATAGGATAGCGCTACAACCAATCAGAGCAACGAAGAAGGCTAGTTGGTATATTAAACTTTTGCCGTATCCAATCGGCAAAACTCCAAACACATCTTCCTTTTTTACAAATGACTTAAGTGCCGTTCTTTGTCCTTTGTCCGACCTGAGTTTGTTTTTTCCAGCTCGAAAGTCAACAGAGAGATGCTAGACCACACTGGCTGCAAAATACATTTTGCTGCCGCTAGGGTGCGTCTAGATTTCTAGGCTAGTTGAAAGGTATATTCACCCAAAAAAAGAAAATTCTCATTAATTGCTCACCCTCATGTAGTTACAAACCCTTTAGACTGTTGTTCATCTTCGAAACACGAATGAAGATATTTTTTATGTAATCTGAGAGATTTCTGTTCTTCCATTGACCGCTATGCAACTGACACTTTGACAATCCAAAAAGTTCATAAAGAGAACGTAAAACTAATCCATATGATTTAAGTGGTTTAGTCCAAATTTTCTGAAGAGACTCGATCGCTTCATATGATGAACAGATTTAACCCATTAAGGCCTAAAACGCCTGCTAAAAAAGGCCTTTTTATGCCTAAGTACTTTTCTGTAAACCCCCTCCCAAAACCTAAGGGTTTCCAGAAATATTTGTCAAAATTTGTCAAAGCCTACTAAAATCTTAATTTCTCAGGCTCTATAGCAGATAAAAACATGGAATAAAAAGCATTTGAGAGCTTACTTCTTTGGCTTTCAACTTGACTGACTTGCTTGGCCATAATCTTAAACTGCATTTTAAAAAAAAATCTTAATGGTGACTACACACAGATGCGTGATCCGGTCTTAAAGGTAAACACACACAGATGTGTGATCCGGTTTAAATGGGTTAATTTAGCCCGAAAAAAATACTGATTATTAATATAAATTATGTATAGCTCTGTATATCTCTCCTTTAATATACATAAATCTTATACTGATATAGTATGTGATGTCATTGTCTGCCTTTAGTTTCTCCAAGGGGAAACGCAGCAACTTGCGTCGCTCCTCGGTCCAGATGACCCTGAACAGCATCTCTGAGCTCGTTACGGCGCACGCCCCGAACGACAGCTCAGAAAGCCTTGTAGAGGAACCTGCTCGCCGCACACGTCGCAACAAAACCACCGCTCCGGCTGAAGCCGAACCCGTCAAGCGCAGCACCCGTAACAAAGGTGCCGCCAAAACCAAAGAGGTGGAAGAAGTGGCAGAGAACGTTCCAGAAGTGAAAGAACCCGTTGAGGCGCAGGATTTGGGCTCCGATCAGGATCAGGTCCTGGTGTCTAAAGCCGTGGTGAAGATTGCCTCCTCGGAGCGTCTGAGCGCAGAATTGATGCTGAACGCTGGTTTGTCTCCAGGCCGATCCGCCAATAAAATCCCCATCGCTGCATCCGGGTCGCAGACGACCCCTCAGGGCTCGTCTCGGACGTCGGTTCGGCGCTCACTGGTTGTGAGGCGCTCGCTGGTGGGACTCAGGCATAGCATGACCCAGGAAGCTGTTCGCAGGGCGTCCCGGCGCTCTTTCCTGAAGAAGAAAGCCAGACTGGGCAACTCGTTCTGCAGCAGCTCCGTCAGCGGTGAGACTCCCATTTACATTCACAGTCAAAGCTGAACTTCAAATCGCCAACTCTCTAATTAGAAATGAATAACTTGAGGTCTGTGTAAATGCCTTATTAGGATTTATCGCTTTGTTCGGACAGTCATGCATGCTGTTAAAGTGATTTAAGTTTGTATGTTAACTGAATGATGATATTTATGTCTGCACTGCATTTTCCAGAGGACATTTGTATGGACATTGAACCTGAGGACATGGAGAACAAAGAGGAACAGTGAGTTTGCTTTGAAATTTCAGGATATGATGTATTTTTTTCTGGGATTCAAACCCACAACCTTTTAGTTATCAATCGAGATCTTTTAAACGCCGTTTCTCGCTTCTGTTTAGGGTTGATGCCCCACAAAAGATGGCCGAACCACCCACTGAAACCAACCCTGAACCTGAAATCATCCAATCTGAGGTGAGAACTTTCTGCTGTGATTTTCATTTACCCTCTCAAATAAGAGTCACAGAACACCTGCATTTAACCAAACACGGCCATTTCTGTTATGATGATAGTATTTTATTGCATAGTGTAATTTGTAAATGACTCACGGCTGTGTAATATCATAGGAACCTGAACCTGAGAAGACTGAACCTGAGAAGACTGAAGAAAAGGAAACTGAGATAAAAGACAAACTACCAGAAGAGATTTCTGAATCTCCCATCACCGTTGCGAACTGTCGCTTCACACGATCCATGGCTCGTACTTCAGAAACAGGTACAAGTCTAACAGAGTAAATGCAGAAGGTGTATATGGGATGACTAGTAAGGTTTGATTTACTGTATTTATTTATTTATTTATTTATCTTCCTGTAATAGATGACAGTAGCAGGTCAAAGTCCACAGAAGATGTCCGGTAAGCAGACCATCAATTTGAATTCTTCATTCTAGTTAGTGGATTTATGTTGGATATGTTTTCTAATGGTCTTTGTGGGTTTCCGTCAGGCCTACGCGTTCAGGCTCCAAGCGTCGGGCAGCTGAGCCAGCAATTCAGGAAATCAATACACCCAAGAAGAAGCAATCTCCTCCAAAGAAATGCCTCACGGTATGAGTGTCTCTGACCATCTTAATGCCAGCAATCCACCTAAAATGAACCCATTATGAAGCCAAAACATTCTCTGACTCTTATAAAGAAAAGTTTTCTGCAGAAGTCCACATTAAGTTTCTCTGTGGTTGTTTGTAAAAAAGGATTTGTATCGATTTGTGGCCTGTTTCTTGAAGATTGGATTAGCCAATCTTTGATCAGTGCAGACCCTCCATTATGTGTCTGTTTGTGTGCATGTAGAGTATTGCTCCACACATGCGCTCGTTCGTGCACACGGTGCAGAAGAACCAGATGCTGATGATGACGCCTGGATCTCTGGGTCGCAGCAGTATCATGAAGTCCTTCATCAAACAGTCTGCCAGCAAAACCGATGTCAAGGTGGGCACACTTTTCAGACTCTTCCTCTGTGCATATTTTTTTAAGGCCCTATGGAATCGGTTTTATTTATAAAAATAAAATAAATAAAAACATTAATAGATTAATTAAATTTGTAGTTTTTCACTTTAACATTCACAGACACTAGTCCATATTGCGATTTGATTAAAGGGATAGTTCACCCAAAATTTGAATTTTCATTACTTACCCTAATGTTGTTCCAGACCTGTATGAGTTTTTCTTCTGTTTAACACAAATGAAGATTTGTGTTCAGATATTTTAAAGAATGTTGGTAATCAAACAGTTGAAGGCATCCATTGACGTCCATAGTAGGAAAATAAAATACTATCGAAGTCACAAACTATGGTTACCAACGCTGTTTAAAAATACATAATACATAAAAATAATTTTGTGTTCTTCAACAGAAGAAAGAATTATACAGGTTTGGAACAACTTGGAATCTTTTGAAGAGTTTTTGGGTGAACTATCCCTTTAAGTGTAAAGCCCTACTTTTGATCGCGTGCTAATATTCTTCTCCAAGTAGAAGTGGTTTTTGTTGGTAATTGTACTTCCTGTCTTTCCCCCTCAGTTGGGCTCTGGCTCTGTGGTGAGTATAAACAATGAATCAAGTGTTCGGTGACATTTCCATGCCAGTCAACTATTAGAATTCACTTTTGTTTGACACTTCCTGTTTTCTTACATTATGAATGGGCTTTGTTGTTGTTTTTTGCTCAATCCTTACATCATAAGCCCCTTTCACACAGCGCTGCGATCCCATAAAATTGCTAGTGCCTTCTGTGTGAACGCAAACACGTCCCGGGATTGATTCTGGGATCGATTCCGGAATGGGGACCTAGTAATATTGCCGGGATCAGTCCCGGAACGCGCCCTGTGTGAACAAAAGCTGTAATCAATGCCGTAAGACGTTTGTCGTAGTGATGGCGCTGAAGCTGAGATCGTTCGCCAGATTAGTGAAATGGTACGCAATGCACTAGTTAATGATCGAATCAGGGAAAAAATACACTAGCATGGTTTCTCTAGAGAGAAAGCGCAAACTTAAGACGCTGCGGATACATTACTCGTCTCATTGATGTCATGTGTGTGAACGCACGCGCAGATTCCAGAAAATCACTGGCATTGTGAATGAACCAACATCAAACGATCCCGGGAATCTCTGTGTGAAAGGGGCCATACCACACTTCCTTCGGGCAGTGAAGGCACTTTGTGTCTAAACTGAAACGGAACTGACCATCCCATTCAGACTTTGTCGGATTAACCTCATCACTCATGTGGTGTATAAATGTGTGTCTTTGGCTTGGGAAGTTCACCTTCACCCATTTGTGTATCTGAGATGTTGGCAAGAACTGTTTTTATTCACTTTTCACACAAAGAAAAAGCAGCCGTCCTTGTATTTGGTTTAGCTTTCATCGTCCTGGCTTAACCTCAGTAATTCTTCACTTAATTTCCTGTAATTGTGGTAACTCTAAAATGAACACTTTTCCTCCAGGAGCGAGAACGACAGAAGTGGGATGCCTTGAACAAGAAGATTGAACAAGAGAATGAACGAAAGATAAAGATTGAGGAGGAGAGACGAAAGAAACAGGAAGAAATGAAAAGGTGGGCAGGTGCTTTTGATTGAGCGACTAATTTCAATTGAATTATTAATCTAGTTTAAGTGTGAATGCAAATCGGGACTCACTGTGAATTCTGTCCACTTTAGAAAGCGGGATGAGCGTTTGAAACGGGTTGTTGAGGCTCGAGTGAAAGGTGAAAAGGAGAAGGAGCAGGAAAAGAAAAAGAAGATTGAAGAAAAAATGGCACAGCTGGAGAAGAAAAATGATATGGTTGGTAGTGAAGGTCTCAAGACTGAATGGAAACCCACGTTTGAAACCCATTATTTGATTTTAAGGTTTTTTTATGTTGTGTTTTATTTTCCCTCTCTCTCTCTCAGCTGCGAGTTGAGCGAATGGCAGAGGAGAAAGCCAAGAGGAAGGTGGCCACTAAACGACAGGAAGATCTGGAGCTGCGCAAGAAACAGGAAGAGGCAGCCAGACAAAAGAAATTTCACCAAGTTGTAAGTCAACACCAGCATTTCAAGTGGAGAGACCATGTTGAAAGAAGTTTTGCAAGTATGTTAATGGGACAGCCTTCAATATTGAAAGTGTACTTCAAACAAAGTGTGAATTTATTCTTTTTGCAACCACTTATTTTCTTTCAAACCAATGGCAAATAATGTCAAGGCTAATATAAGATTTGTTTATTATATTCTTATATATATATATATATTCTTTTAATGTTTTTGCAAGGATGCAAAAACGGTAGTATATCACAATTTTAAAACTTCTATTTGAATATATTGTAAAATGTAATTTATTCCTGTGATCAAAGCTGAATTTTCAGCATCATTACTCCAGTCTTCAGTGTCACATGATCATTCAGAAATCATTCTAATATGAGGATTTGCTGCTTAATATTTTTGTGTAAACCATAATATTTTTTCAGGATTCTTTGATGAATAGAAAGTGTACAAGAACAGCATTTATTTGAAATAGGAATCTTTTGTCACATTATAAATGTCTTTACCGTCACGTTTGTTTGATTAATTTAATGCATCTTTGCTGAATAAGAGTTCATTTATTACTGACTGCAAAATAAATTGATTATTTTTTATTTAAAATAATTGTAGCTACAATAGCCAATTTATATACTTGTCTTTTGCTTTAGGAGGAAGAGGAGCGGCGACACCAGGAATTGCTGGCTAAACGCAAGGCTGAAGAGGAGCGAGAGAAGGCCCGCAAACTGGCCGAGGCCACACGCGCTCTGGAACTGAAGAAGGAACAAGAGCGGGAGAAGGAGCGCGAACGTGAGCGGGAAAGAGAACGCGAGCGGGAGCGAGAAAGGCAGGCTGCAGCTGAGAAGTTAGTGGTGCTTTATCATGCATGTGTTTGAAATGAAAGCATGACTTTCAAAGATAATAAATATGCATGTTTGTGTCTTGCAGAGAAAGACTAGAGAGAGAGAAGGCTATCGCTCTTCAGAAGGAACTGGAGAGAGCAGCCAGAGAGAAAGAGAGGAGAGAGATGGAGGAGAAGAGGAAGATGGTGAGGATTTTATGGTCTCCATCCACCTATGCGCATTTTGGGAAATGGCATAAACACGCTGGATGGAAATGCCAAAATTTGAATAAATTGTGCATAAACTTATGTGCTCAATTGAGACGGATACATTTATTTTTAATTTTTTTATCTAATAAAGTGACATGGGCATAAACTACACTGGAAACACATTTACCAGATAAATCCCTCGATGTGCAACAACAAATTGTGACTGCCTCAAGAGAGGATGTGATTGGATAACTGGACTAACTAGCGAACCAATCGCATCACAGCATCTCAAATGGTCATTTGGTCATTTTGAAATGCCTGAGCCAAAATTTGTCACCAGAATGACAGCACAGATGTTTAATTCCCTCCCAGAACCGTCTCATTCCCAAACACCAGGCATTTGGTATTGCATCTCGTCTGCGTGCTCTGAGATCCCAGATTGCAGCAACTTCTATTTTCTTAATAGATATTTTGCAACAATTTCCCAGGAAGTGAGGATTTTGTTCTCTTGAACGCATGGAATGGAAACGGTGCTTCATTCGCGAATGTTTTATGCGATATTTCAATTTTGCGATCAAGTTATATTCACAACTTTGGATGGAAACATAGCCAGTGATCTAAAATCCAGCTCCACATGACTTTATATTAAACATCGATTGTGTTCTGCTTGACTGTGATGTTTGCTTTCAATAAGGACTGAATGATTCTCAACTTTGAAATTGTGTAGCACTCACGTTACATAACGACCTCATTAAATCTGAGTGCTCCTTTAACAGGAGGAGCAGAGGAGGGCCGAACAGGAGAGGGAAGCCCAACAGAAACAAGCCGCTGCAGCCTCTGCGTCCCATAAAGTCACCGCTCAGGTAATGAAGTCATAGTCTTGTGCGACATTACTTTAGTGTTATTTCTTAATATTTTTAATTGGCTTTTATTTTTATATTTTATATATTATATTTTTTCGTTCTTGTTTTTGTTCAGTTGCATCTCGTATTTTATAGAAATTAACTGTTTATTAATAGCTATTACAAAATATACATTGTATTTTTGTTGTTTGTTTTAATTGTAAAGGTGCAATAAGTGATTTTTGAGAAACGCTTTTGAGATTTGAAATCACCAAAACAAACACGCCCCTACCCAAAAGAATCACTCCTATATCTTGATAGCTCCGCCTCCAAATTCACAAACATTCTATGCAACACAGGCACCTCCCCCATCATGAGTGGACACGCCCCTTAATGCTGATTGGCTACAAGTGTTTTGGTGCTCTGTCGAATTTAAAATTGCTTACTGCACCTTTAATACATTTTTATGTGTTAAATTTTCATTTATACTTCATACATTGTGAATCCAATTTTATTTTTTTAATAAATTTTTATTAACAGGTCTCAAAAACACAAGCTGCTAATATGCTCAACTCCACTATAATTAAGAGTTCAGCTCTAAACATGACTGTAGATATTGAGGTAAATGGCTTTTCTTTTCCTGTTCTTTCGATGCCTGTTCATATTTGCTACTTACTACTAATAAATATTTTTACTAAAGCTATATTATTCCATCTCCACAGAACTCTGGCCTGAAAACTCCAGTTGGGAAAGGAGCCGCTCAAAATAAGACTATAGATCACGGAGCTGGACTCAACGTGACCGTTGACATTGAGGTGAGGTCAAGGCAACTGTGATGCATCTTTTTCCCTGCTAAAGGCGGGAATGTGTCAGATAATATTAGTAAGCACAGAATAGTTCCCAGACTTACATTTTTAGTTGGACATTTTTCCCCCTTCTAATTTAGGTTGGGTTCTAGTTTGGTTTTGGGTTTCGAGGGTTGTTGTTTGTATGTAAAAGCATATAAAATGATCTCAGGTGACTAGAACAGCTGGTTTTATACCTTGCAGCAATCTCCACAGTCCTACCAGATCACTCCTAAGGGCCAGAAGGTGGCCGTTTTAGTGAATCCAGAAGATTACGGCATGGACCAGAACAGTGATGACTCAACAGATGATGAATCTGCACCCAGAAAACCCATCCCGTCCTGGGCTGAGGGTATGATGCATTTTTGGCAAATGCTGAAAAATGTTTATTTGTAGTTCATTTTTCATCTGTGCGCACAGTGTGACTTATCAGTTATAAGTAAGCGATAATCTATGGGAAGATTTGGATGTCTTGGAGATAAAGAACCACCCATTGTGAACAGAAAAATGCATTCAAATGGTTTAATGCACAGCTAGTCGTGGATTATCCCACTTTATACCATGGTCATTTGCCAGCATTGACAAGTTAAAGCTGTTATTGATGTTCGCAGGGAAATATTTGACCGGAAGGGTAAAAATAATGGTTATTTTTGACAATCACAGCTCGTTAGATCTTGCATTCTGTCCACTTTTAATCAGACACAGAGATAAAGTAATGCGTAAGATAACTTTTTTTATTTATTAATGAATTATAGCATTCATTTAAATTATTGAGAGAGATGTGAATTACTGAGCCAAGGATATTTTCGTGAACGAAGACAAACTATTGGTCAAACATTTTCGTAAACTGAAATAAAATAGAAAATTCCACATAAATGGGAAAACTAAATGAAACTAACAACAGTTACTGAAAAACCAAAATAAATTGTTTTCATAATTTATAAGCTCTCATCATGTCTAGACCTTATGCAAATACAGTTGTACCTTAATTTCAAGTAAGATAACCATCTCATGTGAAACTAAACAAGATACCACGCAGATATTAGATAAGATACCACACTGAGCCGAAATGGAAAAAACAAATAGCCTAGCATGTCTACCCCCACAAATAGACGTACATTTGTCAGAGTAGAAGTAAACTAAATGTCCGGTCTGAATAGAACACATGATTATGAGAATAACTATATGATATTAAAAGATGCAATAGACAAAAAGCATAAGTGGATCAATACAAGAATAATGTTTGAAAGGATTAATCATAGAAATAACCATAAAAGACTAATCATAATAATCATACACGTATATCTTCTTATACTCGCGTTTAACAAGATTTGATTTTTAATATGAATAATTAGTTGCATTAGTTTGGTTCTTTGTTCACTCTCAAACTGTTATTTTATTTGTATTATTAAGATAAAGATAAATTGAGTTAACTGTAAACTGCAAACATTAATCTTTGCTGAAATTAAATGTCTTTAACTGGAAATGTTCTGTTAACTCTGCTAAACTATAATTACTAAATAGAAATGTGTTCACAAGATAAAAACTAACAAAACCATTAATGAAACTAAGACTAAACTCAAATGTATAGGACATTTTAAAATTATATTAAAATAAAAACGAATTTAAAAATGCTAAACTACAATAACCTTGATATGAGCAGCATCTTTCTACTATTAGTAGAGTTGTGAGTATTCCGTATCAAAGCTATTATTAAGTAGGGTTGGGTATCGTTAAAATGAACAATCCCGATTCGAAAGTACATAATTATTTTGCTGTATCTACAGCATGTGACTGTATTATTTTAAAGTGATGTGTTGTTTTGTGCAGGTATGCAGTTGCAGCAGTCTATAATGAAGCACTATTACAACCCACTGGATCTAACTTCATATTTTGGAAAGGCTGAACCACCCAAGCTGGAGGCGATCTTCAGGCGGACCAAACCTCGCTTCTTCAAACGCACTAGCTCAGCTGTCTGGCATTCTCCACCACGTTTGGGAAATTTGGGCAATTAATAACCAAATGTACTTTTGTTTTTCCTACTTTTAGTCTGTCGTCTTTTTTATGTTGTTGCCTTTTATACTTTAATCTCACTATAATAAAGCCTTTTAAAAATCTATATGTAAGTAGATTAGACTGGGGGAAAAAAGAGCAGAATGTGTAATTTAGATTACACAAAAGATGGAGTTTGACGACTGTCTCTGTTTAATTACTTGCGTTGTTTTTAAGTGGGATTACATTATCACCCATGTATTTAAATATAGCGTCACGTGTAATAAATTTGGAAGTGTACACAGGAGCTGCTACAAATGGGATGGTAAAGTAGATGTAGACAATATGGGGGTGGTGTTTTCCCACAACATTCACTTCAGGAAGAGTGTCGGATTACTCTGGACTGTCAATAAAAGGTATAATTTCTAAATGTTTGCTGTGTGTTATTTATGATTGATGTGATTTGAATATGATTTGTAATATATGAACGAGACATGGTTGATGTGATTTGTTGTTTATGATTTAAATGGTTGTTTTATGATTAATGTGATTTGATAAGGCAATCTGGATACAAAGCATCAGTTGCAATTCCTTGCTTTAAAAAGCTTTCGGGGAAAAAAACCCCCACAATAATTTAAATAAACTCCTTTTATTTTTATGTTGAAAAACGTATTATATATGGAGACATTGAAACCTACTGCAAAGTAGGAATGAATGGGAACGAAACGTACTACTTCTGCTGTTTTATTGAACATTTATAAGGTTATGTTCATGCTAAATGAATAAATAAATTAAGTTACCATGATTAAGATCTGCCGAGAATCCCCACGACAGTTCTGGTAAATGGTGTCAGAGGAAGGATTACGACCAGTACGCATGCGCAGATGGCGGCAGCTCCTCGTCTCGTGAGCGCGCACAGCAGTGGAAAGTTTCATCGTCATTAACGGCGTCGCGCTTCCCAGGGAACACGTTCACCCAGGACAACGCTCTGAAATCAACACACAAGGTACGTAAACTATTAAAACACGGTTTCTTATTAATGAAAACAGAGCTATTATGTTATGATTAGTCACTGGTTTGGAGCTACTCATTTTGCTTTATAATAACAGGTGCAGTTAACACGCTTAATTATAGGTCCGCTATTTAAAGCATTGTGAATTTGCGCGCGACCAGAGGCCCAGATTTTGTTTACATTAATTATATAATGGCATATCGACTTCCAATATTTACATATAATATTCAACACATTCATCACCCATGAACGATTAAATAATATGTTGTATAAAAGGAAAATAAAATAGACTGCGTGTTGTTGTTGTTGTTATTGGTGATATGATTACGTTAGGTGATAATTTATTTAGTTTGATACATTCCGATATATCAAATATGAGTATTTAGATGGATTTTGTTTATCGCATCCTTACATAAATCCGCGAATAGATGTTAGAAATGGCCTCCATTCAACGAGAGAGACACACACCCATAGAGATTAATAGACCGATACACACTAACCGTTGTAATGACTGTAAATACGTTTGTCCTCGGGCATGTAATAAGATACTCAGATGAGCATGATGGGTTGTTACACTAGACAATTATAGTGAAATAAAACACTGTGACGTCATACATTTGTGGACAAATCTGAGCACATTAGGGGGCAAGTCACGTTTTTTTATTCCAGTGACTATTTGTCATAATTGTCAAATATTGCTCCAAACTATAACGTCTTTACTCCAAAAAAAAAAATACCATTGACCATTACTATATATATATAATATAATATAAAGAGTTCAGATGCAAAAGCCTCTAAGTGCTATCTGAAATGTCCTTCTAGAATGATCATTTTGATCAAGCTCATATATTTAAAGTTAAGTAATTTCCCTTAAATGGCAATGAAAATTACCTATTAATTGCCATTTAAGTGAAATTACTTAACTTAATATACGACCTTGATAAAAAAATAAATAAAAAAAGATCATTCTAGAAGAAATTTTCAGATGGCACTTAGAAGCTTTTGCATCTAAACTCTTCATATTATATTATATTATATATATATACAGTTCATGTTGACCCTATTAATGTTACACTATATGGGGCAAACTCACAAAGGGCAATGGACATTTAAAATGTTATAATATAAAAGGCAAAAAACTTGCCCCACCCTAACATTCATTGTGTGTGTGTGTGTGTGTGTGGTTTTAATGTGTTCATTTGCTACCCTAAAACTATTATAAAAATCTGATGAACCTGGAATTTTAGTTTGGAAGCTACAACATTTTTTAGTAAAATCTCCAATTTTGAGATAATTTGGAAACTGGATGTTTGAAGTTTGAAAATCTTAAATGTGTAATTGGGCGTTTGACTTATAGGTGCTGAGATACAGGCCCAGTAAACACAGTCTCTTTTATATGGAGCTACATTGACACTTTTAAACTCTTAAATCTGAAGTGTCAGTTTCTTAATGTTTATTTCCGTGTTAATTAGGAAAGGTTCGTGTAGCTCAGTGGGGATAATATAATTAAGTTTTTTATGATTGAATTCTTGCTTACTTGCTTAAAAAAAATGTAAAGCATAATCATTGTCTGTCACTGTGGGCCATCCAGCTTTCATTTACCTTCTGCAGATTCCAAAGCTGTAAATAGTGTCTTATTAGCCTGGGAAAACCCAGACAAACTTCCGGCAAATTTAGATTTGCTCTACAAGTAGTCTGGCAAAGAGCCCATTCAAGCCCATTTCTAATCCATCCAAATCGAGGCACCAATCAGAAACGTTGAGGCGGGCTTTACACGATGACGATCACTCTGATTGGTTTTAGGTCTATCCAATTGCGCCCAGAGGCATTTGAGCGACGTCCGTTGGTGACGCCCTTTTGGAAATGAGTTATTAATGAAGCTTTGCCAGACCATAACTCAGTTACTACTGAGAATGGTCTGGTTTTAACCAGGCTAGTGTCTTATATATTCCTTGCTATTTAGTGAGTGTGTTTTAGTGCTGCACGATTTGGGGAAAATGTCATATTGTGATTATTGAAGTCAATATTGCGATTGAGATATAATAAACAAATGGTATCATGAGTTAACTTGCTTGGTTCTCAAGGAAAATGCACACAGATTACTGATAATGCTGAGATATGTATTTCTCAACTCAAACTAACAACAACAACTAAATGCAGTGTTTTCAAATTAAAATAATAAATAAAAAAATAATAACATCTTTGCATTACTGCAAACTTGTTCTTGTCTCAATGGCAAACTTGTCTCTTGTCTCGTGTTCTACAGCTAAATAAAATAAATAGAATAAGAAATAAGAAAATTTGTATGTTCATGAAAATAAGATATTTTGAACATTCTGTCCAAACAAACATATGCTTTGTACAAACTCTTTCAAAAAGGAAACTGGATATAGGCCTAAATGTGTGGTTCACTCAATCAAACCACTAAAACTGTCGTTGGACATTTAAAAAAACAAAGCAACAACTGGTAGGCTACTTCCAAATCCTCTTTCGGTAACACTTTATTTTACAGTGTCCTTGTTACATATGTTACATGTACTTACCATAGTAATTACACTAAATTATGTATAATTACATGCAACTAACCCTCAACCAAATCCTAATCCTACCCTAACCCTATTGTAAGTATGTAGTTGCTTAATATTACTTAGTACTTAAATATATTAATTACACTGTAACAATGACGCCTTAAAATAAAGTGTAACCCCTCTTTCTAAAAAGCTCTACTTATCACTTGAGAGGTGAACCACTAGAAGGATCTCTAGGCATGTTTTCCTTGATTGCTTTTCCCTGAAGAGAAATGCGTTGTTCAAAACAAAAGTAAGTGACGCACGTTCGTTGCGTTTTACCATGAAACAAGAGAGTTCTGTGTCTTACATTAGTCATTTATTTCACACTTACAAATGATCAGAGAATAAATAGTTATGCGTATTTGGCGTGCTGTCCGGGGGGAGGGCTCCGAGCTCGGAAATTGGGCCCGAACCCAGAGTACTCCCCCCGTATCTCTTGGTTAGGAAGATAACCAGGCAAGTGTGAGGAGATGGGGTGGTGGAGGGATGCTGAAAACTGTCGAGGAATATGGGTGAGTCGACTGTGTGTATTTATAGCCCTTTTAATCATGCTGATTGAGTGGACCTGCTGATTACTTATTGCTGACAGCTGGTTGGAATGACTTGATTGTTTGATCATTAGAACGTGTTCCTCCCGAACCTTGTTAATAAAACAACATATCTCATCGGCCTGCGACGCACCCGAAATGAATTTGTTATTTTTTATAACTTGGCAGTCGCAGATTATCTGCAGTATCCGCGGGTATAACGTGATCCGCGCATCACTATCTAACGCTTTGAGAATGGATGCAGGCTGGGATCCTGCAACAGAACCGTGCCGATAAGAGGTATCGAGCATACGTGTGACTAGTCGATAGTTTTGTCGTCCGTCGGAGGCGGCACTAAATTTGATGTCGTAATTCTCTATGCCGACTATTGTACTCTTAAAAGTACAATGGTATAAAATATTTGCTGTAGCCTAATAACAAAAGATGAAATCAATTTAACTTAACGATGGCCAGATGAAGTCTCTGCCCAAAGCATTGGAACCTAGTCCACTAATTAAGCTCCACCGATTTGACAACGTTAGTGCCGTTGTCTGTTGTGATAGCGACCTGACGCTGCGCACTCAGGTCCCATGCAGCCAGTGCCTCTCTCAAGCCCAAGGCTATGTTCTCTCCCGCGTGCTCGTCGGGGAAATAGGATGTTTTCAACGATGATCTTTAATTCTTTTCATTGAACCTCTCTCTCTTTTTTCCACAGAGATGGGTCGCCTAACTGTACTGTTTCTCTGCCTGGCTCTTGTGGTGTCCGTTTTGGCCAAACGAGGCGGGGGCGGTAAAGGCGGATTTAGCTTGGGCAAAATTGGCTCAAACAAAGGTGGAAGCAGCACAGGAAGCAAAGGTGGCACCAGCAAAGGTGGCAGCAGCAGCAGTAAAGGCACCTCACATGGGACACACTCGGCCCCTGGAAACTATCCTCGCCAACCTCAAGTACCAAACCAGAATCCACCCCCCTATCCCGGTGGAGGCGGGTACCCAAGCCAGGGCAGATATCCACCAGCTGGCTCTAATCCAGGTCAAGGAAACCCAGCCCAAGGTAGATACCCAGCCCAAGGTGGCAACCCAGCCCAGGGTGGCTACCCAGCCCAAGGTGGCTACCCAGCCCAGGGTGGCTACCCAGCCCAGGGTGGCTACCCAGCCCAAGGTGGCTACCCAGCCCAAGGTAGAAACCCTGCCCAAGGTGGCTACCCAGCGCAAGGTGGTTATCCAGCCCAAGGTGGTTATCCAGCCCAAGGTGGCTACCCAGCCCAAGGTGGCTACCCAGCCCAAGGTAGAAATCCTGCCCAAGGTGGTTATCCAGCCCAAGGTGGCTACCCAGCGCAAGGTGGTTACCCAGCACAGGGTGGCTACCCAGGGGGAGCAGGTTCCAACAGGTATCCTGGACAAGCCGGAGGAAACCCCTATCCAGCTGGAGGCTCTTATCCAGGTTATCCAGTACGAGGAGGTTCCAGCCCTAACCAGTTTGGTGGAGGTGTTGCAGGTGCAGGGGCAGGTGGATATCCAGGAGCAGCACAGTATCCTTACTGGAATCCCAACAACAAAATCATGAGCCCTGGCTATGGGGGCAATTATGGTGGCTATGGGCAAGGGGGCAGATCACCTTTTGCCCAGTCAGTGCAGGGCATGGGAATGGCCCCTAATAGCAATTCAAGGGGCTTTGGCAAGCAGGCGATTATGGCTGCTGGCGTAGGGGCGGTGGCCGGTATGGCTCTGGGATATGGCCTGGGAAGTTTCCCTCGTCCCCGCTTCAATTTCAACAATCCACAGGAGGAATACTACTACAATAACTACATGTACAAACGTTATGGCCAAACTCCCCCCGAAGGTAACGTGAATGGAAACCCTAACTCCCCAGGCGGCAAGCCAGGCGAAGCAGGATCGACCTCTAGAGGCGAAGCAGGATCGGCCTCTACAGGACAAGGAAATGGTAACCCTTATGACATCTTCCAGAATCCTCCACCAGAGTCCTATGAGAAGTACATGGACAAGTGTATGAAGAGGACTGACTTGCTTCGGGAAGAAAGACCAAGGAGATCCATTGACCTCTTTGAGGCTCAAGCAGCAGAAGTAGGAGATGATCCTAATGGCGCTCAAGAAAATGCCACAAGCAACAACAGCACTGCTGAAAGAGCCAGTACAGATGCCCCTTCATTTATAAGCTCAAACCCAGCCGAAATATCCAGTCAACCTCAAAAGCAGACCCAGGAAAGAGAAGCAGAAGCCAGTGATGATGACAGCGACACTGTTAGCATTATGGAGATTGGATATCCTGTACTAATTGAGCAAATGAAAGCACGACGATGTGTCGAGCTGTACATGGCCTATGCGGAACATCATGCAGAAAAACAGGTGCAGGATCGCAGTGCCGTGGATACTAAACCCAACGCTAATAGTGGTGATTTACCTGGACCCCTTGGCCATGGAGTCATGCTACTCTTTACGAGCATTCTGTCTCTTATCTTCAGTTGCCTGCTACACTGACATTCTAGAAAAGGATAAACCCCATAAAGCCATTGAGTCAGACTGAGAAATGGACCGCTTACACCCATCACATATAATTTGAAGGATTTGTCTTGGATGTTGTAGAGACTTAAGACGAGGCATTCTCAAAGGACTACTTGAAGATTCGGCAGAAAGTACTTTCACTTCTCACAATGACTCCTCGATAGGTACTCCACTAAATTGCAACATGAGCCACCTAACAATTTGACACGAGCCTACATTTTTTTAGTAGTTTCCAGAAGTTTTTCTACACCATTCACCTTCCATCACTGCCTCCTTCTTGCATGTGGTTTGATGAACACTTACTTCTCTTCCAAGACAGCATACTGCATGAACACTTTATTATCTCCAGGTTAAACGTTGCGCACGGCATTGGCATTTGAGTCATTGTTTTCTTCTAGCAACAGCTGTTACTACAAACCATGATTATTTTTTACGACATGAAATGGTGGCTTCCAGTTCTGTCCTTATGATGGCACTTCTACTTGCGTAGTTGAAATTGAAATTACTTGTATTTTTATTTAGATTGTTTAGACTGTTGACTTACGGATTAACATTCTACTGATGTACTTATTTATTTTTAATTAATATTATGAAACATTTAAATGTCTTTTCAAAGTCCTCCACTGTTGGTTTTGTTATTTTTACTTCTCCGGGGCCGTTCATACAGAGCATTATTTTGCGTTTAACTCAATTGTTTTTCTATATAAACATGCACCACACAAAAATCTTTGACCAATTAACCTTTTGCAGTAATAACACTGTGTTTTTATATTGCCGTATCAAGCTGAAAGACATTAAGCTTTTAAACACTTTGTGTGAAAGGCTCCTTTGTGAACGTTTATGTAATCATAGCCGTTTGGTTTCAACTAGATATGTACGATAATACTCCTGCGTATCAGTTTCATTCATATCAGACGTACTATGACAGAAACACTCATGCAGCTCATCCACTGCTCACTGAGATAAAACAATATTTTATATAAAGTTGGATCTTTATTAGTAGCTTGGTGCTGTGGTTTCTCTGAATATTACTGCCGAACATTCAATTAGATTATCAGCCCAGCTTGGCACTTGCTAAATCATTTATCTAGAGCAGGGGTTCTCAACCACGTTCTTGGACCCCCTCCTCCCCACCCACCCCACCCCACACACACACACACCACACACACACATTTTTGAATCTCTCCTTTGTCTGACACCTATTTCAGATCTTGAAGTCCATACGAATGAGCCGATGACCTGAATTGGGTGTGTTTGATTAAGGAGACAATGCAAAATGTGCAGTGTTTGGGTGGCTGGGAACCCCTGATCTAGAGGGACTGTGGCAACCACTGGATAATCAGCAGAAGGCAATGCTTAATGCCTTATTGTTACTCAGCTGCATATTATGCTTTTGAGATGTTGTGAATGTTGAAAGTGTGTATAATGTTACCGTCACTGGAATTAAAGTGATTAAATGCACCTTAAGTTGCGTGTCTGCCTATTTTCATTTGATATTTTCTAGAAAAAAGGTAATCTAATAGGATCTAATAGCCCTCTTCTTTGAAAACCCTGAACAAAACTAAAATAACCCACTTAGAACGAGGCTAAACATAGTTTTAACATTTAATTGAGGCTAGTATGTCAGTTCATGATAATGTTTTGTTTACAGACATCACTTGATGTCAAATGTAGAATCCGGTCCCTGAAGCAAAAGCCGATGAGAACAAAATGTCTATTATGGTTTCAGGTAAGCTAAATGTTCAGTGTGTTGTGATAGTTGGTCTTGGAGGAGTCCTTTTGTTGTTGTTTTCCCCCCTTTGATATTTGTTCAAGTGTACCTGATTTCCTCAAGTTGACATATGCACCCATTCATAATGAGACTGGCTAACTAATTAAAAGCTTAAATGTACCCAAAGTGGAAAACCATAAGCCCTGTGCGACTATAAGACTATTAGGAGTAGTGACAGAATCCAAATACAGGGCTAATTGTGACATGCAAGGGCATACCTATCAGAACCATTTATCTTCACCTGTGTTTTTTAGAATACAAGTTAACCCTTGGGATGAAGTCTAACAGGATCACAGGAGATAAAAATCCCCTATTTGGAGATCATTACTGTGGTTAATCAGGCAGAATCACACATACACAAATATAGAACACAATATGTTTTTGTTAATGATGCAATTTGAGAGCCGACAAACAATTTAGGAACATCTTGACAGGCTTTTCCTTCAGCAAGATGCCATTGAGATGATCGCTCAGAAGGGGTCAAAGTGCATTTTGAGTTTTTATGTAGTGTGCCGAATCGGATATAGATGGTTACTGCAACATGCCGTCTCAGCAAAGAAGGTATTAGCAATGCATATAATACAAAACCACATGCCAAAAAGAGGACACTGGCCATGAAAGAAAACTAAAGACTCAAAGATTCTCACACCTAACAAGAGATTGTGTATATATACGCACATTTTTCCAACTCAACTGAAAATGATCATGTGAATTTTCAGAGAAATCAGAGGACCATTGTTGGTTCAAATTGGTTAAAGGTCATAATATCCCAGATCTTGAGGTCCTCATCTTGTGATCTCATAAAACTGCATAAATGGATGACAATGTAATTTCCACAGCTGGAGTTCTACCACTGGTCCATGCCAGCCTGGGAAAACCCAGACAAACTTCTGGCAAATTTAGATTTGCTCTGCAAGTAGTCTGGCAAAGAGCCCATTCAAGCCGATTTCTAATCCGTCCAAATCGAGGCACCAATCAGAAACGTTGAGGCGGGCTTTACACGATGACGATCGCTCTGATTGGTTTTAGGTCTATCCAATTGCGTCCAGAGGCATTTGAGCGACGTCCGTTGGTGAAGCGCACCAACTTTTAAATGCATTATTATATTCAAATTGCAAACACATGAGGACAGTCTCCATGAAAGACCCACTGGCAGATGAACGTGCTACTACATTTCTCTCCGAAACAGTAGGAAATAAAATTAGATTTAATAGAGGATTTTAACTGTGACAAGATGATTGACAGGGCAGTTTACGTGACAGGATGCACGCGACAGATCCGTCCGATTAAGACGACGAAGTAGTATGTCCCAAAGCTTGCCTACTTTTTTGCTACACATTCAAAAGTAAATACCTTTTCTTCAAAAAAAGAGTACATACTTTTATGGCGTAGTGTAACTTAGGTGAATTGGGACGCAGCATATGGCTTTACACGATGACGATCGCTCTGATTGGTTTTAGGTCTATCCAATTGCGCCCAGAGACATTTGAGCGACGTCCGTTGGTGACGCCCCTTTGGAAATGAGTTATTAATGAAGCTCAAGCTTTGCCAGACCATAACTCAGTTACTACTGAGAATGGTCTGGTTTTAACCATGCTACTGCGCTGCCATAATCAACTTTTTCCAAACCGCTGGTCCAGCACAATATTATGCAGGTATAATTCCTTTTTAATTGATTATTAAATTTTTTAATTAAAGTTTGCCAATGCTAGTTTCCATGACAGAGCTCAAGATAAATCTTTTCATCTTACTACTAAAGCTGCCAGTGTTGTGGCCAATTCTCTATCTTTGGTTCAGGTCTTCAATGTCTGAAGAAATCTTTCAGAGTCGAAGTTTCAGGTCCCAGAAAAATAAACTTTATTGTACAAACAACAAAGTGAGACGCCGGCTGGCCATCTGGACATCTAATTTTACAATGGTTTTCTTTCAGATCTTATACCTTTTTTCTCATCCCTTGGTGTCCAATTTCCTCACTTGGTGTCCAATTAGCGTTAACATAGTTATCTTTTTCTCTTTGCTCCTCCACGTCACGTCGCCACGATTAGAAACACCTGCATTAATGTCCAATTTCTATTGGTGGCCATACTGGCGCATGCGCTTTTTTAAATATGATTTCATATATGTTTTTTTGGGTACTTTTCCACTCTTGTCCTTAGACTACCTTTCACCCAGTTTTTATCCTGTCCTCACACAACCTTTTCCTCATAAACACTTTTGACAGGTTCAGTGTTTCCCATCATTTTGTCCCCTTTGACCTGTTTTCTCTGTTTCCCATGATTTTAGGCCTTCGTTTCCCCTGCTTTTGGGCCTCCCATATTCTAGGCCTAGTTTCCCTAATATTCATATCATGCATTTGAATAGGATTCATGTCAAGTCAAGTCAAGTCAAGTTTATTTGTATAGCGCTTTTCACAATACAGATTGTATCAAAGCAGCTTCACAGCTTCATGTGTGACACAGATGAGACAAAGAAAATTCTCCAACACCAGCTTGCAAAGTTTCAAATGATTATTTTTGCGGCAGCAGTTTCGGCACAGTCAGTGTCTGAATTCACTCTCTCGTTTTCATTCCCTCCTTCAAGTGGACTATATTAGTGAAGTAATGTAGGGAATAGTGAATGAGGGTACAGGTGGCAATTCCGAACACAGCGCAAAGTCTACTAACAAGCTGATGAGTTGAATCAGGTGTGCTTCCAGTAACGAGGTAGGAAAACGTCTCGGTTACGGATGTAACCCTCGTTCCCTGAGTGGGAACGGAGACGTTACGTCGGATGACGACGATTTGGGTTTCGCTTAGAAGCCTATCACCTTCGAGTATATAAAACGAGCCAATGGCAATGAAATGCCATGGGTCTGCGGAATTTGCATAGCGTAACTCCGCCCGCCGCAGGGGGTATATAAGGAAGTACGCTGGCACAATGCAGATATGTCTTCGCTGAGGAGCCGAGACTAGCCCCAGGCGTTTTTCAGCGGTACAGCGGAAGTGGCAGGAAGACGTAACGTCTCCGTTCCCACTCAGGGAACGAGGGTTACATCCGTAACCGAGACGTTCCCTTTCGTGGTCACTCCGAGTTACGTCGGATGACGACGATTGGGGTTCCAGTCTAATCACGCCACCTCGGCTGTCTTCCAGTGCCCTGCGTAAGTCTGAGCTCCCTGTTGTGAGACTAGCACGAACGAAGGAGTCCTACTTAACACAGGGATACCAAGGTACACTGGGAAGCATATCTCCAGAGAGAAATATGCAAATATGCCCAGCCATTGATGGGGGGGACTTAGAATACACATATGACCCAGAGGGCTGCATATGGAAAATCACTGGGGTGTCCAGCCGCAGGTGGAATTTTAAACCCCAGGGGTGGCAAGGTGGCTTGCCAAGGGAAAGACACACGCTCACAAGGAGACTTACAGTGGAATACACATGTGGGGGTCGCCCAGAGGGGGAACCATGCACATGGAGGCACTTAGTCAAGCGCAAAAGCTGCGTTATGACAGATTGGCATAACTCAGGCGTTGACGTAACCAGTGCTGGAGGAAACTCAGAGCTTATCAGACTCACCTGAGAGAAATATCGCACGTATCCCGTCCGTGGAGAGGAATGGCGAGCAAGCGAAGACACCTGAGCAGAATCTAGCACCGGCTGGTTGAAGCGAGTACATGAGAAGAAACTGGCTCTACTCGGAGATTATAGAATCTCGCGAATGTGTTGGGTGTCGCCCAGCCTGCAGCTCTACAAATGTCTGTTAGCGAGGCGCCATGCGCTAGAGCCCAAGAGGAAGCCACACTACGTGTGGAGTGGGCTTTCACACCAAGGGGGCACGGACGACCTTGCTGCTGGTATGCCAAAGCAATGGTATCCACTATCCAGTGGGATAACCTTTGCTTTGAGAGAGCCTTTCCCTTCAGCTTCCCACCATGACAGACAAAGAGCTGGTCTGAGGTCCTGAAACACCGCGTTCTGTCTACGTAATCACGGAGGGCGCGTACTGGACAGAGCAGTGCCAAGGCTGGGTCTGCCTCCTCCAAGGGCAGCGCTTGCAGGTTCACTACCTGGTCTCGAAAGGGTGTGGTAGGAACCTTGGGCACGTATCCAAGCCGGGGTCTCAGGATCACGTGAGAGTTAGCCGGCCCGAATTCCAGGCACGCTTCGTCAACCGAAAATGCCTGCAGGTCCCCTACCCTCTTGATGGAGGCCAATGCAACCAGGAGCGCTGTCTTCATTGACAGGAACTTAAGCTCCACTGACTGTAAAGGCTCAAATGGAGCACTCTGCAGGGCAGTTAGAACCACTGAGAGGTCCCAAGAGGGTACGAAGGGAGGACGAGGAGGATTTAGTCTCCTCGCTCCCCTCAGGAACCTGACGATCAGGTCGTGCCTTCCCAGAGACTTACCATCAACTGCTTCGTGATGTGCGGCAATGGCGGCAACATACACTTTCAGGGTGGAGGGAGACAGCCTTCGCTCCAACCCTTCTTGCAGGAAGGAAAGCACGACACTGATCGGGCATTTCGTGGGTTCTTGATGTTTAGAAGAACACCAGTTGACGAAGAGGTTCCACTTCAACGCATAGGCATGTCTCGTGGACGATGCTCTAGCGGAAGTGATGGTAGCCACCACCGCAGGTGGTAGGGTACTCAAACCTGCCTCGTCCCGTCCAGGAGCCACACATGGAGGTTCCAAAGATCGGGACGAGGGTGCCATAAGGTGCCCCGTCCCTGAGAAAGGAGGTCCTTCCTCAGAGGAATTGGCCAGGGAGGTGCTGTCGCGAGGAGTACTAGTTCGGAGAACCAGGTCCGGTTGGGCCAATACGGGGCAACCAAAATGACCTGCTCCTCGTCCTCCCTGATCTTGCGCAAGGTCTGCGCAAGAAGGCTCACTGGGGGAAACGCATACTTGCGTAGGCCCCGCGGCCAGCTGTGCGCCAGTGCATCCGTGCCGAGCGTGCCCTCGGTCAGGGAGTAAAACAGGTCGCAATGGGACGAGTCGTGGGAGGCAAACAGGTCTACCTGTGCGTCGCCGAACTGATCCCAAATCAGCTGGGCCGTCTGGGGATGGAGTCGCCATTCTCCAGCAAGAGGCCGAACTCGAGACAGCTCGTCGGCCGCCTGGTTCAGGTGTCCCGGGATATAAATGGCTCGAAGCGACCTCAGATGCTTCTGACTCCATATGAGGAGGTGGCGAGCGAGTTGCGACATACGGCGGGAGCGTAGACCACCCTGGTGGTTGATGTACGCTACTGTTGCGGTATTGTCTGATCGGACTAGTACGTGCTGGCCCCTGAGCAGCGCATGGAAGCGGTGCAGGGCGAGACGTACAGCCAGCAACTCGAGGCAATTGACATGCCAAAGGCGCTGGGGTCCTGTCCAGGAGCCCGCGGCAGCATGACCATTGCACATGGCGCCCCAGCCCGTGTTGGAGGCATCTGTTGACACAACAACATGCCGGGAAACTCGTTCTAAGGGCACTCCGGCCCGTAGAAAATTGAGGTTCGCCCACGGGGTGAAGGTCTGACGGCAGGCTGGAGTCACTGGGACTCGGAGCGTGCCGTGTTGCCATGCCCACCTCGGGACTCGATCGCGAAGCCAAAGCTGAAGCGGTCTCATATGAAGCAATCCCAGCGGCGTTACTGCGGCTGCGGATGCCATATGCCCCAGGAGCCTCTGAAAAAGTTTCAGTGGAACCGCACTCTTGTCCTCGAACTGACGAAGACAAGTCAGCAGTCGATCTCCATACCGAGAAAAGAGATCCTCTGCACGGGGCAGAGTTTGCTCTTCTCCCAGTTGACCCGAAGGCCCAGACGGACTAGGTGCCGGAGCACTAGGTCCCTGTGTTCGCAAACCTGGTCTCGAGAGTGAGCTAGGATAAGCCAGTCGTCGAGATAGTTCAGGATGCGAACCCCGTGTTCCCGAAGGGGAACAAGGGCTGCCTCGACGACCTTCGTAAAGACGCGAGGAGACAGGGCTAGCCCGAAAGGGAGAACCGCGTACTGGTATGCCTGCCCCTCGAAAGCAAACCGTAGAAACGGTCTGTGTCAAGGTAAAATGGAGACATGGAAGTAGGCGTCCTTCAGGTCGATCGCTGCAAACCAATCCTGCGGCCGCACACACTGGAGGATGTGTTTGGCCGTTAGCATCTTGAACGGCAGCCTGTGAAGGGAGCGGTTCAAGACGCGCAGGTCGAGGATTGGCCGTAACCCACCGGACTTCTTGGGTACAATGAAGTAAGGGCTGTAGAAGCCGGACTTCATTTCGGCTGGAGGGACAATCTCGATCGCACCCTTCGCCAGCAGGGTGACGACCTCCGCTCTCATGACAGGGGCATTGCCACCGACCATAGTGAAGCGGACTCCGCTGAAGCGGGGAGGAGATCGCGCGAACTGAATCGCGTAGCCGAGCCTGATGGTTCTCGCGACCCAGCGGGACAGTCTGGGAAGCTCTAGCCAGGCCTCCAGAAAGTGCACCAGCGGGGTCATACGAACCACAGACGTACCGTCGGTGGGGCAGCGAGGCGGAATGACCGGCACCGGCGAGGGTGGCATCGCGGCCCTGTGCGGGGGCACGGTCATTAACCGCGTCCTGCCAGAGGAGGCCAGGGGAGGGCGCGCGTCCCACGGGGGCGTGCTCTGGCAGGGGTCTGGCGACAGAGGGGGATGAGAGGAGCGTGGCCCGTGGGCGGTGCGTGCTGTCATCCCAGACCTCTGGGACAGAGGAGGGCGGCAGTGGCGGGACCCGAGGGTGGCGCGCACTGCGGCCCTCTGACTCTGTAGGCTCAGGATTGGGAATTTCGATTCTTTCTTTAACCACATTAGGGTGCTGCCCGTCGTGGGACGAGCAGCGGGGAGTGGAGAACAAAAGATTCTCCCCCGGCCCTCCACCGGGGGAAGGAGTGGCCCTGCTACCACCTCCTGTAGAGAAAAGAAAGCCAATCCTGAGCTGCCCGTCTCAGGAGCGCCGCTTAGCCTGGCGTTTAGCGGGCCGCGGGGCTTTTTAAGAGTGCTGCTTAGGCTGGCGTGGCAGTCTAAGGGGCGGAGACGGGCAGCGCCGCCCTCCTGCGACCTCCTCCTGCTCAGGGCCAGTGAAGGCCCGAGGGGAGGAGCCGCATGGAGGTGGCCTCGGCGGGAAGCAGACTAAGGAGACCGCACGGACGGATGACCGTCGGTGCAGAAGGCCTCAGTCTGCTTCTGGGGGGGGGGGTCAAAAACTGTAGGGTACAGTCCTCAACCACACCGCCGAGGAGCCCAGCCTGGGACATGAGGGAGCTGAGAAAATGAATTCTCAGACCCCCTCACATCAACCTGGCTGAGCCCATGTCTGGACCACTCTAGTGGACACCACCTGACCCAGGATCACGCAGGTACCGATGTCGCCCGAGAGCGAGGTCAGTAGTGTGCGCGGCGGAACGACCAAGCCGGGCATGGGAGGCATAGCGTCCCAGCAAGGGGGCGTGGTCGAGTTTCCGCGTTCTGTCAGTGTTGGCCAGGGAAGGACTAGCGTTCCACTGCGGCCGGTTCCGACAGAACTCCCGAGTCAGCACTGCCTCGAAGGCGAAGGCGACACACAGCACTGCATGCCTGTGCCACGATAGTGACAGAGAACATACAGCCCATGATCGCCACGCGATCGAGTGCAGCGAAGGCGGAGGACGCCCGCGGGCCGGAAGCATCCTGATGCACATCCGGGAAGCCTACAGCGCTCAGGGGGAGGGCGGCGCCACTCCAGCCGATGCTTTCAGCTGCCCGGGAAAGCATGGCCATCAGCTCTGGATCTGACTCGACTAACGCTGACACTCCAGAGGGAGGCAACGCAGTCGAATCCTCATTTCCAGAGGAATCAAGCCCGCCTTGTGATGCTGTGAGTGACATGACACCACCTGCTGGAGCCCCGAATGAAAACACTGGGTCCCTAAGAAGAACCAGGTACACACGGAAGCCCCACGGTTTGCGATGTGGAGGGGGGCGTGGCCCGAGGAATGCTCGTCGGTATTATGCCACACTGTAACCCTCAGATCACCCTGGCCACCAGCCAAAGTATCCCCTCTCGAGGAAGAGATAGATTGGGGTGTGGCAGAGGGGACCCTACCCACACGGGGATCATTGAGTCTCGATCTATAAACATCGCGATGGTCACGTTCCCGCAGAGAAAACGTGACTCACCCACGAGCGCTGCCGAGCGTGAATCAGCCCAACACGCGAAACAGCGCTCGTGACCGTTAGGCAGATGAATCACGCGCCCACATCCAGTAAATACACGGGCGAGCCGTCTTGAAAAAGACGTGCCGCGTGCAGCTCTTTTAGAGAGAGGAAAAGCTCAGCAGAGTGCTGAAGCGCCCAGGGAGAAACACACACACTGTCGGCAGATCACTGCACAGATCAGCAGCAGGCAATGCGATCTCGCTGGAACACGCCGTCACACCAACACACTGAAGAGCCGCTCGTCTCGTAGAGTGAAGATGATACAGAATAGCTTGTAGGAGTGAAGAAAACTCTTGGCTCCGAAGCGAAAACATATCTGCATTGTGCCAGCGTACTTCCTTATATACCCCCTGCGGCGGGCGGAGTTACGCTATGCAAATTCCGCAGACCCATGGCATTTCATTGCCATTGGCTCGTTTTATATACTCGAAGGTGATAGGCTTCTAAGCGAAACCCCAATCGTCGTCATCCGACGTAACTCGGAGTGACCACGAAAGGGAACACTAGATAGCTGCGTCCCGATTCAGAGGCTGCATCCTTCGAAGGACAGTCTGGCCTATGGAGGATTGTTCTTGTCGCCTTGAAACTGTGACAGCTTCTGTTTTTTTTACTGGACTTTTTGAAAGTTATATTCAATTGTCTGACTAAAAACAAGGTTTACAATCAGTCTAAATATGTTCACTGTAGTCCATTTCTGTACATATACTAAAGAGTATAAACTTTATAAAATCGCATCTCTAGCCCTGTTTCCACTGGAACTACCTGGAACAATTTGTCACAGAAACTTTCCCACCCAGACCTGGGTCCCGTTCTTTGTACGTCGCTAACTCACTTAGCTGGATTTGATTGTTGACGATTTGGCATGATCTTGGATTGTTTGGTTCTTCGAAGCTCATCCTGGACTTGCTGTCATAGCAACAGGTCCGTAAGCTTAAACCTGCTCGGGAGCTTATTTCATGTAAACAGGGTTAGACTGCGGCTCATAAGCGGAGCTGATACGGGAAGTCCAGCGCAGTGCGATAGTGCACTTTCTGAGATATATATTTTTTTCTCGTGACTCGTGAGATTGTCGTTTACATTATTCATTTGTTGGAAACGCACATTTATTTTCGACTTGTCGGAGTCGGGCTTTAACTACAGCACAAACTGTTTGCATTGCCCTAAGATTATTTGCGAGTGGCTCTTTCCTTTACACTATAGAGATGTGGAGAACTTGATGGAAAGTGCTGTCTGTCGTGTCATTCGGAGTTTACCTGGCGCTTTTAGGTTTAAAAAACAGTTTTAGGTTTTTTTGTGGCATTTCCAAGCCACTGAAGACCCAATGTTGTAAAGCAGTTATTTTAAAGCAAATTTTTTTTTTAGGCTATCATAATTTTTTATGAAGATCATGCAATCATGACCATGCCGATTACAGTATGTCACTCAGGCTTCACTAACGTGATTGGTACCATAGACTATAGGCTACCATAGACTGTCATCAAGGCCTCAATGAAGGGGATTATGTGAACAGAAAGGGGGTTCACAATGTAAATGTGCAGCCCAGTTACTATTGTGATTCTTAATATTCCAGATTAATAATATTATATCAAATAAAAAAAAGGCATTTAACTAAAATCTTCCATATCACAAATGTGAAAGCAAAATGACCAGGATCTGTGCATGACTTAAGAATTTTCAGAGATTCACATTTATGCACATTATTTGAAAGTGGTAAGGAAAGTTCCACAATTAAATATCAAGCTCACTGTATTACATACACTTATGCTGATCCTAACAGAACTGCATTTTTTCATAGGTGATTATGACATGTTCCTGCCTGCAGACAGGTGTTTTATGGCCCCATTCCCTGACCCAAACCAGTTATGCAGCTCTAGCCAGGACAAGGCAACATAATGAAATGAACTTTGGCTAACTAAAGGGAAGATTTCAGTGTCTGAAAAGTCTGAGGGTTGCACACCTGACAGGGCCTGTGACACTGTTGCATGTGCCATATTACACAACAGTGCAAAAAAAAAAACCCCAAAAAAACCTTTTCATTAAATGTTTAATAAAAGACAAATATGCTTAGTTCCTTGAGTTTTATTTCAATTGTTCTTTGTAAAGAAAAGCCAGTGTTCAAGTGCCTGCAACAAGAGATATTAGACACATGCCTCATGCAACAAATAAAAAGGAAAAGTTGGCTCTACACTGCCCACCTGTAGGCCTATGTGTCCTCTGTCTGTGCAGACTCTTCTGTAGGCCTTTCTGTAGATGTGGAATCCTGCAACTTATATTGCAGCCATAAATCATACAAGTATAAATTAAGTAAAGTTATTTATGCACTTGCAGGTAGGCTAGTTCCTCCATATGACAGTTATCTGAGAGGGTTTATTCACTGTCCAGTGCAATGGAAACAAATGGACATTACAAAGTCTTATACTTTCTTTCCTTTGGAAAGTTAGAAAATGTCCACTTACTGCACATATTTCAGCCACCACTTTCTTGGGAACAGATACAAGTGTTGGTGTATTATGTAAAAGTGCACAAAAGAGGAAAACATAATGTCATTACAATGAACTACACTCGGGAAAAATGTGATCAATAACTCATGGCAAAATATTTTTACATTAACATAAGTTTATCAGTTTTCACTTTCACAAGTCAAAGCAATTCATCATTACTCAAGATTTAACAGTTGAAATTACTATACGGCCTTAATTTAATGCAGCAAAAATTATTTTGCAGTGTACTAAGATCTTTTCTTTTTTTTTTTTTTGCCTTTTTCTTGGTTGCTTTTATAAACAGACAACCATTTATTTAACAGTGCCTTTTATAAAAGAGACTATAATATAACTAAAAATTACCATTATGTAGAATATTTTTGTACTTCACTTTTGTTTGTTCCCATGTTCTCGTGTGGTGACTCTGACATTACAATGAACAAAGTAATTATGCAATTATTAAAATACAAATATATAGGCTAATAAGTGATAAAAACATCTAACATGGCCACATCTAACGGATTTAAATTGTCTGCTACTTTTTGCCAGCCCTCTCTCCTGGCTTTTGCAGACTTTGAGGTGTTCCCGGGCGTTTTGATTAAACATTAAAATTCCGAATTAACTTCGACTATTAGTTCTTGCTCTGCTGAGGAGAAAAACTGTGCGCGCTCTTTGGCCACGCTGAGCAGCCAATAGCAGCGTTGCTGATCAGTGTTTCTACTATCGATACATATCCCCTTTTAAACCAGCGCATGAACGCGCAATTATCTCAGATAACTCAATCCAGCTATAGCCTACTAATCATATCCGGCAAGTGTGTTCGAAGAACCTGATTAGCCAGATCATGGTTAGCAGCACGATGATATCATCTTGGATGTGTCAGATTTGATCTCGGATATAATAAGCAACGTACGAAGAACAAGCCCCAGTTGTTGTCTGCGTTTCCATCGCAGTCTGAAGTACCATGAAGTTTAGTCAAATTAGTCTGGTGACATAGCGACTTTTCAGTTCCCGCTGGATTTCGTCCTCCGCATATAAACTTATGCTGAGTCCCAATTCGCAAACTATCCGTCCTAGTATGCGAAACTAGAATTACTACGTCCCAAATCGTAGTATGTTGAAATGAGTATTCCAAAGATTCCCGGATGGTCTACTCTACTATTTCCGGTTAGAATTCGAAGTGCAGATCAATGCACACTCTAACGGCTAATATTGCCCACAACCCATTGCGTGCGGGAGGGAGGAGCTTTGTGGTGATGGTGGTGATGTAGACATGGCAGTCGGATGCAGCAGCGGAGATGTGCCCTCAGTTTTTAAGTGTAAGAATTCAAATGTTTAACCCTAATTAAAGTGATATTTTATTGTCTCGTAATATTAATGGGTTTATGTTGTGCCAAAAAAGTACCGTGTTTATCTTGTAGGGTCCGATGAAGATACTGAGCGCCTCATTGCAGGCTACAAAACAATAAATAAAAAGGCTCTAGTACAGTGTCATGCAAGTGTCTTTTTTATGTATTTCTTTTGATGTTTCTGTCTGACTTATTTGTAGTAATACTGTGGCTGTACAAATGTTAACATCAGTCCAACCAAAGAAACATGGTTACTACACTTTTACAATAGTAAAAGCATGGTTCATTTTCATCAGGGTATTTTTAAGTATTATACATAAGTATAAGATTAAGTATAACATACGTTAAATAATAGTTACACTATAAACTTTAAATATTTTAACTCAGAAAATAAGTAGCTTTCGTTACACACATTTGCACATGAACGTCAGAACCAGCCGCTTCACTCCTACATTTGGTAAAACACATTGTAAATGTATTGTGGAAAAAAAGATGGGAATAGTAAATAAAATTATATTGGATATATAAGAATGAATGAAATGTAAAATGTTTTGTTAACAGTCGCGGTGTGCGTAACTAGGCAACCACGTTGCATGACGTCATTGAAGTATGTCCCAGAACGTGCATACTCTTTTTCATCACAAAAAAAGTACATACTTTTAGGTAGTAGTACAAGTAGGCGAATTGGGACTCAGCACCACGTCGTCGGTCCATCGGTTCTATTTTTTAAACTCCATTGTTGATTCGAATTGCAAACAACTTTTACTGCCCGCACCGCAACAGACCGCAAAAAAAATGCTGACTGAAATAAAATGCAGCATGGAGTCAACCAATTAAAATGCTGCATGAACTCAACCAATCAGCATGTTCAGTGGCCAAGTCCCGCCCCCAAAAGTTCCCGAACTTTGAAAAAGTACTATCTTGCACAGGGACTTTCTGAGGGGGAAATTTTTACCTGGAACTTCATTTAAACCCTGGTTCCTGCAGTCAAAACACACAGAGTACCACCTCAAAGTCCCTAGGTCCTGGGGATAGTCCCTGCGGTGGAAACACGGTTTCTGTAAGATATAAGAACACATTTGAATTGCTTTAAAAAAAAAATTTCTTGCATTTGTATCATTAGATATTCGAATAATTAAAAATTATTTAATTTATTCGAACGCTGGACCAATATTGATCCTAGTCCGGTGAAGCAGTCGATTCTGTTCCCTACCGGAATTCCTGTTACCTTTACACAATCATACTACAAATCATGCGTAGTTGCCGAGTTACCATACGTACCATCAGAACTGAATACGAGCAAGAAGCACAACTGGATGTACGGGAAGCCAAAAGGTTAAAAAAGGATTGTATTTTTCCCCGAAATGTAAGCGTTTATTTTTTATTGTTTTTTTTATTAGAAGCGAGTTTTTCCCCATCTGTCAATTCAATCCAGATTATTTCTTTTCAAATTTAAAACGTTATTACCGATTTCAATGTAATGTTTATTAAGGCTTTGATTTATTAAGGTTTATTAAGGCTTTGACGCATGAGCTGTCAGCAGACACGGCTCATTGAGGGGGAACAGGAATTCCGGTAGGGAACAGAATCGACTGCTTCACCGGCCTTTGATTTTGTCACTCTCCCTTTTTCTCTTCCTAGTCTCCTCCGACAAAACCTTTTCCTTCTTCGGTTCCGTTGCTGCTTCGGCCATGACAACAACATACCACACGCTATACCACCATGAATTTGAGGAAATGCGGGGTGCGGGGTGGTGGAGTAAGTGAGGTATGCCGTAAAGCAGTCAAATTTTGTAGTTCTTTTTGTGCTCGGGTTACTACCCGAACCCCGAAGTTCCGTAGTGTATGGAAGTAGAATAATGTCAAATGTTTTTGAAATAAAAAGCCTGTTGAATTGCACTACTTGAAAAAAAATAGGCATTGCATTAACCATGCTTGCATTTTAATGCATTGTAATTTTAGTGCTTACATTTTTATGGGCTGAAATTCAACATGGTTGAATATTTAAGCTGTGAATATTTCAATTAAAAACATTTCAAACACCTTTTCATTATTAAAAATTCAATAATCCATATTCACCTTTCATATTTCACTTCCAAAATATTCAAACTGTTTAAAAATACAACCAATAATATTCAACAGGCAATTTTCGGTCCATTTTATTTCGCTTTGCAAATTCGCTTCCACAGAGAGGAGGCGACAAGATGGCGCCGAAAACACACGCGTTGTAAGATTCTCTATATAGGCTTTGGCCATTACTCCTTCAAAATGTTGTTTTAAACAGATTACCTAGTTTTTTTAAGTGCTTGAATCGTTGGAACACTTGAACACTTTACTTGATAATGTAAAAAGAGAAAAATTAGAAATCAGTGAAAGTTAACCGAAATTAACATCGCAAATATGAGTGGCGCAAATGAAAAGAGCAAGAAAGGTATCCAGAAATTGGACCACTCGTATCCTATGGAATCTAACAAGTCAAAAAGTCTAAGTGGGAAAAAGCATCTTTCAAAAGAGCTGGATTTTAGCGCCGAATCATTTCCACCTCTCCTCGCCGGAACGCCGACAAATAGCCCAGCGTCAAAAAAACAAAAAGCTGATCTCTCGTTGCACGAGCTTCAAGAAAACATTATCACAGCCCTTAACAAGAGAGCGGACTCCCTTGAAGAAATGATAAAAACGAATTCAAACACCATTGAAGAGCTGAAATCGTCACTACTTTTTGTCAACGCAGAAATTGTGGATCTGCAGAAGTGTAAAGGCGAACTAACAGCTAAAGTTTCCGAACAAGCAGCAACGATATCTCAGTTGGAAAACAGAATCGTGGAAGCAGAGCGCTACAAACGGCGGTGGTGCCTACGACTATACGGAGTTCCAGAAACAGAAACTGAAAATGTTAAGATCAAAGTGACAGAGATCTGCAAAGGAGTGGTACCTGAGCTTGCGGAAAAGATGAGCGAGGCGGTGGACGTTGCTCATAGATTGGGCAGGCCGGTGTCGGGTCGCGCGAGGGCCATTATCATCCTCTTTGCACTGCGCTGGGTGAGAGACTTCATCTGGAAGAGTGCAAAAAACAGCGAATACCTGAAAGAACGCAAAATACGCTTCGGAGAAGACCTGACAAAAGAAGAAAAAGGATCCCGTGCACTACTCTGGCCTTATGTACAAAAAGCACGCAACGAAGGGAAAAAGGCTTACTTCATCGGCTCTAAAGCATATATTGCCGGCAAAGAAATCGTTCCAGAAAAAATGGATACTTCCTGATTCCTGCTAGTGTTTGAGTAAAATCAAGGAAGATTCTACTGAAAATAAGCACTTCTTTATTTGGTACGTTTACAATCATTTAATGGCTGTTTGCCTATATGTTCAAATTTAGAAGGAGAAAAGCTAAGCTTTCTTTTTCTTTCTTTTTTCGACTCTTTTTATTTGTTTTTGTTTCGACGTTGGATGGTTTTAAAACTATGTTCCATTAATGCCAGAGGTTTGAGGAACTTGGTCAAAAGAAAAGCTTTTTTTCTTTTTTGCAAAGAATGCAAAAGCGACTTAATTTTCATTCAAGAGTCTCATTCGTGCCCTGAGGATTTACATTTTTGGAAAAACCAATGGGGAGGTGAGATGTGGTTAGCTCACGGGTCAAGTCACTCCGGTGGAGTTGCAATTTTGTCACATACTTTCCGTGGAAAATGTGTATGGAGCAAGGGTGACTCTAAAGGTCATTGGATAATGCTACTGATTGATATCAATGATTGTAAATTCATTATTGTTAATGTTTATGGGTACTGTTCAAAAGATGCAAACACTTTGTTATTAGGTGAAATTGAAGACTGTGTCAATTCTGCCATGAGTAATAACCCTAATGCTAAATTAATAATTGGTGGTGATTTTAATTTGGTCATGAATGGTTCAATGGATAGATTTCCTCCTAGAGCAAACAGTGAATCCAGTGATCTTATACGTTTAAGTTACAGCCTTGACTTGATTGATATCTGGAGGGTAAAAAACCCCTCAACTAAGCAGTTTACTTGGAGCAACAAAAATCTCTCATTACAGTCGCGTATTGACCTTTGGTTGGTTTCCTCAGACTTAGAACCTTCTATTTTAGAAACATCTATTTTGCCTGCTGCTTTAACTGACCATAAAATTATTAGCCTTAAAATTGCATTGTCTGGGCGTAAGGATCATAGATTTAGTGGAGGATACTGGAAGCTCAATAATTCATTGCTAAATTTTGAAGACTTGAAATCCATTATAGAAAGACTCATCCAAAATCACTGGAACTCTGCAATTAATAATGGTGAATTTGGTAAACAATGGGAACATTTGAAATTTGAAATAGGGTGTGCTGTTAGGACCTATGGTAAAAAAATAGCTATTAAAAGAAGGGCAGACTTAATTGAAATTTCAGCTGAAATTACTAATTTAATGGAGAAAGCCACTTTAACTGTCGAGGATCAGGCCACTTTGAATGAACTCCAAAATAAACTTAACAAAATATATGAAGAAAAAGCCAAGGGGGCCTTTATTAGGTCAAGAAAGAAGTGGTTAGAGATGGGAGAAAAAAACAGTAAATATTTCTTTAGTCTTGAAAAAAGAAGGGTGGAGGTAAATGCTATTAGAAAAATGAAAATTGATGGTGCTGTCTGTGAGGATACAACTCTTATCTCATCCCATATAACACATTTTTTTGGTAAATTGTATGAAAAGGATGTTAATGTTATTGACCCCTATCCTATTCTAAATTCTATTACCTCAATAAAAACTGTTAGTAATGATTTTAATTCTATATGTTCAAAAAATATATCATTGGAAGAAGTTAAAGAAGGGATTAATAACTTGAAAAATAACAAATCTCCAGGGAGTGATGGGTTGACTTCAGAGCTATATAAAACTTTTTGTGTCCCTTTATCTAAATTTTTATTGGCAGTGTATGAAGAGTCATTTGTAAATGGATGCCTTCCTCCATCAATGAGAGAGGGTGTTATAACCCTAGTACCAAAATCCCATAAAGACACTCTTTTGATTGATAACTGGCGCCCAATCACATTATTAAATAACGACTATAAAATTTTGGCATCTGTTCTGGCAAAACGACTAAAATATGGCCTGAATGATTTGATTGATGAGTGCCAGTCAGGATTTATGAAGGGACGTCACATATCAAACAATGTAAGGTTAGTTCTTGATTTGATTGATTATCGTGATTTGGTTTTGGATCCTGCTCTAATTATGTTTTTAGACTTCCAAAAAGCCTTCGATACAGTTAGCCATAATTTCATTTTTAGTGTATTACAATTCTTTGACTTTAATAACTATTTTACCCATGCAGTAAAAACATTATATGTAAGAGGAAGTAGTTGTGTTAAACTTTTTTCTGGAACAACACCTAAATTTCCTATTCACAGAGGAATAAGACAGGGTTGCCCTATCTCACCCTTTCTTTTCTTGATAGTTACTCAGGTTTTAAATGTAATGGTCAAGCAGAATAATATGATTAAAGGTATTAAAATTCATGATAAAGAAATAAAAATTTCCCAATTTGCAGACGACACCACAGTTTTCCTAAAAGATCAATTGGAAGTTCCTAAAGCATTGGAGACCATTCAAGAATTTTCTCAGATCTCTGGCCTCTCTCTCAACATTTCAAAATGTGAAATATTATCCTTAAAAAATAATGATAAAACAGCGATCTGTGGAATTCAAATTAAAGATGTAGTTAATTATTTGGGAGTAAAAGTATCATTGAATTCAAATATGGTTATAACAGAAATTAATTTAAACCTTATTAGAGATGTAATTAAAAAGAAATTCAATTCTTGGTTGGCAAGAGATTTGTCTCATACTGGTCGAGTTTTATTATCAAAGGCAGAGGGTCTATCTAGAGTTTCTTATCTCTTTTCTGTAATGGATTGTCCCAAGTCATTATGTTCCTTATTAGATAAATTATTATATAATTTCATATGGAAAAATAAATCACACAAAATTAAAAAGGAGGTTCTAAAAAATAGGATTAGTGATGGAGGTCTTGGAGTTGTTGACTTTACCCTATTTAACCATGTGTTAAAAGTAAATTGGTTAAAAAGATTTGTTAAAAAAGCAGACTCTATATGGAATGTATTTCCTAATTTTGTTTTTAAGAAAATTGGAGGTATTGAATTTTTGTTACAGTGCCCCTTCTCACTTGGTAAACTACCCATTAAATTAGCAAAATTTCACCAACAGGTTTTATTATCATGGTTACTGGTTTACAAACATAATTTTTCACCTCACCGTTGTTTTATTTGGAATAATCAGAATATTATTTACAGAAATAAATCATTGTTTTTTGAGAGATGGTATTTAAACAACATACATACTGTTATTCAGCTGATGGATGACAATGGTCAGTTTTATTCATTTCCAGAATTCTCCAGAAAATTTGGTTTTGGGGCTTCGTTAAAGGAATATAATATTGTATTCAATGCCATTCCTAGTGGTATAAAAACTCTTTTGAAAGGAGAGCACACTTATAGTCCTATATCTTTATATAACACTTCTATTTCAATTGAAGGGATTTTGATTACTGATGACAAGTTCAATAACCAGTTTGTTCGTAATCTTATGAACAGAAAATCTATGCCAGTATCATCTTTCAAGTGGATGGCGTTATACAATATTAATTGGAGAGTGGTATGGTCTCTTCCACACAAATATTTGTTAACAAACAAGATAAAAGAAATTACATTTAAAATATTACATAGATGTTACCCCTGTAATAGTGTACTCAATAAGTATATCCAAAACCTAGAAGATAAATGCACTTTCTGTGATGCTGAAGAGACAATTGTACATATTTTTTGTGAATGTGTTTGTGTTAAAGCTTTTTGGAATGAGTTATGTACCTATCTCTCAGAGAAAACAAATGTCAAAATATGTATTAACACCTTTAGTATTATTTTTCTTTATCATAATCCAAATTCTCAAATTCAATACGTTATTAATTTGTTTATGATTCTTGGTAAATTTTTTATTCACAAATGCAAATTTTTGGGTAAGATCCCGTTACTGTCTATTTTTCTAGTAGACTATAATTCCTATGTTTTGTCTTTGATGGGCATAAAAAACAAAAAGTCTTTGAAAAGTCAAAGATTGCTTTCTATGTTTAATCTTGTATAATTTTTTTTTTTTTCTTTCCTCTGGCACTTTATTTTGTTTTTATTTATTTTTTTGTGATCTATGTTTTTTTATTATTATTATTGTTCCTGTTATGTACTTGTTACATCTTCATTTTGGCATTAATAAAAAAAAAAAAAAAAAAAAAAAAAATTCGCTTCCACAAATTCAGTGGTTCAAATTCGACAGTAAATTCAACGTTGACGTCCAGGAACTGCAGGAAAAGCAGTAGATTGCCGAGCATACTCTCCATCTGCTGTTAGTCTACCTCACCAGCAGATGGTGCAAAAGCGCGTGTTGAAGACCAGCAAGTTAGAACAAGTCATTCATTCATAAAACTCATTTACAGCAATGTAAGTGTATTTGTGATTATTATGACGGCTGTTTTATGTTAAATTCAGTGTCTTCACGGTTACTTTTCCTGTGTAGCCTACATGCATCTTTCTCTACCGTGAACGAGATTATAATGTTATTCCCCGATGCGGATATACAGATCCAAGGTTAAATTTTTGAGGTTGACATATGAAGAGTTCAGATGCAAAAGCCTCTAAATGCCATGTGAAATTTTCGTATAGAATGATCATTTTTATCAAGCTCGTATACTTAAAATCAATCATTTCACTTAAATGGCAATGAAGATTATCTATTAATTATCATTTAAGTGAAATTACTGAACTTAAATATACAAGCTTGATAAAAATGATCATTCTATAAGAAAATTTCAAATGGCATTTAGAGGCTTTTGCATCTGAACTCTTCATATATTTCTCTTGGTTGTTTAGTTGCCTTAACTTTATATTGTGGCGATGTGCTGCATGCAGGCTATTAGGGTTTCCCTCAATACTTAAGGATTCCCCTGCTGGACACAACGCTTAACGTAGCTTAATGGACTACAGTGATGTAAAAGACCAAAATCGCAGGCAAGCAGATGGACTCAGAATAACGCGCAAAGCTTAATGCTGAGCGTTTCCCAGTGATAGACTGGCATACAGATGGCTTGATGTTGGACATTCGCACATTTAGGGACCGTCTCTAAAGTGTATACGACTTTGGTATACACGTTTCTAACTCCGATAGCATTTGAATAGAACGACTTACAGTCATAAAACCAACTGTAAAGTGTTCATTTAGTGTCAGGCATAATGCGCACCCTTTGGATTTTTAATATTTATTCAAATAAATTTAAGTTTGCTATTGAAGTTAGAAACGTGTATGCCAATGTTGTATGCAACTTTAGAGACGGTCCCTAAATGTGCTAATGTCCAATGTCAAGCCAATTTTTACATTGTCATTTAGCAGACGCTTTTATCCAAAGCGATTTACAGTTAAACTAACAATAGGAGGACAATATGCAAGTGCTGTGACAGTTTAAGCTAATGCAATATACGTATGCATACTATATGTATGTATGTGTTGATTTTATGCCAGTATATCACGAAACGCTCAGCATGAAACTTTGCGCGTTAAGTTCATATTCTGAGTCCATCTTCTTGCCTGTAGCCTATATAATAGCCTACAGCCTACTTCCCTAATAAGGTGCAAGATTGGTCTTTCATATCACTGTATCAACGGAAGGAGAATCCTTGAGTATGAGGTATTGAGGGAAACCGATTATAATCCTGTTCATGGTAGAGAAAGCTGATGACATGTAGAATACACAGGGAAAGTAACAATGAAGTTATTGAATGAAACATAAACACAGCTTTTGTGTGTTTATCATATTTTCCGCATATACTGACACAGATAATCATTTTCATTTTATGAATGAATGTCTTCGTCAGCAACAAGCGCTTTTGCACCATCTGATGGTGATGTCGACTAACAGCAGATGGAGAGTATGCTCGGCAATCTACTGCTTTTCCTGCAGTTCCTGGACGTCAATGTTGAATTTACTGTCGAATTTGAACCACTGAATTTGTGGAAGCGAATTTGCAAAGCGAAATAAAATGGACCGAAAATTGCCTGTTGAATATTATTGGTTGTATTTTTAAACAGTTTGAATATTTTGGAAGTGAAATATGAAAGGTGAATATGGATTATTGAATTTTTAATAATGAAAAGGTGTTTGAAATGTTTTTAATTGAAATATTCACAGCTTAAATATTCAACCATGTTGAATTTCAGCCCATAAAAATGTAAGCACTAAAAATACAATGCATTAAAATGCAAGCATGGTTAATGCAATGCCTATTTTTTTTTCAAGTAGTGCAATTCAACAGGCTTTTTATTTCAAAAACATTTGACATTATTCTACTTCCATAGTAGTGCCAGTAAAAGCGATACAGACCCCGTCAGGCTATGGCAGACGTGTCATTCAACCTATTGTAAGTCGATGTACCATCACAAGGGTCTTGGAAATATATTATGAAGGTTGAAAAACTACATGGTGTTGCTTTAAAACCCAATACTCACATTTAAAAGGGTAATCCAGCAATTTCTCTCCAAAAATCCTGTCATCACCAGCACGCAATGAATTCTGCAAGGCAAGGCTGCGAAGGATCCATCTGTTGTTTCCTTTATTGCCCAAGAAACGAAAGACGCATTTTGAGGCCGTATTTGAAGGATCCTTCGTATTGGGACAGCCTTCGTCATGCCGCTGTGATGCAGTCGGCCTTTGACTTCAATTCCATCCCTTCTCCAACGCACCTTTAAATTAATCCTTAGCACTTTGATTAACTGGTAGCTGTTGTTTGACTACCCCTGTCCTAGAGTGATTAGTAATAGCATTTAGGTTCAGATGATTGGCTCAAAACAAAACAGCAGAATTGAGCAAAGATGGTGGATATTTTGCATACTTCAAATTGCATACTTCCGGATAAAGTTGTAGCAAAATGTAAACTGCTACCAACATTAGGGTTATTATTGCTGCGGGACATTACCTAAGCACACTATATGAATGTTGCATATGAATAAAAATGTTGACACATCTATGCAAGGCCATCAGATCTCTTTCAGAGAGAATTGAAAGTTTTAGATTTGAGAAAAACACAAGTGCATTTTAGATGCATGTCATTCAGCATGCTACAAGAAGTTCTTATCATCGGATCTTACACTCCAATTAACATTTTAAAGTAAAATCTTATTAGCATTTTGTTATGATGATCATCTGTCCTAGGAGAGACCAAATGAGACCACCTTCGCTCTTGCGCTTTTAAAAGCGTGCACTCATGTGCACCCTCATGCATTCGTTAGGCCTACTTGTCAGCGTTGCAATGGCTCTATTCTTTCTCTTATAGCTGTATTTACAAATACTCTTATCACTCATGAATATTTCTCGGAGCAATGTGGGTCTTGGCACCGTGCTGCCTCTTACTAGTTTCGAGAACGTGCTTTTGTTTCTCTTCAATGTAATTCTCGCCACCGCCATCATTTTTCTCAACGTGTCCGTGTTTCTCTCCATCATGATGAACAGATCCCTGCGCAGCGAGAACCGCTTCATGTACATGCTCAGCACGAGTCTCAGTGACTTCTGCTCGGGCGTCTCCTATTATTATGCTGGAGTTCTGGATGTACGAGATTATTATGAATCCCCAACACGCACTTTCTATATCGTTCCCACTTTCCTGGGTCTGTCCTATATGGCGATTCTGGCCGCTCAGGCGGACCGGTACCACGCGGTCTCCGCGCCTTTCAAATACTCGCAGCGCATGACCCGAAACAGAACATTACTGGTAATCCTGGCCTACTGGCTTTATGCTTTTTTGATTGTGGCTGTTAATAATCTGGTGACTGTTGGGGTCGCTAGGAGAGTGACGAGTTTTGGTACTTTTGTGGCGAACATTTTCACCGTCATTATCATGATTGGCTTGAACATCAAGCTGTTTTTCATCGCCAGATTTCAGCTAGAACGCGAACCGGCGAGCGCGGAACGGGACAGCAAGCGCGCGTCCGTTTACCTCATTATAATAGTGGCTGTATGTTTTTTGATCGCATGGTTGCCAATTTTTCTTCATGTTATTGTTTGTAACTTCGCGGGGTCTACGTGCTACGCGTTCAGAAATGAGGGTTCAGACCCTCTGCGCATTCTGCCCCGGGTGAATGCAGTTCTGACTCCCTTATTGTATATCAGGGGCTGTTCTGCACTAAGGAGCACCCTACTAAGTAAAGTCTGGAGAACAGCATGCTGCAAGAGAAAAGGGTAAACTCTCCCAAGTTCTCTCCGTATATCTTGCACACACTGGTAAAATATGAATGTAATTATAACCAGACCATCTCTGAGACATTATTTTTGAATAAACTCACGTATTGGTGGTTTATTTTTTTTAATTCAAAACAAACATAGGCTAATTGTCAAATGTTTATTTCTTATTATTAAAATGATGTATTTTATACATGGCTATATTTTCCAAAAGTGCTTTCATGAATTGATCATTTTAAGTATTCTATAGCCTATATTAAATGTCTATAACATTTATAAATATTAACAATATTAATATTGCCTTTCTGGTAGAGCTGTGACTAGTTAGGCATACATGCAGGCTTTTGTCACACATTAAAAGGACACTGAATATCTTTGAAGCACTTTGGCCTTTAAAGCTTTTTTCCCCCTTTTTTTTCTCAGTGTGAACCCTCTGTCAGTGAATGAAGCAGTTGTCTTCAAGATGTGATCTTACAAGTGCCACGTGAAAATCAAAACTCACTTTACATTTGCTTCTAGCTGTTATCTGGTTTCTGAAAACCAAAAAAGTCACATTTGTAACATCACAAGATATCTCAAATATCACAGATGCTGGCAGGGATGTGGGTGCGGCTGTTTGTGGAAAACTTGAAATTGTCAATAACTTTATCAATATTCCTTGAATATTTGTTATGCCTCCTTCTCCTCGTGGCATGAACATGCAATATTCATGAGGTAGAAATAAAAAAAATGGGCTATTTTACATGCATCTTTGCTAGATTTAATTGTCCTGAAAAATGTTTAACTTACTGCTATCAGAATTATTTATCAATAAATTCCACATGGCCTTGTGGTTCATACATCATATCATGACTTGAATGTTTCAAAGTTTATTCCAGTCATCTTGACTTTAAAGAAAGAAAATTAATAAAAATGAACAATATTGTGTAGGCTACAATGTGTAGGTCTTTTTCATTGTGTGATTTTTAGGCTATCAGTGAATGTTTTAATGATCATAAAAGGCTCCTACAGAGAAAATGTTAACAAACTTAAGACTAACGTGTATATTTATTATATATGATTGATATCTAATTGGCCAGTTAAATAAAGTATTTTGTCATTTAATCAGATGATTCCGTGTAAATATAAACCATAGGCTATGGGAAAATTCTGAAGAACGAGGAGATGACAGGGACAGCGCGAAATTTCTGAGGTAATGTTTATATCACGACAAACTATATTACCGTTTTATGAAAACAATATATTAGTGATATTATTGGTCATTAAAGTAAAGGTTAACTAAAATGAATTTGATAGAAAAACAACGATGAGAGCTAGTAGGCCTGAACCGTTTTTCAAATCCCGTTCTTGAATCACATCGACCAGTCACGAAGCTTAAATTATTAAAAAACTATGTTTGGATTTGATTCATTTTTTATTTGGATGAAATATTAATATTATTTAAGAATTTTTTTGTAGCTAAATGTGTTAGAGGTAGGCTACTATATGGTTAATTTTCAATATTTAACATATGTTTTCGGTGGGCACTTTAACCTTATTTTTCAAAACAAACAAAAAAGGCCCACCACCTGTCTCCTTTTTTTACAGTCCATTTGCATTCTTGGGATATTTACATGGCAAACATCACATATGAAACACACAAAAGCTTTGAAAAGCTGTTAGCAAACACACAAACATTCAATCATCTCCATTGTTGTTTTTAGACTTTTTCTGGCGTACACCCATGAAAATACGAAAAAAGCAATCACCCGTGCTTAACATAAAGTGATGTTCTTATTCTCGTAGGGGGGAGTGTTTTCTGCCACCTGTTTTCCACCTTGCTATCTATTCAGTGCACTTGATTTCCCCTTCACCCATTCATAAGAGATTGGATAATTAGCCGCTTAATTATACCTACAGCTGAGTCCTGTGTGGCCGTAAAGCTGTTAGGATTGTCAATCGACGAATAAACATGTCAAAATACACACACACAAAGTCGGGATCCTGTCAGAAGCATTTATTTTTACCTGGGTGTTTTGGGACATAAATAAACACCTGGGAAGGTGACTTTTGTTTAACACATTATCAAGGGACATAAAAGCATCTTTATCATTACTATGGTTAACCAGGCAGAGCAAATGCACAGTGACTGATCATAACATCGCTCTGTTTTTAAAGTTCATAGGGAATCTATTGGGGACTTATTATGACTGTGATGATGATGATCGTGGTAATTGCAGCAGCTGAGCTAATGAATGACCCAGAACACAGTCATGGAGTTAAAGTGGACAAAAACACATGAATTTGAAAGCAGGAACTACTTTTGAGTATATTGATGGGCTATGCTAATACACAAAGCCACTCATGTGTACTTATTTACTTAATATACTAACAAGTGCATTTTGGAAACATTGCACACATTTTGTGGGGGATTTTTTACATTTTTAATAGTGAGTTATATTTAAATACAGGGGTTGGACAATGAAACTGAAACACTGGCCAATACTGTGTTGGAGGATTCACGCTTGTATAGGCCTGGTGTCCAATCTTCTCTGATTTTACATTACATCAGTAAGAGCCGAGTGTGAAGGTTGAATTAGCAGAGCAATCGCACAGCTGCACATTCAATATATCACACACAACACAACGGGAGACACATAAGAGGTAAAAAGAGGACATATTGTTGGTGTGCGACTGTGCGTCTCGCTGGCTCATCTGTGACCAGAACAGTCTTTGTGGTGTGTTGAGAGCTATGCTATACAGGGTAAAGTTGGCAAACCACCATGTAGGAAGAACCACATCCAACAGGAGTAACTGACGAAACAAGAGGAAGCTGATAGGGATGTTACCCAGACTGTATCCAAAAAACATAAAACCATAACTGAATTAAATACACACCTCCACTCTCCTGTTTCCACCAAAACTGTTCGTTCGAGTTTCACAAAGTCAATATTCATGGTCGAGCTGCTATAGCCAAACCTTTGGTCACTCATGCCAATGCCAAATGTCAGTTTCAATGGTGCCAACAGTGCAAATCTGAACAATGTGAAACATGTATTGTTCTCTGATGAGTTCACCTTTGCTTTCTTTCTCACATCCGTGAGAGTTACGGTGTAGAGAAGAACCAAAGAGGCTGAACCCGGACTGTTGCTGTCCAGAGGGAAGCGCGGGATGAATCAGTGATGGTTTGGGCTTCAATATCATGGCATTCTCTACTGTACTTGATGGATGCGTCTCTGCCATGGACTAGCAAACCATTCTGGAGGACTGTGTGCATCTAATGGTTCAAACATTGTACCCTGAAGGTGGGGCCGTGTATCAGCATGATAATACACCAATACACACAGCAAGACTGGTGACAGAATGGTTTGATGAACATGAAAGTGACGTTGAACATCTCCCAGGCCCGCACATTCACCAGATCTATATATTTTTGAGCAAAGTTGGGGGATTTTGGAGGAGCGATGTTTTCCTCCACCAGCATCACATAGTGACCTGGACACGGTTCTGGAAGAGGAGCGGCTCAAAATCCCTCTGGCCACTGTGAAGGATTGTATCTGTCATTCCCAAGATGAACTGATGCTGTATTGGCTGCAAAAGGAGGCCCTACAACATACTAATAGATTGTTGTGGTCTAAAACCATGTGTTTCATTTTCATCATCCAACCCCTGTGTGTGATTTCAGAAAGAAGTAAATAATCTGAGGCAAATGCAGAGTGGTGGTTAACATGTTTTGGAGGAACAGGAATATTATGGATGTTGAGAAAGGTGCAATTTAGTACCATCTAAAATAAATACTTGTAAGTGAAAAAGATTTGAAACACTTCTCAATTTTGATCTTAAAATGTCTGTGACCCTTTATTTCTGACACGGCCATGTTTCACATTTCGAAATAAAAATAAAATTTTTAGACGATTGTCACTTTAACTTACACAAACTTACAGATTGTCACTAAATGATGACAAATAAAATAGTTCCAGACACTTGCTGTACCAATTAGTTATCAGTTATGTCTTTAATGGCTAATGTTTGCATTAGAGGTCATGAATGGTAATTTTGATTAGTTAAAATCTATATCTCCTCAACCATGGTATTGCTTATAGCAGTTTGAAATTATTGTAGTTTTGAAAATCATGCTTTTCCCCATTATTGTTGAATCACGGAAGCTACACCAGATATTTTGCCAAGAGATCTCTATTTATTATTTTATACATTTATCAGCATTGGAGGGAAACAGGCATGTCTCTATGTTTCTCTGAGCCAGTACTGTAAGGATTGAGCTTATATACACCACTGAGGGATTTACAACTTCCTTGTAAGGTAGAAAAACATGTTGCTTATGTTTAAAAATGGAACATATACCTCACACATGGTACAATCCACTTTTCATATTAAGAAACTTCCCTTCAGTGTGTACATTTGTGGAACATTGCATCAGTTGAAAAACATTCCTTTCCTTGTAAAGAGCATGCCAACTGTACGAATTTGAAGTATCATCATCATTGGAACATCTCTGCTCAGTGAACGTTGCATTGCACACATACCTCTAAGCAAAAATATATAACTCTCCCAGCTCTCTGCTCAGCATACATAATAATACTAAAAATAATACTAAAAAATAACATCAAACAGTACATTTTTAGTCTTCATTATACTTTAATAATCCATCCATCCATCCATCTTCTTCCGCTTATCCGGGGCCGGGTCGCGGGGGCAGCAGTCTAAGCAGGGATGCCCAGACTTCTCTCTCCCTAGACACTTCCTCCAGCTCTTCCGGGGGGACACCGAGGTGTTCCCAGGCCAGCCGGGAGACATAGTCCCTTCCAGCGTGTCCTAGGTCTTCCCCGGGGTCTCCTCCCGGTGGGACATGCCCGGAAAACCTTCCCGGGAAGGCGTCCAGGAGGCATCCGGAAAAGATGCCCGAGCCACCTCAGCTGGCCCCTCTTGATGTGGAGGAGCAGCGGCTCTACTCTGAGCTCATCCCGAGTGACCGAGCTTCTCACCCTATCTCTAAGGGATCGCCCAGCCACCCTGTGGAGAAAGCTCATTTCGGCTGCCTGTATCCGGGATCTTGTCCTTTCGGTCATGACCCACAGCTCATGACCATAGGTGAGAGTAGGAACGTAGATTGACCGGTAAATCGAGAGCTTCGCCTTGCGGCTCAGCTCCTTCTTCACCACGACAGACCCGTACAGCGACCGCATTACTGAAGAAGCTGCACCGATCCGTCTGTCAATCTCCCGTTCCATCCTTCCCTCACTCGTGAACAAGACCCCAAGATACTTGAACTCCTCTACTTGAGGCAGGAACTCTCCACCAACCTGAAGCGGGCAATCCACCCTTTTCAGACTGAGAACCATGGCCTCGGATTTGGAGGTGCTGATTCTCATCCCAGCCGCTTCACACTCGGCTGCAAACTGTCCCAGTGCATGCTGAAGGTCCTGGTCTGATGGGGCCAGCACGACAACATCATCCACAAAGAGCAGAGATCCCCAAACCTGACACCCTCCGGCCCCTGGCTGCGCCTAGAAATTCTGTCCATAAAAATTATGAACAGAACCGGCGACAAAGGGCAGCCCTGCCGGAGTCCAACATGCACCGGGAACAAGTCTGACTTACTGCTGGCAATGCGAACCAAGCTCCTGCTCCGGTCGTACAGGGACCGGATAGCCCTTAGCAAAGGGCCCCGAACCTCATAGTCCCAGAGCACCCTCCACAAGATGCTGCGAGGGACACAGTCGAATGCCTTCTTCAAATCCACAAAAGCACATGTGGATTGGTTGGGCAAACTCCCATGAACCCTCCAGCACCCTGGAGAGGGTATAGAGCTGGTCCAGTGTTCCACGACCGGGACGAAAATCACACTGTTCCTCCTGAATCCGAGGTTCTACTATCAGCCGTATTCTCCTCTCCAGTACCCTGGCATAGACTTTCCCGGGGAGGCTGAGAAGTGTGATCTCCCTATAGTTGGAGCACACCCTCCGGTCCCCCTTCTTAAAAAGAGGGACCACCACCTCGATCAGCCAGTCCAAAGGTACTGTCCCCGACCACCACGCAATGCTGCAGAGGCGTGTCAGCCAAGACAGCCCCACAACACCCAGAGACTTGAGGTACTCGGGGCGGATCTCATCCACCCCAGGTGCCTTGCCACCGAGGAGTTTCTTGACTACCTCGGTGACTTCAGCCCGGGTGATGGACCAATCCACCTCCGAGCCCTCAGCCTCTGCTTCCTCAATGGAAGACGGGACGGCGGGATTGAGGAGATCCTCAAAGTATTCCTTCCACCGTCCGATGACATCCCCAGTCGAGGTCAACAGCCGCCCACCTCCACTGTAAACAGCATTGGTAGGGCACTGCTTCCCTCTCCTGAGGCGCCGGATGGTTTGCCAGAATCTCTTCGAGGCCGACCGGTAGTCCTTCTCCATGGACTCACCGAACTCCTCCCAAGCCCGATTTTTTGCCTCCACAACCACCCGGGCTGCAGTCCACTTGGCCTGTCGGTACCCGTCAGCTGCCTCAGGAGTCCCACAAGCCAGCCAGGCCTGATAGGACTCCTTCTTCAGCTTTACAGCATCCCTTACTTCCGGTGTCCACCACCGAGTTCGGGGATTGCCGCCTCGACAGGCACCGGAGACCTTACGGCCACAGCTCCGAGTGGCCGCGTTGACAATGGAGGTGGAGAACATGGTCCACTCGGACTCAATATCTCCAGACTCCCTCGGGATCTGGTCGAAGCTCTGCCGGAGGTGGAAGTTGAAGATCTCTCTGACAGGGGATTTGGCCAAACGTTCCCAACAGACCCTCACAGTACGTTTGGGTCTGCCGAGTCTGTCCAGCTTCCTCCCCTGCCATCGGATCCAACTCACCACCAGGTGGTGATCAGTTGACAGCTCCGCCCCTCTCTTCACCCGAGTGTCCAAGACATACGGCCGGAGGTCAGATGAAGTCTGTCGATCATCGACCTCCGGCCTAGGGTGTCCTGGTGCCATGTGCACTGATGAACACCCTTATGCTTGAACATGGTGTTCGTTATGGACAAGCTGTAACTAGCACAGAAGTCCAATAATAGAACACCACCCGGTTTCAGATCAGGGGGGCCGTTCCTCCCAATCACGCCCCTCCAGGTGTCACTGTCGCTGCCCACGTGGGCGTTGAAGTCCCCCAGTAGAACGACGGAGTCTCAAAATCGGAGCCCTTTCCAGCACCCCTCCCAGAGTCTCCAAGAAGACCGGGTACTCTACACTGCCGTTTGGCCCATATGCGCACACGACAGTGAGAAACCTATCCCGACCCGAAGGCGCAGGGAAGCGACCCTCTCGTTCACCGGGGTGAACTCCAACACATGGCGGCTGAGCTGGGGGGCTATAAGCAAACCCACACCAGCCCGCCGCCTCTCACCATGGGCAACTCCAGAGTGGTGAAGAGTCCATCCTCTCTCAAGGAGTGTGGTTCCAGAGCCCAAGCCGTGCGTGGAGGTGATCCCAACTATCTCTAGTGGGAATCTCTGTACCTCACGCACAATCTCAGGCTCCTTCCCCGCCAGAGAGGTGACGTTCCATGTCCCTAGAGCTAGATTCCGCGTCCAGGGATCGGGTTGTCGAGGCCCCCGCCTTCGACTGCTGCCCGATCCACTAAGCACCGGCCCCTTACGGTCCCTCCGGCAGGTGGTGGGTCCACGGGAGGGCGGCCCCACGTCGCTCCTTCGGGCTGAGCCCGGCCGGACCCCATGGGGGGAGGCCCGACCACCAGGCGCTCGAATACGAGCCCCAATCCCAGGCCTGGCTCCAGGGTGGGGCCCCGGCTGCGCCATGCCGGGCGACGTTGCGGTCCTCAAATTTATAGGCATCATAAAGGGTTTTTGAACCGCTCTTAGTCTGACCCGTCACCTAGGACCTGTTTGCCTTGGGAGACCCTACCAGGGGCATATAGCCCCAGACAACATAGCTCCTAGGGTCGTTCGGGTACTCAAACCCCTCCACCACGGTAAGGTGGCAGTTCAAGGAGGGGACTTATTTTAATAATAAACTATTAAAATGTATAATGAGCACATCAAGCCATCAATAATGCATTTATAGAAGTTATTATTGTCACCATTATTAGTTCATTTGTTTCATCCGGGTTCTATTAATTATACTCATTTTTGTTGATCCCTCACATTCAATCTGTGGTCGGTCTAGTATCATTAAGTGTGTGTTGCCCTGCCTGTCTAAGTATTGTTTATATTACCCTTATTAAACTTTGCATCGGAAATTTATTCTTCATCTTTGTCTGCCTTCCTGCAACGACCTGTGACAATTATCACTCACAATAAGTATTTATAAGAACAAAACATGGCTACTAATAACAGTGTATTCACTTATTTGAAATAAATAAATCTGAATCACTAAAAAGTCATTACATTCACTATAATGTAATACAATGCAGGTTGCATCTTTATAAATACATTCATGGAACCATATAAGACTGACTAATTAATACTTATAAATCACTGTATAATGGATTATGAGCATGCAGATTAAATAAGCAAATGCATGACTTATAAGTAATTATAAAAATGATATAAATGTAACTATACCTGTTCTTATAATGCAGTATAGGTCTTAATGAGTCTTCATAAATATATTTATATAGTAATAATTCATTATAAGCATGGTCTTCATCGAAAGTGTTAGTGAATTTGGCAGTGTGCTGGCAATATAAATTTATAATAGAATTAAAGAGCTACAGTTCAAACTTTTACATCGTCTCCAAATTACCCCGTTACGCACACATAGGTTTAACCCAAATTGTCTGAAGTGCAAAGTTGAAGAGGGTGACTTTGTTCACTGCACTTAGGCTACATATTAAAGCCTGTACAGATTTGTATGAGACTTATTTAATACACAATGTGATCTCAGCCCACTTTACTGTTTGTTAGGTGCTAATGATAATAATAAAGAGTGCTTCAAATAAGAAATTGTTTAATCTCTTTACTTATGCTGCCCGTACTCTCTCAGAAAAAAAGGTACAAAAGCTGTCACTGTGGCGGTACCTTTTCAAAAGGTACACCTTTGTACCTAAAGAGTGCATATTAGTCGCTCAAAGGTTCACATTGGTACCAAAAGTGTACATATTAGTTCCAAAAGTGTACATATTAGTACCCAAATGGTACATATTAGAACCATTTTGAAGGGTACTGTCCCAGTGACAGCTTTTGGACCTTTTTTTCTGAAAGAGCATTTTTCTTTACTGGATCTCTGATAAACTGCAGACAGTGTTGGAGTGGCATGAAGTTATATTTGATTTTCACTGGAATATATTACTTACTGGTCAAAAGGGAAAATGTATATGTTTTATCAGACTCCTTTCTTTTAAGTGTCCCAGGATGTCACATATCTTTTTGCAAAACCTTGGCAGGTCAACATGAACCTATTTTTGTTGTTGTTGCTGTTGTTTGTTTTTTAAAGATGCAACTTGTATGTACGGAATGTACTTGTGATCTTGAAGAATAAATAAAAAAAACAGGATAAAGAAATTGTCTTTGGATACATAAATAGATTCACAGGAAACTGGATGCAAATGATTCTTATAGCTTGTACAACAGATTTCACACACACAATGTCATCCTGACACTTTATATAATTCATCTGCCTTCAAGTTAATCGAAAGTCAAATTGAAATGCTTAGGCAATAATATATTTGCTCTAATATAATGCTACTATTTCAAGATACAAGACATGTCAAGCGGGGAAAAAAGGACACGGACATGAAACAGCTCATTGTGTTTTAGATTTACAAATGTTTATTGAATAAAGCCTTTTTAAAAGTCAGTTTGCTTGTGGTAAGTGATCTTGAAGATCGATGCTACATCCCGTCTTCAGCTTTCTCTATATTCTGTGGATTCACTCTGAGAAAAGATAAGAGATCTTTTTCCATTATACACCAAACATATGAGTGAAACAAAGGAAATAAGGCTATGCGTGATATTATCTTTCATGTGCATCAAACATAAGCTACATTTTAAATAAAAAATACATACAGAACTGCTGTGTATCATGTTTGTTAGTCTGGATCTAATGGACTAACAAAAGTGCAGACCAGCACCACAGCTTCTGACCCTGGAATTTCCATGATTTTTCCACTCATTTGTCATTACTGGATACAGATTTCATTAATATAGCCTGATGTCTACAGAAAGAGTATTCCATTACTTTTCTTATTTACAGGCCTACACCAAAAATCCGTAAAAATAGGGCATATTAATTTGTTGTTTTCCGTATTTCTTTTTTACAGGGTTTTCCCCTGTATTTTGCCCTTCATTGTGTTATGTTTTAGGGTTAAAGGAAATATCCGTAATATAATATTACTGGATTATATTACTGGCCAGTTCTGTTCCTGTGTTTTATGGATTTGTTTTAATCAGTTTATCCTTATTTTCAGATGTCCCGTGTGAAAGTGCCTGTGCACGTGTGTGATATTGGATTTACCCTTTGATCCTGCAGCATGGTGTTCTCCAGACTTTAATGAATATAGTGCTCCTGAGTGCAGAACAGCCCCTGATGTACAACACGGGTGTGATGATCGCATTGAGACGGGCCAAAATGCGCATAGGGTCTGTGCCATTATTTTTAAACAGATAGCACGGAGTCCCCCTAAAAGTACACACAGTTGAATGAAGAAACAATGGCAACCACGCGATCAGAAAACACATGGCCACTATTATAATGAGGTAAACGGACGCGCGCTTGTTGTCCCGTTCCGCGCTCGCCGGTTCGCGTTCTAGCTGAAATCTGGCGATGAAAAACAGCTTGAAGTTCAAGCCAATCATGATAACGACAGAGATAATGTTCGCCACAAAAGTACCAAAGCCCGTCACTTTTTCAGCGACCCCAGCAGTCACCAGATTATTAACAGCCACCATCAAAAAAGCATAAAGCCAGTAGGCCAGAATCACCAGTAATGTTCTGTTTCGGGTCATGCGCTGCGAGTATTTGAAAGGCGCGGAGACCGCGTGGTACCGGTCCGCCTGAGCGGCCAGAATCGCCATATAGGACAGACCCAGGAAAGTGGGAACGATATAAAATGTGCCTGTCGGGGAGCCATTATATTCTCGTACATCCAGAACTCCAGAATAGTAATAGGAGACGCCCGAGCAGAAGTCACTGAGACTCGTGCTGAGCATGTACATGAAGCGGTTCTCGCTGCGCAGGGATCTGTTCATCATGATGGAGAGAAACACGGGCACGTTGAGGAAAATGATGGCGGTGGCGTGAAATACATTGAAGAGAAACAAAAGCACGTTCTCGAAACTAGTAAGAGGCAGCACGGTGCCAAGACCCACATTGCTCTGAGAAATATTCATGAGTGATAAGAATATCAGTGACCGCAGGTGTAATGGAGCTCAGACATCGCTGATGAATGATCAGCGCGCGACTGAACTCAGACGCTCGTGTGGGGCGTTTTTAAAATGAAGTGTAGGTCTCACCGGGACTCACGTCACGTGGCAGGTTCGTGGAAGTTTCAGGGCCTGTTTTAATTAACTGTGTGCATATAGAAATGAGCGCACATAACATTAGGGACAATAAAGTAGCCTATTTTCCATTCCATATCTATTTTTCCTTTTTATAGTTAACAATTTATGGGGCAATATTAATTGTCTTAATTTTCAATAATTTGCTGGTACTCAAATAAATTTTTTTTTAAAAGACCTCAGCCAGGGATTTTTTTACTTATGTGTTTATTGATCTCAGGGCATGAAAAACAAGATTTTAACTTCTTGATGAAACAAATAAAGTAACGCATTACAAGTAACGTGCATTATTTAATCGGATTACTTTTTTACGTAATAAGTAAAACATCACAAGTAACATGCATAACGTAATCAGATTACCTTTTTGATGTAACAAGTAAAGCAATACAAATAAAATGCATAACATAATCAGATTACTTTTTGATGTAACAAGTAACGAATTACAAGTATTGTACATTACATAATCAGATTACTTTCTTGATGTAACAAAAAAAGCATTAAAAGTAATGTGCATTACAGTGAAGGAGGTGGATTCTGGAAACCACTGCCACTTCAATATCCTTTTGAGTGATTCGTGATGAGTGATTTATAATCAAGGTATTAATCAATATTTATCCTTCTACATATTAAATGATTTGAATGACTTCTTCAAGCTTATGAGATTTACATGACTGTTTACTGTAATGTGCTCTCTCCATATTTTGGAGAGAGGCATACAAACAATATGTAAAACATATTTACTCTGCTGACCAAGACACTCACTCCAGCCTGTCTCCTATATGTGACCAATTCTTAGTTAAAGCATTTTCTTTATTTTTCATCTTCAGTACTTGTGATCTTGAATAATAATAATAAAAATAAAAAAACAGGATAAATTTTTTTTAATTGTCTTTGGATACATAAATAGATTCACAGGAAACTGGATGCAAATCACTCTTATAGTACAAACAGATTTCACACACACAATGTCATCCTGGCACTTTATATAATTCATCTGCCTTCAAGTTAGCCGAAAGTCAAATTGAAATGCTTAGGCAATAATATATTTGCTCTAATATAATGCTACTATTTCAAGATACAAGACATGTCAAGCGGGGAAAAAAGGACACGGACATGAAACAGCTCATAAATGTGTTTTAGATTTACAAATGTTTATTGAATAAAGCCTTTTTGCTTGTGGGAAGTGATCTCCAAGATCAATGCTACATCCCGTCTTCAGTTTTCTCTATATTCTGTGGATTCACTCTGAGAAGAGATAAGAGATCTTTTTCCATTATACACCAAACATATGAGTGAAACAGTCTTATGTAGAAAGGTTCAATCACAAAGGAAATAAGGCTATGCGTGATATTATCTTTCATGTACATCAAAAATAAGCTACATTTTAAATAAAAATGGACTAAGAAAAGTGCAGATCAGCACCACAGCTTCTGACCCTGGAATTTCCATGATTTTTCCACTCATTTGTCATTACTGGATACAGATTTCATTAATATAGCCTGATGTCTACAGAAAGAGTATTCCATTACTTTTCTTATTTACAGGCCTACACCAAAAAATCCGTAAAAATAGGGCATATTAATTTAGGCTATGTTAAGTTTTCCGTATTTCTTTTTTACAGGGTTTTCCCCTGTATTTTGCCCTTCATTGTGTTATGTTTTAGGGTTAAAGGAAATGTCCGTAATATCACTGGATTATGTCCGGACTCCGGGTAATACACTGCAAGTTCTGTTTCTGTTGTTTTATGGATTTGTTTTGATCAGTTTATCCTTATTTTCAGATGTCCCGTGTGAAAGTGCCTGTGCATGTGTGTGATATTGGATTTACCCTTTGATCCTGCAGCATGGTGTTCTCCAGACTTTAATGAATATAGTGCTCCTGAGTGCAGAACAGCCCCTGATGTACAACACGGGTGTGATGATCGCATTGAGACGGGACAAAATGCGCATAGGGTCTGTGCCATTATTTTTAAACAGATAGCACGGAGTCCCCCTAAAAGTACACACAGTTGAATGAAGAAACAATGGCAACCACGCGATCAGAAAACACATGGCCACTATTATAATGAGGTAAACGGACGCGCGCTTGGTGTCCCGTTCCGCGCTCGCCGGTTCGCGTTCTAGCTGAAATCTGGCGATGAAAAACAGCTTGAAGTTCAAGCCAATCATGATAATGACGGTGAAAATGTTCGCCACAAAAGTACCAAAGCCCGTCACTTTTTCAGCGATCCCAGCAGTCACCAGATTATTAACAGCCACCATCAAAAAAGCATAAAGCCAGTAGGCCAGGATCACCAGTAATGTTCTGTTTCGGGTCATGCGCTGCGAGTATTTGAAAGGCGCGGAGACCGCGTGGTACCGGTCCGCCTGAGCGGCCAGAATCGCCATATAGGACAGACCCAGGAAAGTGGGAACGATATAGAAAGTGCGTGTTGGGGAGCCATAATAATCTCGTACATCCAGAACTCCAGCATAATAATAGGAGACGCCCGAGCAGAAGTCACTGAGACTCGTGCTGAGCATGTACATGAAGCGGTTCTCGCTGCGCAGGGATCTGTTCATCATGATGGAGAGAAACACGGACACGTTGAGGAAAATGATGGCGGTGGCGTGAATTACATTGAAGAGAAACAAAAGCACGTTCTCGAAACTAGTAAGAGGCAGCACGGTGCCAAGACCCACATTGCTCCGAGAAATATTCATGAGTGATAAGAGCGACTGAACTCAGGCGCTCGTGTGGGGCGTTTTTAAAATGAAGTGTAGAGTAGGACTCACCGGGACTCACGTCACGTGGAAGGTTCGTGGAAGTTTCAGGGCCTGTTTTAATTAACTGTCTGCATATAGAAATGAGCGCACAAAAGGGACAATAAAGTATTTCCATTCCATATCCATTTTAATTTTTTATAGTTAGCAATTTATGGGCCAATATGAACTCTTCCATGAATTATGACCACAGCCAGGGAATTTTTTTACTTACGTGTTGATTGTTCTTAGGGCATTAAAAACAAGATTTTAACTTTAAATAAAAGTTGAGTGTGAAGCTGACTTCTGCTGATGAAACTGCAAACTATCTTCTGTAAAATGTTCTTCAGTTGATTGCATCTCTCGACTCCGGGTCTTCATTCATCATCTCTGGTCCTGTAAAATCCACCACAATGTAATCAGATTACTTTTAAGATGTAATGAGTAATGTAATACATTAAAAGTAATGTGCATTACATAATCACATACATTTTTTTATGTAACTGCAAATTACATTCTAATAACACATGCATTTATTTAGAGCCAAAAAGTAACTGCAGATGAAGTATTTTCAAGAATCAACGTCACAGAATTGTAGCTGAAATATGATGCATGATGTCCAATTAAGTGGATGATTAATCAGAATTTCCTCTAAATCTAAAATCAATAGTTGGAAAATTTAACAATGACATGATTCTTTAGATGTTACTTCATTTTTTTTACCTGCAAAAAAGTCTTCTGATAGAAGGAATGGATTGATATTCCAGAGCAACTTTGCCATTTCTGACTGGCCGTCGGCCATCTTGGTTTGGAGAGAAGAAATCCACATACAACAGCTTTGCGCTTGGTGACAGTGTAAAGTATGATGCACTAGTGTCCACCGTAGAGGTTGATGTGCAACTATGCCATCAAAACTCTTGAATAAAATGCTTTTTCAGCTGTCCACTGACCTCTATGCAAAGGGTTAAAGTGTTTGCCATTTTTTGGGGCCCAGACTGCCGCTTTTTAAAAATAATATCACATATTTTTACCATTTTATGAAAAAGCTTATATATAGGCTACTAAACTATTGTGTTTCAAAATATTAAGCAGAGATCTTATTGCAGGCCCAACATCTCTCCCATCAATCACAGCAAGGGTCTCTGACACCAAGCAAATAAAAAATCTCTAGTGCAGACTATTCCCATGAGACATTATCGGAATCATTCATCTTAGTCGAATTTCAGTCTCATGGGATTGAGCCTCATCTACTTAAACACCCTTTAATCAGGACCAGTGTCTTCCATCTACTAAAGGCTCATTACAATGCTCACCTTTAACCTAACCGTTCCACTCTCTGTCGACTTTTCGCGTCCTGAAGATTATTTGATATTTATTTTTCATATCCTGTTCGCCACATGTTCGTCTCTCCTGGCAGGGTCAGTGGTCGTCGGCATCATGAGCACCAGAGCCCTTCGCTCCCAGAACCGCTTCATCTTCATGTTAAACACCAGCATCAGTGACACGTTAACCGGCGGCTCTGTCTTCTACCTCGGCCTCTTCGACGTCCAGGAGGGTTACCCGTCCCGAAACGGCACTTATTACATTTTACCGTCATTTCTAGGGGTGAACGTGTTGACATTTGTGTTTGCTCAGTTTGACAGATACTTTGCTGTGTGTCACCCCTTCTTCTACAAGCGTTACATCACGCGCGGGGTTGTGATTGGCGTTTGCGCGCTCTGTTGGATTTACACATATTCAATTCTTACTGTTCAAAGTGTCGTGCCTGTTGCTTTTGCTGCGCAAATGAACGCGTTTGGGGTCATTGTCCTACAGGTGATCGTGGCCATCAAAGTGTTAATGACCATCAAATTGTACATGATCGCGAGGCATCAGCTCAGCCGAGAGAAGCCCAGCAGCGACAAGGAGAGCAAGAAAGAGTCGCTGCGCATCATCGTTTATGTGGTCATTTGTTTTCTCATCTTGTGGGCTCCGTCTTTTGTGAACATCTCGGTAAAATATGTGACTAAGAACGGGCTGAGGTTCAAAAATGAAGCCACGAATCTTTTCGCGATCATGGCGCGAATGAACGCGCTCAGCACGCCCGCGCTGTATATTTGGGGTAGTCCGTCTTTGCGCGCGGCCGTCTGGGACTCAGTGTGGAGTAAAATATTCAAGAGAAGAACGACAAGGTTTTTTTTTGTTTGTTACCTAATGTAAAATGTTCAAATCCATGCACACACATCTGTAAAAAATATTGTAGCCTAATAGCAATGCCAACTGTAAGCCTCTGTAGGGCTACTATTTTACAATCTAAAATGCTTGATAACTTTTAACAAATATTATATGTATCCTAATAAAGTTAATGTACTAACAACACACTCAAAAAAATAAAAAAAAATAAAAAATAAAATCCTTATATTATTTATATTATGGATTACGACTTTTAAAAGAGAAAGAAACTAGAGCTTAATAAAACATTTCATAGAAATCTTAATGGAACAAGGGAATGGGCCATTTCAGTTAATAATTATTAATAATTATATTATATATATTTTAAAAAGTGTTTAAATGTATCAATACGAATAACAAACTAAATGGTCCATCCGTTGTTCCATTAAGATTTACACAATTTCTTTCATTAAGCTTTCTTTTTTTTTTACTCATTCAAAATGATTAATCCATAATATTAATAATATGTAGCCTTAGGATTATTCAATTCAGTTTGATGGCATTTTACTATACAATTGAAATTCGTAAATCTTAAAAAATAAATAAATAAACATTTACTAACATTTACAGAACTTTTAAAAACAAAATTGTGGGAACGCTCTGTGTTGGCTGGGTAGGGTAAAAAAAATCTGAGACTAGGCTAGGCCTACTAATGAAAATATTTGTAGCACTTTTTTTTTTTCCAAATCAAGTTTCCCCCCAAAATCCTAAATCTTTATTTTCAGGTTGAAATGAGGGGGGAACGTTTTTCAATATGGTCTCAGACTTTTTAACCCCGCTGTATGAATCAACCTCACACAGCTGAAGTCACATAACACATTAACTAATCCATCAAACATTTCCTTTGTCAGTGTTATTAATAATTTAATCATCAAGCTGTGTGCAACCTTACATCAATGCGTCTGTGTGTGTGTGTGTGTGTGTGTGTGTGTGTGTGTTTTGAAACAGGGTGGACTCTGGCCATGTGAAACCCGAGAAGGGAGGAGAGAGAATTCTCAGCATCACACAGAGTTCCAGAGACACATGAACACTGAAGACTCTCTCTGCTCAAACCCTGAAATGATCCGAGCCATTACAACAGAGCAGCTAATATTAAAATAATATAGGTTTGGCTTCATGATCTATAATGCCAAATTTCACGTACTTTCACAATATTGTCTTAAGTATGCTCATGTCTTGCAAAGATTTCCCCCTCCAAACTTAGCTGTGGGTAACATGTCCCTTAAAGTTATATTCTTACTGTTACTATTTTTTACATTTCATTGGTTAATGAAACACTAAGTTGTGAAGTAAGGTTACCTCATGAATGTACAGCATTCCTGGTAAGTCCTTGCGTATTTCGGCTGCTGGAGAAAAGCGCGCCATTTTGAATTGAGAAAAAATATAGTTTGGAATTTAATATAAAGGTTGTCAATTACATTTTTCACTTAACTAAATATTCCTGAAACTACACCCCTACAAAAAAACTCCAGGGAACTATATTAATTTTTCAATTTGGAACGGTACAATTTCTGTGAATAATTGACCTCTTGTTTACAGAAAAAAAAATAAAAACAATTATCCATACCTTTATATATATATATCAAAGAATAGACGTCATCACATTTAATTTCAGCATTTATGTTCAATATATTTACACTGTACTAGCAGCTATGCAAAATGCAACCGTTACATCTTAAAGCCAAGCATGTATATTTAATACTTTTTTTTCCTTCATTTCAATTAATTATGGAATGTATTAATCAAATTAATAAACTAAACTGAGGTTACAAGTCAAGACCATAAAGTTGTTGTTTTTTTCCACACAAACAGAAACATTAGACCAAAAATGTGCATCCTAAACTTTATTGGACTGTTTTAATAAAACTTTTTAAAAAATATTCTCAGATATAAAGATGAAGACTAAATACTGTAACTGAAGAGGTTAACAGCGTCAGATCAGTGTTTATTCCAAAAAACGGAAACTGGAAGGTTAAAAATAAAACAACACGAACTGAACATCACATCCAAATAAATGGAAACCGAATCAGGAAGTAACTCAAACTTGAGACAATACGGATCACAAAGCCGCAAGTTAAAGCCCATTTTCAGACTCAAAATGTCGAACTGTTTTGAAAGGATCAATGCGAGCTGTGAGAACAGCTGAGGACTCTTCCATAAAACTGGTTTGAGAATGAAGCTTTACAATACTGGGACCCTAAAAAACAGCCAACATGAACTCAAAACCTCAATGTAGATTTAAATCAAACAAAGTTGTGAAACTGCAGGTTGAAAGCATCTGGATCTCTCATCACTTGCAGCTGCTGATGGCCTGAGTGGCGTTTCGAACCGAAAATTTCGTTGAAGTTGACAATGAGGCTTTTGCTGCATTACAGAGTTCTGTCACAGTATATAGGGATGAATATGTGGCCGACCAGCAATCATCTCCAGTCTTCCGCTAGAACTCTTAGTATGCATGAAACACAAATGTAGAGAGTGAAAATGAAGGTAAAACAGAGGAGATGCAGGGTTTCACTCTCCCTTTGTGACCAAATCTTCAATGTAGGCGTCCAGCTCATCGTCACTGCTGATCTCAATGTCCTGCGGGACAAAATACACACATGAACTAAGGAAATTCCAAACATTCTTTCCCATTGATGAATCTAAACAGCTCATTATTCTCATTTCCCTGACAACAGTCCACAAAATCAAAACAAATAGCAAAATGGATATTATTATGTGTGAGAGTGTGTGTGTGCGCGTTTCAGACCTCCTGGACTTTCTGCAGAAGAGCGACGATGTTGGTTCTGAGTTTGCGGAGTTTCTCTTCAGATTCGCGTAGTTTGGCTTCTGCCCCGCTGCTCTTCTCCTCCACGGCTCGTGCCCGAGACTCGGCCCGCGTCTGGTAGGAATTACACAGACTCTGGAGTCCGGCCTCATACTGCTGGAAATACTCTTTCTGCAATGCACAAGACACTTATTTAAGCACTCAAATCATTTAGCCTTGTTATAAATATCTCAACGATAACGGTCTGTACTCACGATGGGAAAGGCCACAAGGTCCTCTGCGCTCATAGTGTTCACAGAATCTTTAGGGATTCGGAAATCCGGAGGGAAAAAATACCGTATAAACGTCCTGCGCAAAACAGACCATGAATGTAGGGATGAAAAACACACACACAAAAAAAAAAAACACATCATTAACAGAATCAAAACCACAAACACACCTCATCATGGTCACCAGGCCTTCTGTGGTCTCTCTGCTCGGCCCACTCTGAGTCGTGTCAGGCTCAGCAGCGGTGGGCGGAGTTACAGACCGCGCTGGACCCTGATTGGTGTCTGGACTTCGTGACTCTGGAGAGGCTGGACGCATAAGACGGACATCATCGCTGCCCTTAAACACCCTGAAAACAAACAAACACAAATGAACATTTGATGTGCAAAAGCAATTCGAATTTTAAAGTTGCGATGAAAAAGAAGCAGGGTCGGAAATTAACGGGGGTTTGAGGTAAAAATGCAAAAAATAAAATAAAAACATTGATAATTAGCATTTCCATCAGCCATATAGGTAAACATTTTGATGCGATAAACCTTTTTTCGCCAAAAAAAATCTTGGATGGAAACCTGGCTATAGATTTTTTTAATTCTAAAAATATACTTTGTATTATCATCTCATTTTGTTTTTTAATAATTTGGGTAATTTTGTAGCAATTGCTTTCACATGGCACATGGAGACTTTATTTGAAATTTTCAACAAAATTTGCACAGTAAATTTAAACAGAAAAAAAAGAAAATTGGAAACGATAGCACAAATAAATACAATAGAATAGAGACAAATGAAACATGGCTTTAAGTTAGAGGTGGGTCTAACAGTTGCATTCGGGTAAGAAATACTACAGAAGACAGATATTTTGAATACTTTGTGCGTATTTGAATATTTAAGCACTGTTAAACCACAAAAATAACTAAATTTGGTACTCACAAAACATTTATGAAAGGCGACTTTATGTGCACGGCACTTATATAGATCAGTGGTGTAAAATTATGTGCAATACCAAGTCAAGTCAAGTCAATTTATTTATAGAGCACAACATTACCACAACGTTTGTTGATCCAAAGTGCTTTACAGACGGTCAAAAGGTTAAGAGAAAAAATTATAACAATAATTATAAAAAATTAAATAAAAATAAATAAATAGACATAATACCAGCAACCCCGCACCAAAATTCAGGCCCTGTAACAAAACTATTCAACCTGAGCGAATAAAAGGAGTGAGTGAGAGGAGGCGGGTGTGTCAGTTTGCCATCGGAATCGTTTCAGATATTTCAGTATTGATACGTATTGAAATATCAATAATTTTGACAACACTAATTTGTAGGAGTTTCTAGGGGTTGAACGTTTTTTTAAGCCGACATTTATGTGAATAAAGTCAAGGCGTCCAGTCGCTGATGACGTCATTGATGAACAAATAAGCCTGAACCTCGAGCTGAGACTTGAACGCGGGTTGCCTTGTGCACAGCTATGGCGATATGACACAGCACTCCTACATAACAGCTTACTTTATCAGCTTTGGTCATTATATAAATCAGATACAGATTAAGTAGCACAGTAAAGATTACATTTATATGAAAGCATTAGTGAGAGATAGAGCGATAGTGTGTGAATTAATTTGCAGCGTCTCTCTACTATTAGTGAAGCTGTGGGTTTTAGTTACTAAGAAATACATGCTAGAACTTTTCAGTTTTTACGTTTTTTCATTGATAAATCACAGAAGAAAGTTTAGAATATATTTCAGCGCAACTGAATGATTGTGTGTGCAATCTTCACGTGATGAGCGCGCTACTGTCTGTATGTGTGTGCGTTACAATGCAGCAGCGCATTAGTTTAGGACAGTGATTAACATGCGTGTACAATAAGCTGTTTAAAACATGCATTCACCTTATAAATTGAACATCTAGATGGTATAATCAAACATATCTTGTGGAGCGCTCTGAGTATGCATGTATTTGTCATTTTAACTGTTGCAAACTGAGTGTAAAAGTGAACTTCAAAGATTTCTTATCCTGTTGCGCCCTCTATAGGCCATGATCAGCGACTAGTCGACGCCAAGTTTAAAAACGCCATGGCAGAGCATTAAAGTTGACTAGTCTGTGCAACCCCTAAGAGTTTCCCTTTCAGACACAACATTTATGGGAGGAGACTATTTAAATAAGTCACGCAACATGCTTTATGCAACATGGTTTGCTGTGGTATATTAACTGGCATATTTAACACTTGAAAAAGCATGTGTTCACCCTTTTTGGGACTGCCTTCTCACATTAATTTGCCCTGTTTAGTAAATCTGGCCCTTTCGTGTAGCATGTCATACATGTGGTAAATATTGATTAGTGTATGATTGTGCATGTACCAGCGGTCTCTTGGAGTGTTCATGGGAACGTAGTCGAACTTGACTTTCCAGCGTACATTGTCCTTTCCCGTCTCTACTGCGGTTACACGACCCGTGAACCACTCGCCGTTCACCTTTGCCTCCACCTGCATGCCTTTATCTACAACACACACCATTGATTAGATCTCGACCACACAATTCCACGCATCTCTTTACAATCCGAAATGATGTACATATATTACCTTTCTGTGCATTATTTTTTGTCGCATCTTTCTTCAGATCTTCATTAGTGCTATTCGTGATAACCTACGAGAGAAATTGAGATGAATTAAAGCTGTATTGAGTGTGAATTAAGCGGTGTGATGTGATTCTGTACCTCAGTGTTGGTCTGTTTGACTGGTACTGGTGCTGCTGCGACTGCTACTGGTTTTTTTTCCACTGCAGTTTTCCCTCGAGCCTGAACAGCCGCCGCCATCTTAGATTTTTTGGGTTGAGGTTCATCCTCTTCTGACGCACTGTCTTCTTCATCCTCCTCTTCTTCCTCCTCCTCTTCACTTTCTTCTTCCTCCTCGTCATCTTCCTCTTCTTGGACTCTACCCTTCTTTATGTTTCCTTTCTTGCTGGGTGGAGTTTGTTTGCCAGCAGTCTTGGCGGACGATGGCTAGCATAAAATAGTTGCGATATTTTTAAGCACAATGTGAACACACAAGATATTTAAAGTTTGAGTTTATGTATGTGTTTTTGAGTCGACTTACTGTAGCAGTGCGGCTCTGCATGGCACCTCTGCGAGCTGGCGTTTTTGTGGGTGGAGTTGGGGGCGGGGCAACAGGTTTGGGGGCGGGTTTTGTTGCCTTCGCTGCAGGTGACTGCTTCGCTTTGGGTGTAGGTGCTGGTGGGGTCCGCGTGGGTCGTGAAGGAGGCGTTGGTTTAGGGGGAGGAGTTTTTGTAATCTGCGGTTGACTGACAGCTTTTCTGACCACTGCAGGGAGAGGTGGTGAACGTGGGCGGGGTGCTGCTCGCTGGGATGAGCGGGTCGGCTATAAGGGTTCAACAAAATAGAGAGAACAATAAATAGCTTGAAACCTATCAAAAACATATCCAGGTCAAATGAACCCTTTATCTTAAAAAAAAAAAATAATGCCTATTTTAAGGATCTTTATTTTATGACAGTTAAGCATATTCCCAGTTATATGGAAGCTTGTTTCCGCCACAGAATAAAAAAAGGTAATTGCAACTTTTTATCTCGCAATTCTGATTTTTTATCAGAATTGCGTGATATAAAGTTGCAATTGTGTTATAAAGTCAAAATTGTGAGATACAAACTCGCAATAACGAGAGAAAAAAGTCAGAATTGCGAGTTTAGATCTCACAATTCTGACTTTATAACTCGCAATTCTGACTTTATAACACAATTGCAACTTTATAACTCACAATTCTGAGAAATAAAGTCAGAATTGTGAGATAAAAAGTAGCAATTATCTTTTGAAAATGTTTTATTCTGTGGCAGAAACAAGCTTCCATACAGTTTATTTATATATATACTATAAATCATGGTAAAAAAAATCAGTAAGTACAATGAAAAATGTCCAGCTACATTTGGCCAGAAAATGTGCTTAACTGCGTTGCAGATGTAAAAAATAATTTGGGCTGAAATATAACTTTTTTGTGTGCGATTCATCCACAAACATCTAGATACACACATACTGTACCTGAGGCGTGCGCTCTTCTGTAGATTTTGTACTGACATCTAGAGGCAGCCGTTTTATATCTGCTGCTGATTTTATTGTTGTGGTTTTCTGAATTAGGAGAAATAAAGCATAAATTTAACCAAAACAGACACAGCAAAGCTCAGAAGAGAGCTGAGGTGACAGACAGACCTGCAGGGACTCCAGTTTCTCCTGCTGCTGACGGATTTTATCTGACAGGTCTTTCTGTTTGTCCTCTGTCGACTTGATGTCTTTTTTCAAAACGCCGACGGGCAAATTCTGCTTCTGCTCAGACGCATCACACCTAACAGAACAGAACAAACAAAACAAAACAATAAGAAAAACACAGTCTTAAATGGTTAGACATGCTTCTGGTGTCCAGTTTCCCAACCTGTCCTGGGTTCCGTCCGGGTTCATGAGACACACCCAGCTGTCTGGGTACCGTTTGTCCACAGCATCCATCTGAAACGGCAACGTCCGCCATTTCAAACACTTATCTACAGGAAGATGAAAACAATTAAGAAATTAGATTTTATGGGGGTATTCAAGTAAAGTTCCAAGAGGCCCAGGCTCTATATTTTCTTCCGAGTGGAGGTCCAGACAATGCTTTTTTGCAATAGTTACACATTTTCATCTGAGCATCAGTAGTACTTAGTAGAAGAAAAAAAAAAATCCTAAACTCAAAACCTACAAAAAAAAAGCCCTATCCTCAAATAGTCAAAGATGAGGATATTGGGCCCTCCGAGCCAAAGCAGAGAGTCTGAGAATTTACACAATAAAAGTAACTGTATTTGCTACATTCTTGTTTTCTGCAGTGTTTAGCAAAATAATTAATCTAATGTTAAAATAACCACGTCATTGCAGCTATTAAATGTGGTGCTTTATGTCTTTAGCTGGAGAGAAGCAGCGCGTCACTTGAGTCACTCAACGGTACAATGAGAACTGTGCATGTGTGTAGAGAGTGTGTCTGTAATAGATGTGAAAGGTGAGCAGGAGAAGAGATAACCGCTCTACACTTTATTTTATTTCCAGTTCTATTTGTGACCAGAGTTGAATGTCTATTTGTCTGCTTTTTCCTCACTCAATCCCCATGTACGCAGATGAGTGTGATGTTTTTATTAAATTATTTGATTAAACCCGGGGAAAATACGCCATCTCTCGTCTCTCGTGGATCTTTTCCTCCGACACCACATATTGTTTTTGTCTCTCTGGGAAACAACATCTCAACTTCGTGTTACACATGGAACATAAAGGGCTTGAATCAAGCACATTTGGCTCTATATATCAATATTAGAGGATATAGCAGCAAAAACATAATTACCATAAACTGATTTATGATTTATAATTACCGTAGCTGATAAACTGAGTAATAAGCTGATTACTATAAACTGTAGAAAACGGTAAAATTATGCTAATGTGTCCGGTTAAACCTAGCCAGCGGTCCGCTATCTGAGGATGCATGTTCTAGGGTGTTCTGGTTGTTTCTTAGGGCACTGCTATGTGAATGCTTGGGTATTTTAGGTGTTTTTTTACCTGCCCAAGTCATAATAACCTACCCACATGACTCTGGTCTCTAGATAAGGGTCAAGTTCCGCCTTCAATGAAGTCTAGAAATTTTGTTTAAGAGTCTAATTGCTTAGTATATAATAATTAATAAAAATACACCAGTAACAAGTGTCACAATTAGAGGCAACATTCACATCGCACAAAAGCTTAATACTTTAATAATCAAATCAGTAAATGCAAAATATGTTTTTAGGATATAAATGTGTTTCTGGCATGTTAAAGGAAGCTTGTGAAGTGCTGAGAGTGAGTTTATGTTCGTACCACACTGGATGGTGACCGGTATCTCCATGGCTCTCCGTCGGCGAAATCGAATTTCATTTGATGGGACGGCGTTCCAGTTGGCCGACAAATAGCCAAATTCATCCCAGAATTTCACTATACCCTTCTGAGCTGTTGAGGGAAACATTTAATTCATGTTAAATTTATACAAATAAAAAAAAAAATGCCTGCGCATGTTAGTTATCATCAAAAAGAAGACAAACACATAGACTGACCTATACCGATGTCCTTCCAGTACTGGGCGAGATATTCTCCCATGGCCCTCAGTAAGTGTCTGTATTCTTTAGCGTCTGCAAAGTCCTGCTTGTTGTGTGTTGGCTCGAGCACTAGATAGGGAACATCCACCACTCCTACAACACCTCCACAGGCCCTGATACACACACACACACACACACACAGCGGTCATTCACACTGTTAATGCTATTGTTACTAGAGATGCACCGATGTATTGGCCGTCGATTTTTGATAAAAATTTACAACCATCGGCATGTCGGCTATAGCATGAAAAAGGTCAATATAACAATTGCTGTCTGAGTTTTAATGTTAATCAATTAACAAAAGACAAATAAAGATAAAAAAAAAAAAGATATAATAATATTAATAATTCGCTCACTACTCTTGACTAAATAACTTTTGTAACTTATCATAAGGATTAATATGTATAGGGCCCTGTGAAACTCGAAGGTATTCACTGCAACCCGTCAAAATAAAAGTTTTACTTAAAGTAATTGTGACAGAAATATATTACTGTTGTACAGTAGAATTTAGCTACGTCTCAATGTGTTAATAATATATGTATTTAATTTATACAGTGAAAAATATGCAGTGTTATTTTACATTTGTTTACTTTATTTCTGTACCTAAAAAAACTATTAAACCTACTTAAAAGCACTGTTTATTTCATATGTATCTTTGCTCTGTTGTATTTATGTTGGCCTGCTGAACGTTAAATGGATCCAATCCATGTTTAGAAATTATTTGATGATGCAACGTAATGCATGTTTATTTTTTTTACTTTGCTGATTTAAAACATGATGAAAACACTTATCTATTTTAATGACAAAAGTTCAAATAAGAGAGCAAGTGACAAATATCGAAATCGGCCAATAATTGTTTGTTAAAATCGGTATCGGCCCCCAAAAAAATCCTATCGGTGCATCCCTAACTGTTACACATCAGCTTGTATAATGCATAATGTATAATATCTGTGTGTGATTTTCACTCACATTCCTCCCTCCAGCTGTGGTCCCGTCTTCTCGTACATCTTAATAAGACGGCTGCAGTTATAGACGAACATACCATCCTGGTCTCGCCTCTCGATGTTCACGCCAAATATAAAGTTCAGCTCCTTGGGTTCTTTCAAAGCTCTGAAATGACAAAACGCTGATTTGAAACTGTGTTTTGTGAGCGTTATACAAATAAATCTTGACAATTGTCAACAAGTGTGTTTTCAAGGATATGAGGCTATATTAGACTAAAGTCAAATGCGATAGCTATAAAACATCTTTAAGAGGTCATAGTGTATTTGTAGGAGTGGATGGGTGTGTGTTACTTTTGTTTGGATGCATGGATGGCTTGTTTTCTAGTAGCTTCGGCACGTAACGCCACAGCCGAATCCTGCGCCTTTCTGAGTGCGGCCTGAAATCATATGAAACAAATTTATTAAAAACCTGCATATACGACAAACTCATAAGTGCAATTTATGAGCGTCTAAATTCAAATTTGTTTAATAAATAGATCAAAATTGATAAATAGTCCAGAGTTCTGTTCTGGGTCTGTGTCTTACTCTGGCTTCTTTGGATAGGTCATCACCAAGCTTTAACTCCAGGGCACGAGCTTTACTCTCGGACTCCCGCGCCTTCTCCTCAGCTAGAGAGGAAGTGAAACATACGCACATGTCAAGTGCCATTTATTTATAGTGTTTTTCCTACATTTAAATTTTTTTGCCAGCTGCCAAAACTATTTTTTTAGTCCCGCCAAAGCCTTATTTGATCAGTTATTGTGATTTATGAGTGATGTTGATGACAGCTGCGCATGTTAACTGAGAGAGAGAACGAGCAAAGAGCCCCTCCTCCCCCTCTCTCTCCGTCTTCAAACTAAGCACCGTCTTTGCTCGCTCTCCAATTAATTAAAATCAGCAATGCAACGCTGTTTGCTACCAGTAAAAAGCGCAGAAGAAGAGATGATTGATTGGTATGTTTAACATCTCTCAACCAGTGTTTCAACTGTGGAAAGATATCGATAAAACAGCTTGAGAATAATGCACTATATTGCATGTGTAAATGTAAATGATTAAATTTAAAAAATGAATTGGAGTAGAGTAGTTGATTGACAGGCGATCTGACCAATCATAATCCGCCATCCACCGAATCCGCCATTTTTGTCCGACAAAGCAGCCAGGAGAGTTAGTAGATTAACGTTGGAGGATTTGAAGTGTACTGACGTCTTCCCGCAGTTAAAACAACATTTCTTATGTTCATTCATGTTTGTTTGATGCTATAAATGAACTAGAAGGAATAGATGATCGGTTCACGAGCAGCTTTAACTGAGGCTCTACAGCGATCTGTCAGACACATTAAAGAGCCACAAAACGGTATTTATTGTTTAAATTTCGTTTAAAAAAATTACCAAATTTGAAAGGTGAGACTTTGTTTCATATCAAGTATGATATGAACCCCATTGAAAACCTCTGGAATGTGATCAAGAGGAAGATGGACGGTCACAAGCCATCAAACAAAGCCGAGCTGCTTGAATCTTTGCACCAGGAGTGGCATAAAGTCACCCAACATTAGTATTGTGTTGTTTAAAAATTAATATGAAATTATTTTCTTTCCATTATTCGAGGTCTGACAACACTGCATCTTTTGTGTTATTTTGACCAGTTGTCGTTTTCTGCAAATAAATGCTCTAAATGACAATATATTTATTTGGAATTTGGGAGAAATGTTGTCAGGAGTTTATAGAATCAAGCAAAATTGTTAATTTTACCCAAACACATCCCTATAAATAGTAAAACCAGAGAAACTGATAATTTTGCAGTGGTCTCTTAATTTTTTCCAGAGCTGTATATGTATGTATATGTGTGTGTGTGTGTGTGTGTGTATATATATATATATATATATATATAGTTTTCTGGCGCGTAATTTTAAACACCTTCTACCTTATTTTGTTTATTCTCAGGTTAGGTATATATATATATATATATATACACACACATACACATAAAAAACACCTCCTAACCACCGCCGGTGGTTGGTCCATTACCACCGTCCCAGCCCTATATATACACACACTACATAAATCATTATACAAGAAAAGACAAAAGAAGAAGACCTGGGACAGAGACATAAGTGATTTGATTGTACAGCACAATGTCTAATTTCACTAAGAATCTAGTCTAAAACCCATTTACATTTCCTCATCTGTTCGAATCTTTAATCAAAGGAAGTGTGAGATGAGATGATGCCTTTACAAACATGCCCATTTCCTGTGTGCTTTTAAAGCAAGCATCTACATATGTCAACACTCATCGTTCAGTATTTGTGGAGCATAAAAGCAGAAACGGTCAGATAGAGGAAATGCTATCATAACCCACAAAGCCGAAAGTCAACTTCCCTTAACACCCACCAGCGATGCTAGTCCAGTTTGAGCCGTTTGTGTAGGCTAGGGCTAAACTCACCGAGTTTCGAGAGGTGATCTGCCTTCTTGACCTCCTGCTCCGCACGGGTTTTAAAGCGCGTCGACGTGTATTTGTACATCCTGGAAGTCAAAAGGACAGGCTGTTCTGTATTTGGGATTGTTTTTGCCAACACTTTTTCAGTACTTTTTCACAACATGAAGAGGTTTGATATGTGTGAAGCTGGTATTTTTTCATGTTTACCTAGGGTTATACAAGCAACAGGACAATCGCTTGGTTCGGACTTTGTGACCCTGAATGAAGATCCTCATCCTGGGGTCGATGTACAGGACAGCAGCATACGCACGGAAGGACCTCCTCTCTGGCTTTCTGTTTATGACAACAAATGTACATTCAGCATAAACATCCAACATTACATTAACATGTTAAAAACCCACACTGTATGCCAGCTCAAGAGAAACAGAGTAGTGCAGGTGTGACGTCACTTTGTAGGCCAATCGGCGGTTAGCATCACGCTGGTTCCCTCGAGAAAAACCCAATAGGATTTAGCCATAGGCTTTTGGATTATCGCTAAAAACATGCGCTGTGATCAACAAAAGCTTATGATACTTGCACGTTTTGTCCATCAAGATAATTATCACAGATGAACACAACTTTTATGAATTTTGAAGCTTAAATGCAGTCGCCTGAGGTCAAAAGCTAAAGGTAGGCTATTAACGAACTACATCACGGTCCCACGACTTCAACGTCACACTAAGCCTCCGACAACTCTTTCAGTTTTTATCTAAAAACATTTTCCATGAACGTTTGAGTTGAAATAGTTTATAAGAGCACAATTATAAGCATAACAATGCTGTAAAAGCGGACTGAGTTTACTTGTTCGGTGTTTAATCTCCTCGACAGCCTCTGTAGTCTCATTTAGCCACTTGTTAGCAACCTAGCGCCTTTTTCAAGACACGTAACAGCTTCAAAAAAATCATGTAGTTTATGTCGTAGAATAAAACGTGAAAGTGTCTTGAGCTTGTGTTCATCACAAACCTTATTTCAGCCATTTAACCAAAATCCCATTCTAAAAACCCATTGACTTGCTAAAATGCAACTCGCTTCTGCGTTTTGGCCTACAAAGTGATGTCATGCCTACACCACTCTATATCAGTCAGTTTATGACAAATCCTGCTCCCGGAGGGCCAACTTTCTGTAGAGTTTAGCTCACACCTGTCTGGAAGTTTCTAGAAATCCTGAAGATCTTGACTAGCTGGTTTAAGTGTGCTTCGAGTTAGTGCTGCTTGATTATGGCAAAAATCACAATTATTTAACATTATTATTGGTGGGTGATGATATGATCAAAGTCTTATTTCAAAATACGAGTCTTTTAAAATATCAGTGAAATTTCACTATTATCGAAATTAATAATAGGTTAACTAATGTAAGAAAAAGGTCCTCAAAGCAATTACATATGACAAGTAAACAGTTAGCAATACAATAAGAACAAAGAAACGAATTACAAACAAAACGGACAAATAAGTAGAGCAGAATGAAAATATGAATTAAATAAAAGGAAGTGTTTTAAGTTTTCAGGAAGATGTACTAACAGTGGTATTCAGATAAGTAATAGCCTACAAAAGAAAATCGAATAATCAAATGTAAAATAACACTGCTGCATACATTAAATATAAATTAATCCTTATTAAATCTACTTAAGTTATTCAGGCAAGATCAGTGAGTGATTTCCCTTCGTCATTTGTTGTTTGATTATCATTAAAGACATATTGTGGCTGCTAAAGATTTGCCAATTTCAGCAATCCTATAAGATCATTACAAATTACACTGTACGACATGGATCTAATAAACTTGGGTACCACATGTACAGTATGTAGACTGTATGAGTACCCAAGTTTATTACATCCATGTCGTACAGTCTAATTGAATCTCCGAATTGAATCTGTAATTGAATCTCCGTAGCCTATTGAACCTTAGGCTACAACACAAGTTAGTACAGAAGAATAAAGCGGCATCAGCATTCGCTAGTGGTGAACAAATAGAGCAAGATGAATCGCAATTTGGCAATTGTGGTTTTTATGTACACTGGAAAAAAGAGGAGGAAGAGAAAGAGGAGAATATGGACGTGGTCATGGCTAGGGAAGAGAGGACGATCTCGCAAATGGCAAAAGTAGTTTTAAGTTTTAGCGCCATGTCGCGTTGATCAATACGCCATTTCATGTTGCATTTCTATTGGCTAGTCAGTAGACGTAGGTCGTAGCAGCAAACACACTGTGAGATGATCATGATAAATTTATGACAGTGTCAGAAAATAATCGCAGGCTATCTTTGGTCGAGAGAGTGTGACAACGGCCAGCTTTGAACCTCTCTCACTGAACGACGGAGGACCACCGTTTAGGAGCCACGACTAAAGAAATCGCCACGATTGGTCATCTCTAATCTGGGACAGCCCAAAATCATACATTGTGTACCGGGAATAAGTCTGCTGTCACTTAAAGAGCAAATGGACGGATCCAATAAACTGTTCTTTCAAACACGTCCCGCAGTTTAGCAACAGTAGACTGCATTTTACAACACTCACTTATTTGGCTGATTTGGATGTTAAAGTCCCTCTGTAGTCAATAAGTTTATCCCTTAAAACTCATCTTTCATCACCAAAATGACATTTTTCAACGTTTTTTTCCTTGATGCCTTAAAATAGCTTGAATGTAACTCTACGCCCTTGCCTCATTTAGTATACGCGGTTCTATGAATATGCAAATTAGCCCCGCCTCCACTCACTGAGATCCACACGGTGATCTGATTGGTTACAAGGTAGTTTATGACATCAGAAACACCAGCGATTTCAAACCGTGTTTTTGAGACTGTCTTTGGTTCACTGCAGTTTTAAGGAGAAAATACTCAGCAATGGTGTCGACTTATGAATTTGCACATGGTTTGTCTTGAAGCATATTAAAAACACCATATAGACATATAAACAACATTAAAAACTTGATTTTAACCAAAGGGGGACTTTAAGTTTGGACTTTTAGGGAGGAAATAAAAGCACACCGCTGTGAAGGAAGGTGCGCTGGACGGCATATGCAGCAACGCCACAATGATCGTTTAATATGTTTCCATATCCAAAATCGAAAATCATTTATGATTAATCGCACAGCCCTACTTAAGAGTTGTTGCTAAGATCTGTAGAAATTGGACAGGATTAGAAAACCCTGGTTATGAAAATTAGCGAATGCACTCACACTCCCTCTACGGGCGTCCCGGCCATCATAATGTCCTGGTGGTCCGTCTCCACATCCAGCTCCGGCTCTCGGTTATCCATCAACTTCAAATTATAAACTACAACCAGCGTACCTACGAACACACAATACTCAGATTTAACGGCCTCACCAGACACAATCTGATTAACCGGCCTTCATTTCAGACAAAGTGCTGTAAAAACCAACCGCTGGGTCCTTCGATCTTCTTGAACTGCCGAAATAGCTGCTCTTCGTTCTTAAAAGGAGAATACTTAAAGATGAGTTCAGTCTCAGTAGCGTACTTCTCAGTGTCTTGAGTCAGAGGCTGCTGGGTCTTCACGTCCCAACTGGGTAATGGGACAATCACCTACGAGAACAGGCCAAAAGCATTTAGAGCGAAAAGCTCTTCGCTTAGACTGAGCGTTTGTGTATCCATCAGCTTCTTACCTCATCCAGACCCTCTTCTTCATGAAACGTACGCGACAAAAACAAACACGTTAATTTGTCGTCTTTTTTGGTGAAAAGAATGAAGTCCTTCCCTATACGCATGGAACCCCTAAAAGAGACCAGGAGGACGTACATAAAAAAAACATAAATAACGAGATAATGGCAGTTCATCGGCTTCCAAGAAAAGCGTAACGATACTTACGACTTTAATCCGTTTCCATACTGGCCGATGTGAGTAGACTCTGGGAAACGTTTGCTCGATTTGCCGAACTGGATGACATGAGTGGCTTCACCTATTCAAAACAGTTCTGTTGTCATCACTGTTGTGTATGAGATCTCGAGTGAAAATGCATGCATTTTGTGGTATGAAGGGTTTGGTTTTCTTTGCTTTACTCACTGGGGTCCATTCCAGTGCCATCGTCAAGAAAACACAGCATAAACCCGCCTCTCAGATCTGGTCTCTTCTCTGATTGGTGGTAACAAATGAATATTAACAATCTATTTTGTTATACTACAGATTTTAGCCAATGTTGACATTTATTTCTACAACTTAGTTAAAACCACTGTATCTAACCTGTGTAGATGTCTATCCGTGTGGCATTGGCGTCTCTGTAGAAAAGAAATGGAGTGGATGTTCACTTCAACAGTGCAAATCTTTTTGATGATAGAAGCTCTTTTTACAGCTAGTATTAAGATGCCAGTAAGTTTTGGTTGATAAGATCACAAGTAGACGAGGGAGACACACTCAAGTTTACACCTGGTGTTTTAATCAGTCTCTTTTGTCCACTTTCAATCACTTCTGTCCTGATTTCTTCAAGGGGAGGGTCTGTGAGCGGGTAAATGTATGGTTTTTTTCCGATCTTTCGATCTAATGGATGAAATAAGCTCGTGCAATTTACATATGAACACGACTGGAAACAACGGAAACACACACGGAGAGCATCAGCTTTAGTTTCTGCTCTGACAGACACAAGACCAGCCGAACGCTGTGAGTGTGTGTTAGAAATCAGGAATGGTGAGAGAACATTGCGCTTGGTATGTTTTTCATCTTCAAACCAAACTTGGGTCTCCAGCCGATAAAGTTGAAATTCCGTCTGGCTCGATCTCTTCTCATAATGTCACTCATTAGATCAGTAGACGGAGAGAAGACGGTCTTCTGTGGCTGTTTGAACACATTCGTCCACATGAGTGTTTACACTACGAAAGCAATCCGGTCGAATGCGTTTTCAACTCCCTCTGGAAGTGGTGGAAAGTGGACAAGCTCAAAACGTTAACAACTGTATTTAGTGTCATCCACTTGTGATCCGATCGACCAAAACTCATCTTAATACCAGGTGAAAACAGCGCCTTAGTGTCAGAAATATTTATTTTTAAAAACTAAATTGTGTTTGTACCTTGAGTTGTCCACTAGTTCAGCCAAAGCTCCAAAAAGAAACTCATGGGTTGTCCTGTTGGCAATAATAGAATCGATAAACACAAAAGAAATTACCTTTTTCATGGCCACTGTTACTTTTGTCCTTTATGGCGATAAATACCCAAGTATTTGTCAAAATATAATTCATACATTATTAGAACATTGTTATACATGTCTAAACAGAGCAACATCCCCATTCAAATTGTTCTTTGGCCTCCAGTTCACAAAAACATACATCGTTTGCAATCCCATTAATAATGGGCGCATTACTTTGCTCATCAATGCTACAGTAACTTCCACTGAAACAATAAATAATTTCTGGGTGTGTTGTCATTGCAAACTGCTTTACGGAGGGTAGAAGCAGGATCCTACTGACTGTTCACGGACCATGCAATGCATGTCGGCACTCAAAAATGACCGCTTTTGAGAATCACAAGTTCCAATCTGATTGGCTGAGTCAGGGCGCACAAGCTTTTAGCAGTCCGATGGAGAACAAGGTTTCACGTCATCTTTTGTTTTGTTGCTTGCAAGAAAATCTGTACCGCCAACTCAAATTGATACTTACGAGTTTGTGTGCAGATATTCAAAGGTGAGCTGAGCTCGGTTTAGCGAGCTATAATTTGTGTAGGCCATCGTCTCAAAATAAAACAAATTAAAAAAGAAAACTAGCTGATTGTATTCACGTCTCGTCTCTACATTCTTCCCATTTCATGAGAATCATGTGTGATTGTTCAACACCTAGAAAACAAACAAAAACAAGCATTGTCAGTACAAACTAGCCATCCAACGCAAAATTGTGATGTATGACCTGTTTACAAACTCATTGGAAAAGACTGTTCAAAAAGGAATATTAACACTGTTTAATGGGATCTATGGGATTTAAACTTTTTTTAAATGGTGACAACAATGGGTGATATGTTTCAAACAGTAATGTGCTTCGTTACTGTTATGTTGCATCCAGTGATATAATTTCTTTGGAAATTAATAATATTAAATTGCACTTTTAGTTCGATTTCAACTGTAAAAGTCTTGACTATGGGATGACAATATATTTGCAATGCATTCCTATGGGATTCAAGTGCGTTGCATTGTGGGATTCCACGCAGTGTTATGTTGTATACTGCATTCTGGCAAATGTAGTTGCATACTTTTGCATATTTTTGCAGTATGTGGTATGCATACTGTGCAAAGTAGTATGTTTTTGCGAGAATAACCTAAAATTTGAGAGAAGTATTAGTACTTGTTGAAAACATACAAAACTATAGGCTAGCATTTGCCATTCTGTGTGCTTTTTCCATCTAGTCATATTAAAGGTTTAGTCATACACTTTTTTTTGCCAATTATACGAACAGCAAATGATGTACCAAACCAAAATGATACCCTTTCCTTTAGCATCCATGATGCATTTTTTGAACCTTTACAGACTTTTGCTTTAAAATGATTTAAAATGCATATTTCCCCCCCTCCTGGGCTAAATAATGACCCAGACAGGTGAGCTCATGAGTGGGGTTTTTACTGTCTGTCCTTGAACTGATTAAATTCACACAGAAACACACGCGAGGCCATCACATGCTGCCAAGGCCCTTGAGATCCATGCAACAGCAGAGACTCAACTGCTAACACTTTCATTCGCCAAACACTCAAATCAGCATCTAAATCAATCAAATTTAACTCCTGGCTCACACAATAAAGCATGCACAGACGAACTGGTCAAATAACTGCGGCCTGGCCAGAAACAACCGTCTTCATTTACAAAAACCAACAGCCTTTGTACAGTAACACAAGCAGTAAATGTGATTTCAATAATGCAAACCATTTAACCACTCTTCTACCTCCGTTTCTTTTTATCCAACGATTTCTGCCTGCTGCATGAGGAAAACTACGAAACAAAACGTGTTTATTCCTTTTTCGTTCATAGAAAGTAGATGCAAGGCCTCGAATCGCTCCAGCAAGCGCTTTCCCTCGAACAACACACACGAGCACGGAGACAGCTTGCCCCGCCCTCCTCGCGACGCTCAGCCAATCACACTCCTCGCTGGCTCATTAGTCGCGTCTGATTAGTCGAAGTCGCCGTCATTCAACGTAAAGCAGGAAGTAACTTTGCTGGTCCATGAAGGAATGTGGTATGGAAAAACGCGGGGAGGGAAATCATGCTAAAGCACAACACGACTAATCGATAAGCTGGTCTTCTGCGATTGGTTTTAAAATCATATAAAAGGTAATCACGATAAGACAACTTTTATGTGATATTAAAATACAGGTTAGCATGAATTCAGTCGCGTTTGGTTAGATACGTTGGTTTTACTAATGCATATATTTTTCTGTTTAAAGGTGTAAAACGTGTAGGCTTTGTAGACAATCGTGTCTGGTAAAAAGGGGATGCTGATGATGAAAGTTGTATGTAATGGACGAAGGAGACAAAATGTCTGCCGTGTTTTCTGAACATAAAACAAGCTGTTTGATCACTTCAAACATATAGTGATTTCAAAGCGCCGTATGCATTGCTTTTTAATGTGTTTTACCCATAAATGGGTAAGAAATCACACCTGGCTGTCTATGACAGTGCTTGTCTCTGTAAACCGCAACAACAAAAAAATGTGCGACGCGCACTTTTTAGCCAATAAGAAAACGCGTTCTTCCTTTTGCATTATGGGCGTGCTTTGGAGAATAGGTCGTGTTTGTATTTTTGATATCAATATCAAATATATGCACTATTATTATTTTTGCCTTTACAAAATAAAATGGTTAACTACAACCTTTTAATATTACATTTAAAGGCACAGTTTAATTTGCAACATTTAATATGCCTATGATTAATCTTATATGTCTGGTTTCACAGATTTATTATTATAGTATAGTCCCATATTAAAATGCATGTTTGTGCTGTTTTAACTGAAAACAACTTGCACTTACATCTTCTAAAATATGCAAGTGCCATTGTTTTGTCTTAAGATGCACACCAGTAATGTTTTTTTGTTTTTTTAATCTCTAAAGCGCGTTTATAAAAGTTATTTAATCCTGGTTTAATCTAAGCCCCGTCTGTGGAACCAGGCCGTAATATCACATTTAGCTAAATTGTGATATAACTCCAGATGTTGTTTTACTGTCATGCATTGCATTCTTTTGTGAATTAGTGTTCACTTCAAGATCTTTTCACCAGTTTCTAGCTAATGAGTGGTTTTTGTGAAGTGTTGTCCACAACCGGTAAGTGCGTTTTGCGTGCAGTTTTTTTGTATCTGAATTAAAAGTGAATGCACCACCACTGAATAATGTTCAGACATCATTACATAAGCAGAAAGAACATATTTTAATACATTTTGTTTTTAGAAAAATTAACAAATGATGTGTATTTAATGCATTTAAATAAAATTAATATAATGTGACGTCAAAAGAAAGCTTCCAATCATCTAACTTCCTCTTGGAGTATAGTAGTTATGTTATAATCATACGTCTCAGGTTATGTTCTTTGGATTGTGATTGTTAACAGTTGTATAATCATAACATAGTGTTGCAATGAAACATGAAATAAAGTCACGTCAAGTGTAGACCAGATCTGTTCTGAAAGCAACCTGCACAACTGGTTGCAATTTTTTTAGTTGCACAAGACCAACATGTTGGCAATGGAAAATTGTTGAATACCCAAACACTAATTTCTTTCTGCAGCAAGTGTCTTCATGCCTTCTGACAGCCAGTTCAGGCTCAAATGTGGATGTTCTGCAGATGTTTCTCATGGGCTCAGCAGTGATCCCTATGAATAATTTAAAATTGAAACACTTTACAAACAAACTGTATAACGCATGTTAATTCATGCAATAAAAATCATGAAAAAAATGCAAATCAGAGAGAGTTTAATACTAAAGATTACTAAGAGAGCTCTACATCAGGTACTACCTTTTGAAGATCGTTCCCCTGGTAAGAACGTGATGATGAACGTGAAGAGAAACTTCCACAGAGACTCATGAGGATGCAGACAACCAGCAGTGCAACACTGACCAGCAACAGGTGATACCGGCACAAGGCTTTTTCATCCTAGTCAAACAATAAAGAAGTGGAGAGGTTAGCTAGATGCTGCTTATATGATGGTACACACTGATGCAGTTATTGAACTGAAACTGAAATAACATTGAACTAAATTAAGCTGAATAATGACACTATTGTCTTCTGTAGAGCTGCATTACAGTTGAAACAGAATTTGTTTAACGTTATAAAAGTTATAAAGATTCCAAATGGGTTTTTGGGTTGCACTTTATTTTACAGTACCTGTATGTACTTACCTAAGAAAAGTACTGGGTAATATAAGGTAACTACAGGGGTTAAGGGTATGTTCAGGGTGAGTAACTAGTTATTACCTAGTTATTGTAATAACTATAATAAGTACATGGGGAGAAAAGGACTCAAATAAAGTGCTACCAGATTTATTTTTTGCAGCAATTCCAAAGAAAAACAATTTTTTGTTTCCCCAAAGAACCATTCAGTGGACATTTTTAAAAGAATCGCCATCTTTTGTTAGTGTGAATAACATTTGAGTAATCTAAGGAACCTTTTTAAACTAAAAGAACCTTTTATGGAATGGAAAAAGATTCTATGGATGTTAAAGGTTCTTCATGGAACTTGTTCTTCATGTTCATTCAACCAATGAAGAAGCTTTATTTTTTAGAGAGTGTTGTATAAAGTATTATATAAAAGTGACTTGACTTGATATGGAATCTTCACACGTCCAACAGAAAGAATCCCCTGCCAATTATACATTCATTAATTCAATATTTGGCTGATTCTGTCTGAACGACTGCATTGTGTTTTCTACCTCAGTGAGCAGGACCGTCAGGTGTGGATCTGATTTGAACTCCAGACCAAAGCAGTGTGGGGAATTGTGCTTGTTTGATTCGACAGCAACCGTCCTGACAGGTGAAGCGCTCTTATCCACGTTCTCCGCAGCTGGGCATTCTGGAGGTGACCTGAAAGATCAGTAAATCAGCTTGCAGGATGTTTATTCACAACCAAAAATGGGCTGTGTGTATGTATAAGCTTCTCACGGGGTGTGAGGGAGAACGTGGGTCAGGGCGGTGAAATGAAGACAGCTCAGTGGTCGACTGGTCTGCGTCCCGGCAGGAGTTTGATTGTTGGGAACATCAGTGTGGATGTACAGAGAAATGTTCACGGATGCTTTCGCTGCGGCCCCTGTAGACATTAGGAGAAAGCAATATTAAAACAACTGTTATGCAATACATTTCTATATCTCCTCTCCATTAAATATGTCTTAATATATTATATTACAAAATATTACAGTCACAACATTTAAAGAACAAATCATATGGAAGTCTAACGCTGCCTTCACATGCTATCGGAATTATCGTAAATACGAGTTTCCTAGTATAAATTTGGACGTGTCATGAACGCCCTCTGTATTTACCACTGGTAAGCTCAGGGATCATTTTGATACCCAAGTTCCCGAGTTGGGTGGGTCATAAACATTAAATAGGCAAGAATAAACCTGGTGTCGTCCATGATTCCTGTTCTCTCCGACAACAAAGCGCTTGAATGCGACGAGCTTGTAATCAGAAGTGTACATATATATATATATATATTATACAGTACAGGCCAAAAGTTTGGACACATTACTATTTTTTATGTTTTTGAAAGAAGTTTCTTCTGCTCATCAAGCCAGCATTTATTTGATCAAAAATATGGGAAAAAAAATGTAATATTGTGATATATCATTACAATTTAAAAGAATTGGTTTTCAATTTATTATACTTTAAATTATAATTTATTTCTGTGATGCAAATCTGAATTTTCAGGATCATTACTCTAGTCTATCACATGATCCTTTAGAAATCATTCTAATATGATGATTCATTATCAAAGTTGGAAACAGTTCTGCTGCTTAGAAATCTTTTGTAACAGCAATATCCACTACTGGTCAGTAATTTGGGGTCAGTAATTTTTTTTATTTTTTTTTGAAATAAATCAATACTTTTATTCAGCAAGGATGTGTTACATTGATAAAAAGTGATAGTAAAGAAGATTTATATTATTAGAAAATATTTTTTTATTTTGAATAAATGCAGTTATTTTTAACCTTTTATTCATCAAATATATTAGGCAGCAGAACTGTGTCCAACACTCATAATAAATCAGAATATTAGAATGATTTCTAAAGGATCATGTGATAGAATGGAGTAATGATGCTGAAAATTCAGCTTTGCATCACAGAAATAAATGATAATTTAAAGTATAATAAATTGAAAACCAATTATTTTAAATTGTAATAATATATCACAATATTACATTTTTTTTCCATATTTTTTATCAAATAAATGCAGGCTTGATGAGCAGAAGAAACTTCTTTCAAAAACATTAAAAATAGTAATATAGTAATATATATATATATTAGTGCTGTCAAATCAATTAAATCGCTAAATGCATTTTTTGTTTATATATATGTATATATATATATATATATATATATACACACGCACATATTTTCAAACTTTTATGATAAATGCGATTAATCGCAATTAATCAATTTGACAGCACTAATATATATATATATATATATATATATATATATATATATATATAAAATAAAAATGCCAATAGATCACATAACAAAATGATTAAAATTTGCACTAAAATAAAAATTTAAAATAAATGATAAAAAAATAGACATATAAAACCTGTAATATTATGTAAATAATACAAAAATCTCATACACACAAACCTTTGATGCCCAGCTGGCTGCCCAGCATTGTGGCACTAATGACAGTGTCGTCTGGGACGTCCCCTATAAACACCAGCGGCACCAGTAAGGAAACATGAGACGTGCTCATGGAAATATTTGTCGTATCTGCATGTTCCACCATTCGGGGAGAGTCTTCCTCCAGCGGTGCATCCGTGTCGTTCACATGTGTGCAGAACTGAAAACCAGCAATAGAACCCAGAACCCCGTTCCAGTCCTGGAAAACAAGCGTATGGTATGAGTTAGCCAGTAAAGAAGAACCCAAACATTACAGCAGTGATCGTCATACTCACTACGCTAATGTCAGGGTTCTTGATGTCGTGATTCTGAGAGTAAAGTCCAGTGCAGACGAAAGTTATGGAGATGATCAGCAGACCGAGGAAGAACACGACCACAGGAGGGTGTCGAGAGACCTGATCTCTCAGGTTAGACACGGGCCTCCACTGACCCATAATGCACCAGGAGCGAAGACACCACCTGTGAGGTTTAAACCATGTAAAATATTGAATGCCTGTATTCAGAATGGATATTGAACTATATAACTATTTCCTTAAAAAAAAAAAAAAAAAATTGGTATAATTTCATTTTACAGAGCCTCTGGTTTTTAAAAAGCAGTAAGTATACACAAAATATAAAATATTATAAGTATAAAATAGAAACATTAGATGAAAACTAAATGAAAATTAGAAATGCTGCTTTGACAATTGACTGAAATTACTAACGGGAAATAAATAAAAACTAAAACTGAAATAGAAATAAATTAAACTTAAATAGGCCTTATATATATATATATATATATATATATATATATATAAACGCATGTCAAAATATTCATTGTAATTACTTCCAGCTTATTTATAACCACTGTTGGGTAAGTTACTCTAAAAAAATAATAATTAATTACTAGCTACTAGTATCAACAGTGTAATTAGATTACTGTACTAATTACACTTCCAGTAATTAGTATTGTATTGGTAATTATAAAAAGTATTGGATTACTTATTAATAATATCAACCTCAACAAGTTGAACAATACAAGGATGGACGTGAAACTGCTCTTTTAATTATTTCAAAGAAACAATATTCAATTGCATATATTATTCTTGATAAGTGCCACATTAAAAACGTACGTTTTAACATTACATTTTGATGTTGAATCCACTATTGTTTTATATAAAATTGTTGTAGTCTATGTAGTATTCAATGCAATTACATCAAGTAACTGTAATTAAATTACAGAAAAAATGAGTAATACCTTAATTTACTTTTTCAAGGGACAAGTAATTAAATAAATAACAGTAATTAGATTAGCAATTCATTACACCAACACTGTTTGCAACCCTGTAAATGTAAGGTTCTGTGTGCTCTAGTTGTATACTAAACATTGTAGCATACGTAGTATGCATCTATAACGTTAATCAAATACTTAAATGGGTTCTTCATGTTTGTACATTGAAAAATGCTCATACCGTACTTACCGCGGCAAACATAAACACATAATCATCTAATAGTATGTTATTGATAACATAGTTCACTTCTAAACTGCATAAACTAGGCTATAAACACTATATTTGACACATGAACTAAATTGTATAATCATCATTTGATCATATTATAAAGTTTACCGACCACTTACCTTTAATTAGGTTCATTTAATTAGCGCGTAGGGACGTTGAACGTTGACCAGGTTGAAATGTAGTAATGTAAATATTGATTGATAGCAACGCAAGCAACTTCCTCACAGGTGGGTTTCCTTCAAGACAGCTTTAATTCCAAATTAAAAGTCCGGTGGCGAAGAAGCAGAAATTCCAACTCTTACATGTTAGATTTGATCTAAATAAAGATAACACTGTGTTTTGTGTTACATAGTTTAAATAATTTAGTTCAAAGCAATTAAAATAGTATTAAACGCATTATGTGTTTGTTATGTAATATAATCAATATGTGAAAAGAAAAAACAGCAGTCAGCATTAATACAATCTAAATGAATTACATTTAAATCGGGCGTTTAAATTAAATGTTAGTTTTTTTCTGAGTTTCTTCTGTCATTCATTTGATGAGGTATAGATATTTTTCGCTCGGACCTTTTTGTCTGATATAGAGATCTTTTATTATGTAATCCAGCAGCGGAAGTGCTGTCCGTCGTTTCCTCCCGCATCCAGCCTGCGCATTCTTGCTGTTTGAATGACACAAGTTAATAATCAAATTCATTTTTTACATACTTAGATTGGATAAAAGCAGTTGAAAGGTGAGATTTTTATGCTTCCAGATTTATCGGTGAATCTAATTTAAACACAACATGATACATTTCGAGCGTTTAAATTGATCTGCTGCTGTGCTGTTACTTCATCAAGATGCTAACCTGATAGCATAGTTTATTGAACTAGCTATCAATATATGATATCATTTTCTAAACTAATACATAATAAAGAAACATACGATACATATAACGTAGTATGTGATATTTAAAATACATTTGACGTCTTACTCAAAGCAGATGAGTTATTTTAGTATTATTTATATACATTTATAATATTTAATTTATTAGTTAAAGTCTTACTAATTTTGCTACGTGCTTTTTTCATTTTTAATTTTAGTTTTTTAATGGTTCTATTTTTTATTGCAGTTTTAGTTTAATGCTTATGTTTATTTTTATTTCAGTTACTAAAAACTATTTAATAGTTTTAGCTTACAATAAAAACACTGAAGTAGATTAAATATAAAAAAAACAATCACGTAATTTCCCCTTCATAATCTTTTAAAATGTCCTCGGCTTTATTATGAAATATTGTAGTAGTAATACATGAAAGCATATTTTATTCCAGGAGATTGTAGTTTATGTTTGGAGGCATTTTGACAACTGACACAAATTAATATTTTATTTTTAAATCTTTGATTTATGCTCATTCTGATCTCTTTCATTTTTCAGTCATGTCCTCAGACGCTGTGAAGAAGAGAAAGCCGAAGGTCATCCGCAGTGAAGGAGGAACTCCAGAAGCCAAGCGCGGTCGAGGAGAGAGTGATCAGGTGAGCGGCTGTGAAATGCGTTGGAGATGATTTCAGCAGAGCAGTCCACTAACCCTCTACTCATTCTTTTTCTCTAATAACTCTCATGTGCAGCTGAGTGCAGTCAGTTCACATGTCAAGTTCAGGAAGGTCAGGTTGAGGCAGGTGAAGGTACAATCCAGCATGTTCCACTCATTTAGGCTTCAGATGTGTTTCTTCTTTCATGAGTTATGTTCAGATGAGCTCCAGTGAGCAGATCTGTTGATGTGAGACTCATGTGGCGTGTGTATGTAGGTCAAGATTCCCGCCGGACCTCATCTTATCGGACAGAGGAAGCTGTTTACAGCAAAGAATCAGGTTCCTATGAGATCTGTCTCTCTCTCTCTCGCCCTCCTTCTTTCTATCTGACAGATGCAGGGTCCAAAATTAACACTTATTGAGCACCAAATGTCAATGAATATTGTAATTTGGGCGTTTTATTTTACAAATGGCGAAGAATAAAGTAGGAGATAAAAATGATATTCTGTATGAATAACAAACAATATTAATGTTATAAATAAACTGACAGTATATTTCTGAGGAACGTAATCTTGATATATATAGCAATTATATAGATTAATAGAAATATTTAATATAACAAAAGAAGTATATGTTTATATATATATATATATATATATATATATATATATATATACATACATACGTGCATACATACATATATATACACATGCATATATACACACATATACATATATATATACATATACACACATATATATATGTATGTGTATATGTATGTATGTGTGTGTATATATATAATAAAAGCATTACCTCTAATATTAATTTTAATTATTATTATACATTAAAAATAGTTCATTGTAAACAATAATTTGTGTTTTGTTTTATTCTGTTATTTGTTTTTATTTTTATTTTGTGCAGCACTTTGGTCGACTCTGTCGTTATTAAATGTGCTATATAAATCAATAAAACTAAACTAACAATCAATTATGAAGTCTAGCCTCATTATAACAAAAATACTGAGTCTAACAATACATTTTTTATTATTATTAGCAATGATACTATTATTATACACATTTTTAAATGTATAAAGTTAGGTATAATAATAATAATGTTTCGATTTAAAAAAAATATTAAACATTAAAATATTCAGTTACGGTGCTCTATCAAGAATCAAATATTTCAGAGAGCTGTAATAATTACAGCCAATGAAACTTTCTTAGTTCTCCCGCCATCAGCATGTGATTTTGGATCCTGCTCAGCTGTCGACACCTTTTCTGTTGCACTTTCGGGTGAGGAGGCTCATATCTCACGGTTTTGTAGTTGTATTGCTGGTTCACAGATCATGTTCAGCTGGTAGGCAGGGCTGTGTGTGTGTGTGTGTGTGTGTGTTCTCTGGTCACTCTGAGTGTGTGTGTGTGTCCCTCAGGAGGTCCGTGTGTATAATGAGGAGGTGGAGCTTGAGGGCAGAGACCCGCAGCAGGACTACATGCTGTATAAGGACACGTGTGCCGCTCTGGCCAAACTCATGGCGGAAATCCAGGAGCTGAAAGCCGGCGGCGTGAAAGACGGAGTGAGTTTCACAGTTGCCGTGCGTCTAAAATCGGACAATGGAATTAAATGGAACTGACCTTTTGCTTTATGCGTCCTATAGAGTGCAGAGATCGAGGAGAGACGCAGACAGAGCAGCGTTCATTTCATTACCCTGAAGAAACTCAACCGCCTGGCACACATGCGACTGAAGAAAGGCCGAGACCAGACACATGAGGTGAACGCAGTCAACGCTAACAACACTGATCTGATTTAGCATATGCTCACTCACAGGCTTGCTTTGTTCTAGTTTCAGTCCAGTTTTTTGATAAACGATTGTTTCAGCCAACAGTATTTCTCTCTGTCCGCAGGCGAAGCAGCGAGTGGATGTTCTTCACCTGCAGCTGCAGAATCTGCTCTATGAGGTCATGCACCTGCAGAAAGAGATCGGAAAATGTCTGGAGTTCAAGTGAGTGTCAGAGAGGGAATGTCACGGGAATTTTAAAATGTATTTCCAGGTCTGAAAATCTCATGGAAAAAAAAATGTCTAGAGTGAATAAACATTTTTCCAGGGCTGGAAAAACACGTTGACGTACTCGATTACGTAGAGCAGATGCTAATGGCTAGTACGGCACCTGTGTGAAGCAGATGTTAACGTCTCTGTGTTCCAGGTCTCAGCATGAGGAGATCGAGCTGGTGAGTGAGGAGGAGTTCTTCCAGGAGGCTCCGGCTGAGATCTCACGCCCTCACGTCACACGCGACGATCAGCACCAGCTCACGCTCGCACGCCTGGACTGGGAACTAGAGCAGAGGAAGAGGTAACGCACATCAGCGACCCTCCATAGCCCTCAAATACCTCTGAATCTTCAACAACATCATTAAACATCATCGGCGGTCCATAATGCAGGTTGGCGGAGCAGTATAAGACGTCTCTGACCAGTAAGGAGAAGATTCAGAAAGCCATTGAGCAGAAGAGAGAATATCTGAGCAGTTTACAACCTGGACTGCAGAACATCATGCAGGTGAAACCTTAGACTGATATATTTTTAAAGGGGCTTTCGCACCGGGTAGCTCTAGGAACAAACCACAAGGGTGGTTCCCTGAGAACTAATAGTTCCCGGAACTTTTTCCGTTTTGCATTCGCACCGCCAGTAGAAACTCTGAAGTGAAGTTGTTGTTGTTGTGACCTTTATTTTGACGTCGCTGAGAACGCCAGAGCCTAAACACAGTGCTCACATTCTCCTTGTTAATTGGTTTACGATCTGTCTTATACGTTATTAGATAGAACTGTTATACATAGACAGTATATGGAAAGGTATTAGCGTATGCCGTGTGGTTGATGTCCAGTGTCGCTAGCTGAGCAGAAATACATAATCATGTTTCGCTTGGTGTCCTCAAAGTTGCGTTAGATTTTCTCCTCAGCGTGAAGGTTAAGAGGTCCATCTATCACTGTTTCCCATGTGCGTAGAGTTAGTTTCTGGAGTAAATATATGGTGTTTCGTGTGCGTTCGGCCAATCAGCAAACACTAACGTCACGGATAGTTCCTGTAGTGCTGGTTTAGACCGTCTCTAAAGTAGGAGCTAAATTAGTTCCTCCAAAATCGTTCCCAGTTGCTATGGTGCGAACATGCCAAAATTCAGGTACTTCCGCTAATAGTTCTAGTAACTATGAAAAAGTTCCTCCGGTCCGAAAGCCTCTATTGTCACATCGCATCTTATTCTGTTTCACTTAGACAGGAAGAGACTGACGGATCTCTCTCGCTCTCTCTCTCACAGGCGTCTGTCCCAGTGCAGGAGTATCTGAAGATGCCGTTCGAGCACATGCAGAAGCAGGCCGAGGTCGCCCGTCACCTGCCGCCACCTCTGTATGTGCTGTTGGTCCAGGCCGGGGCGTACGGACAGGCCTGCGGTAAGGTTCTCAGCGGTATCTGCAAGACCTTGTGTTTCTGATGAATCCTAGATCATGAGATCATGCAATTGTGCATTTCAGACAAACATCTGTCTGTGAGCATCAGTGGAGACGTGGATGAGGCCAAAGCTCTGTCCAGACCCCCCAGAGGACTCGCAAGGTACCTGTTGTAACGGTCACTTAGTGCATTTACGGTGATTCGAGGTACAATGAGAACTGCGCATGTGTGTCTGTAATAGATGAGATAAGAGATAACCACTCTACCGACTTTAGCACACTTTCTTTTATTTCCAGTTCTATTTGTGACCAAAGTTGAATGTTTATTTGTCTGCTTTTTCTCACTTTTTTATTTAATTATTTAATTAAACCGGGGAAAAATACGCCATTTTTAGTCTCTCTTTTCCTCCGACACCACATATTGTTTTTCTCTCTGGGCACCAACATCTCAACTTTGCGTCACACTGTGCGTCTTTGGTTTGTGTGTGTGTGTGATGATCAGTGCAGTATTATATTTCATGTCCTGTTTCTGTCTCAGATGACGAAAGTGATTCGGACGCAGAGGAGGAGCAACAGAACACGGTCAGAATCTGGTTTTATCCTCTCCAGTTCATTATCTTGTCGTTTGTGTGCTAATGTTGTCATTTCCTGTCTCTCTCTGTTCAGAAGCGCCGGCGCGCGACTGTAGGAGCTCAACTGGATGACAAGCGTAAAGAGATGCTGAGACGTCACCCTCTCTCGCTCTGCGTGGACCTCAAGTGTAAAGGTGCGTGAAACTGAGCCACTGCTGCACCATATTAAACTATTAAAACATTTAATAACTGATTGAATTCATTTGCATCATCACTCTCAGTAGTGTTCTTGGAATCAACGTGTTTATCGTTGTTTTCCATTCTTTATATATATATATAGACTGCATTTATTTGATGAAAAATACAGTGAAAACAGTAACATTGTGAAATATTATTATTACTATTTAAAATAGCTGTTTTCTATTTGAATATATGTTAAAATGTAATTTATTCCTGTGATCAAAGCTGAATTTTCAGCATCATTACTCCAGTCTTCAGTGTCACATGATCCTTCAGAAATCACTCTAATATGATGATTTGCTGCTCGAGAAACATTTATGATTATTATCAATGTTGAAAACAGTCGTGCTGCTTCATATTTTTGTGGAAACTGATACATTTTTCTTTTCAGAATTCTTTAATGAATAGAAAGTTCAAAAGTACAGCATTTATTTAAAATAGAAATCTTTTGTAACATTATAAACCTCGTTATTGTCAATTTAATGCATACTTGCTTAATAAATGTATTCATTTCTTTAAAAAAACTAAAACGTACTGGTGGTCCCAAACTTTGCAATTGTCATGTATATTATATTATACCATATCATATTATAGATATTTATTTGCTGTCACCTTAATTGAAATAGTTTGTTATATTTGAAATCATTGTGATTTTCTGGACCAGATATATACAGATTTGTTTTTTTTGTAATATTTTTATATAATTAAATGTATTGTCCCCATAAGTAGTTTTAGCTACTTTTAGTTAGAATTATAAAGTTAGTAATTTTTAACAGTACAGGTTGTGTTATTTCTCTCTCTCT